>NC_043701.1:67968063-68067434 GCF_006229205.1 Suricata suricatta | reverse complement strand
CCCAACTTATTTTATTGTAAGTATATGGTATATAACACATACAACATGCAAAATATGTCTTAATTGACTGGCTATGTTATCAGTAAGGCCTCTGGTCAACAGTAGGCTATTAGTAGTTACATTCTTGGGGAGCCAAAAGGTATCCATGGGTTTTCAATGGAGCAGGGGATTTGTGCCCTTATCCCTGTGCTGTTCAAGGGTCAGCTTCTTATACATGTATATGAAAAAAAGCATAGTTGCTGATAAATTGACTGGATGTTGGATGTGAAGGAATAGAAAAAATCATGGTGAATCCTGGATGTTTGCCTCTGAAGAGATATTTAACTCAACTTTGGTGAACAAGTAAGCTTTCTTGAAGAGAGTAATGTTCTACTAGCTTTATTAGGTCAAAATATGCAGAGTCTCTAACAAACATATCCCCCAAATACATAACTAAATATTTCCCACATACATTAACGAAAATGACTATTTATTTAGCTTATTTCTTCAATGGCAATTGGAATAAAAAGCTTATAAAGTATTTCTGTTGATATACTAATCTTGAGAAAAGTTGATTATTAATGAGGGTAGCAGAATGTTTCTGTGTTATCTTTCAAATTTCACATAGAGTCGTGAAAATAGCATACAAAGGAGAAGGGCAGCTTGTGTAGATTATGTTTCATTGAAACTAACTAGGACAACATAGTTAAGTGAGAAGGAAGGTAGAGATTTATAAAGGAGAGAAAAAAACTAATGATCAACTGTCCAAGTTGGAAGTAACTTAGAAGTCATACTATTCAGGGGGAGGAGCCAAGATGGCGGAGAGAAAGGGAGCTCTGTAAACTTTGTCTGTACCATCTATCAAACTGAGAAGGATATTACTCTCATCTGCAAGAGTGGAAGGAGAAAATACAGACTCCAGAAAGAAGACAGCCTCAAAGATGCCTGAGTGAGTGAGTGCAAACTGGGGAGATTGGAAAACGGGCCAGCCCGAGATGGGCAGGGGAAGTAGGAGCCCCAGTCCAACACAGGGTAAGTGCGTGGAGCCCCTGAGAGACAAAGGGAAGAGAAAGAGAAACTGAACACGCTCACAGTACTGTCTCTGGGGAAGAGATAAAGAACGTTTAACCACGCTTGGAGAGAGAAACTCTCACTCCATATATAACTGCTGGGTAGCCCAAATCCTGAACCCAGGTGGCACAAGGGAAAGAGCAGCTTCCAGCACTGTGCTATCCCAGCAGGGAGTCTGCGGCCACTGCTGCGGTGGCAGCAGCCCCAGGAGCTCGCACTTCAATCTTGGCTGCGGGAGTGGGAGCACATATCTCATTTCCAGCATCAGCCGTGTGAATCCCAAATCCCGGATGCCAACAGGGAAAAAATAGCCCCCACCCCTACACGATCCCGGCAGGCAGTTGGCAACTTTGGAGGCCTGGGCATGCTTCAGCTGCAGGAGTGCGCAGCTCATTTCCAGCAGCTCCCGGACCTCAGGCAACAGCAGCTTGAATCCCAGGCTGTGCCAAGAGAAATTGCTCCCTCCCCCTACTGCAATCGCTGGGAGTCCACAGCAGTGTATGTGAGGGATGCACTTCACCTCCTGCTGCGCACCTCGCCTCAGGCAGCACACCTCGCCTCAGGCAGTGGCAACACAAATCCCCGCTTGAGCCAAGAAAAACTGATCCCTCCACCTACTCAATCCCTATCCTGGCTGGGCCCTGGGAGTCGACAGCCATCAGTGATGGTGTGCACCTCGCCTCTGGCAGCAGCAGCATAAGTCCCTGCCAGTGCCTAGAGAAACTGCTACCCCCCCACCCCAAGAAGCCAGCCGCCAAAGCAAGTACATCTCATCTGTGGTAGCATAAAAGTGCATGGACTAGGACTTTGAACCTAGGTGGCCCTGGAAAATACAACTTGGCTTAGCTGTGGCACAAGGAGATCAGACTCATTAGAGTGGTCTGCAGTGCTTAGTTCCAGCGGAGCTTGGGGTGCTGCCATTCTACTCTCTGCAGACACTAAGGTGGAGCCTCTGAGAGCAGCCCCCAAAACATACTACACCAAACCACGCCTATCCACAAGGGGAACTGCTGCTTTCTTTCCCCTCCTTTTTTCTTTCTATTTGGTACTTATTTTTTATTATTATTACCTTTTTTACTTAAAAATTTTTTAAATTTTTACTCCTTATTTTTCTTTCTCATTTCTCCCTCTTTTTTTGTTCTTTCGTGCAATCCAGATATATTCTCCTGTATCTCATCCTTATCTCTCCCCTCAACTGGTCATACACTTTTAGACTATCCATTGTCTATCCATTGTTGTCTCTGACCCCCTTTATTTTTTTTTGCTTCTCTTTTCAACTCTTTCCTCTCCATTTTCTTTCTTTCCTTTCTCCTTTATAATTTGTTTGTTTGATTACTTTGTGTGTTTGTGTTCTTCTGTTCCCTCTGTGTTTGCCTGACTGTCTTCCTTCTAGGGCTACCCCCAAGAAACAAGCCAAAGTGTGCATGACGGCGAGTCCCAAATATGCTGAGTAGAGAAATAAAATATTCAAAGGCACAACAAGAGAAACTGAGAGACACCATTAAAAGAATATTTCCTGAAATGACAGGCCCTGGACAGTCAATAATGGCTCCTTTAACAGGGCAATATTAACAGGTGCACAGTGCACATCAAGCTTTTTAAAGCTGACGAGACAGAAAAGTAGCAAAAATGACAAAATGAAGGAACTCTCCTCTGAAGAACCTCCAGGAGGAAGTCACAGCCACAGAACGGCTCAAGACAGATCTAGACAACATACCAGATTAAGTATTTAAAAAAACTTGTCATAAAATTAATCGCTGGGGTTGAAAAAAGCATCAAAGAATCAACTGAGACAATGACTAGGCACTTTGAAAATAAGTGTGATGAGTTAAAAAAGGCTATAAATGAGGTGAATAAAAAAATGGAGGCAGCCACCTCAAGGACTGACAAGGCAGAGAGAATAGGTGAATTAGAAGATATAGTTATAGCAAAAGGGGAAGCTGAAAAAAAGAGAGAGAAATTGATCCAGGAGCAGGAAAGGAGAATTCGAGACCTGAATTATACAATCAAATGGAACAACATCCGTATCATAGGAATTCCTGAAGAGGAAGACAGAGAGAAAGGGCCTGAAGGGATACTACACCAAATTATAACAGAATTTCCCAAATCTGGGAAACGAAATAGACATTCAAATTCAAGAGGCACAAAGAACCCCCTTAAGACGTAATTTGAATCGCCCTTCGGCACGACATATCATAGTGAAACTGGCAAAATATAAAGATAAAGAGAGAATTCTGAAAGAAGCTAGGGACAAAAGGGCCCTCATGTACAAAAAGAAACCTATCAGAGTGGTTACAGATCTATCTAATGAAACTTGGCAGGCCAGGAAGGAATGGCAGGAAATCTTCAATGTGATGAATAGAAAAAAACATGCAGCCAAGAATCGTTTATCCAGCAAGCCTGTCATTCAAAATTGAAGGAGAGATAAAGGTGTTCCCAAATAAACAAAAATTGGGAGAATTCATGACCACCAAACCAGCCCTACAAGAAATCCTAAGAGGGACTCTATGAGAAAAATGTTGCAAAGAATACAAGGTGCCAGAGACACCACTATAAACATGAATTCTATGGAGAACACAATGACTCTAAACCCACATTTTTCAATAACACTGAATGTAAATGGATTGAATGCTCTAATCAAACAAAGCAGGGTAGCAGAATGGATAAAAAACCAAAATCCATCTATTTGCTGTCTACAAGAGACTCATCTTCGACCGGAAGATACCTTCAGGTTGAAAGTAAAGGGATGGAGAAATATCTATCATGTGACTGGAAGCCAAAAGAGAGCTGGAGTAGCCATCCTTATATCAGACAAACTGGACTTTAAAGTAAAGGCAGTAACAAAAGATGAAGAAGGACATTATATAATAATTATAGGGTCTCTCCATCAGGAAGAGCTAACAATTATAAATATCTATGCACCAGTTTGGGAGTGCCCAAATACATAACACACTTAATCACAGACAAACAATCTTATTGATAAGAATGTGCTCATTACAGGGGACTTTAATACTCCACTGACAGCAATGGATAGATCAACCAGACAGAAAATCACTAAAGAAGCAATGGACCTGAACGACACATTAGAATAGATGGAATTGATAGATATATTTAGAACTCTGCAGCCTGAAGTTAGGAAATTCACCTTCTTCTCGAGTGCACATGGCACATTCTCCAAGATAGATTACATACTGGGGCATAAAGCATCCCTCCATAAGTATAAATTAATAGAGATCATACCATGCACACTTTCAGCTCACAATGCTATGAAGCTTGAAATTAACCACAGGAAAAAGTCTGGAAAACCTCCAAAAATGTGGAGGTTAAAAACCACCCTACTAAAGAATGATTGGGCTAATCAGGCAATTAGAGAAAACATTAAAAAATATATGGAAACCAATGAAAATGAAAATACAACAATCCAAACTCTCTGGGATGCAGCAAAGGCAGTCCTAAGAGGAAAGTATATTGCAATCCAGGCCAATTTCAACAAACTAGAAAAACACAAATTCCAAATCTAACAGAGCGCCTACTAGAGCTAGATGGGAAGCAGCAAGAGCACCCAAACCTAACAGAAGAAGAGAAATTGTAAAGATTAGGACAGAGATAAACAATATAGGATCCAGAAAAACAGTTGAGCAGATCAATGAAACCAAGAGTTGGTTCTTTGAAAAAATAAACAAAATAGATAAACCTCTAGCCAGGCTCCTCAGAAAGAAAAGAGAGAGCAACCAGATTGACAAACTCATGAATGAAAAAAGATCTATTACAACCAATCCCTTAGAAATACAAGCAATCATCAGAGATTACTATGAAAAACAATATGCCAACAAACTGGACAACACAGAAGAAATGGACAAATTCCTAAATGCACATGCACTGCCAAAATTCAAATGGGAAGAGATAGAAAGCATGAATAGACCGATAACCAGTGAAGAAATCGAATCCATTATCAAAAATCTCCCAACAAATAAGAGCCCAGGGCCAGATGGCTTCCCATGGAAATTCTACCAGACATTTAAAGGAGATCTCATACCCATTCTTCTCAAACTATTCCAAAAAATAGAAATAGAAGGCAAACTTCCAAACTCATTCTACAAAGCCAGCATCACCTTGATACCCAAACCACTTTACGTAGATGACATGATACTCTACATGGAAAACCCAGCAGACTCCACCAGAAGCCTTCTAGAACTGATCAATGAATTCTGTAAAGTTGCAGGGTACAAAATCAATGTACAGGAATCAGTTGCATTCCTATACACCAATAATGAAGCAGCAGAAAGAGAAATCAAGAAACTGATCCCAATCGTGATTGCACGAAAAACCATAAAATACCTAGGAGTAAACCTAACCATGGATGTAAAAGACCTATATGATGAAAACTACAGAAAACTTATGAAAGAGACTGAAAAAGACACAAAGAAATGGAAAAACATTCCATGCTCATGGATCAGAAGAATAAAGATTGTGAAAATGTCATTACTATCCAAAGCAATATATACATTCAATGCAATCCCCATCAAAATTGCACCAGTGTCCTTCACAAAGATAGAACAAGCTATCCTCAAATTCGTATGGACCCACAAAAGACCCTGAATAGACAAAGTCACATTGAAGAAGAAAACCAAAACGGGAGGCATCACAGTCCCAGACTCTAGCCTCTACTGCAAAGCTGTCATCATCAAGACAGTATGGTATTGGCACAAAAACAGACACATAAACCAATGGAATAGAATAGAGAACCCAGAACTGGTCCCACAAATGAACAGCCAATTAATTTTTGACAAAGCAGGAAAGAGAATTCGATGGAAAAAAGACAGCCTCTTTAGCAGGTGGTGCTGGGAGAACTGGACAGCAACAGGCAGAAGAATGAAACTAGACAACTTTCTTAACCATACACAAAAATTAACTCAAAGTGGCTGACTGACCTGAATGTGAGACAGGAAACCATCAAAACCCTCAAGGAGAAAGTAGGAAACAACCTCCTTGACCTCAACTGTAGCAATTTCCTACTCGACACATCCCCAAAGGCAAGGGAATGATAGCAAAACTGAACTCTTGGGACCTCGTCAAGATAAAAAGCTTCTGCACTGCAAAGGAAACAATCAAGAAACCTCATAGGCAACTGACAGAATGGGAAAAGATAGTTGCAAATGACATATCAGATAAAGGGCTAGTATTCAAAATCTACAAGGAACTCTCCAAACTCCACACCCCCAAAAACAAATAACCCAGTGAAGAAATGGGCAGAAACACTTCTCCAAAGAGGACATCTAGATGGCCTACAGGCACATGAAATGATGCTCAACATCACTGATCATCAGGGAAACACAAATCAAAACCACACTGAGATTCCACCTCACGCCAGTCAGAGTGGCTAAAATGAGCAAATCAAGAGACTATAGATGCGGGCAAGGGTGTGGAGTGATGGGCACCCTCCTGCACTGTTGGTGGGAATGTAAACTGGTGCAGCTGCTCTGGAAAACAGTGTGGAGGTTTCTCAAAAAACTATCCATAGAACTCCCTTATGACCCAGCAATAGCACTGCTAGGATTTCTGTGCCCAAGGGATACAGAAGTGCTGATGCATAGGAGCACATGTACCCCAGTGTTCATAGCAGCAATGTCAACAATAGCCAAAACATGGAAAGAGCCTAAATGTCCATCACCTGATGAGTGGATCAAGAAGATGTGGTATATTTACACAATGGAGTACTACATGGCAATGAGAAAGAATGAAATATGGCCATTTGTAGGAAAGTGGAGGACCTTGAGGGTGTCATGCTAAGCAAAAAAAGTCAGGCAGAGAAGGACAGGTACCATATGTTTGCACTCATAGGTCTAACAGGAGAGCAGGAGAAATCTAATGGAGGACCAGAGGGAGGGAAAGAGGGAAAGAGTGTTGGGGAGAGAGAGGGATGCAAAACATGAGACTACTGAATACTGAAAACGAACTGAGGGTTGCAGGGGAAGCGGGTAAAGAGGTGGTGGTGATGGAGGAGGGCACTTGTGAGGAAGAGTGCTGGGTGTTGTATGGAAACCAATTTGACAATAAACTATTTAAAAAAAAGAAGTCATATTATTCAATTACTATTTTACAGATGGGAAATTAAGTATCATAAATACTAGGTAACAAAGTAATTTTGTACAAAAAATTTTATCTTCCCTGTTCACATACAAGTATATATCATTTTGCCTTCTATCTCATTCTTGATTTTTTAAGAAAATACATGTTTTTAAACCCAAGAGTTAATAATTTCTTTATTTGTTACATGAAACTCATATTATTTACCTCCTTTCTTCCCAAATTTCACTCAAATAATAGTAAAAACCTAATAAATATATTAACCTAGTTAAATAAATGGCAGAAGAACTTTCAGTGTACAAGAGATTCCAACAGTTTTCTGGTAAAGGGTAAATGGATCAGAAATTAATAAAAATATAAGGTAAAAACAAGGAAGTCATGGCCTAAAATATATACAGAAATGGCTGTGGTGGAGAGAACAGATGAGCCTATATATGTGAGTGAAATCCTCATCTCATCAATAGAAAATATTTTAAATTGGTAATTTAAAAAGTAGCAATATAGCTATTAGCTAGTTACTATTTAGAAATTTGGAGTTCCTAAGAATAGCTAATATTCTACATGTCAAACAGTGTTCTAAAATACTTTTAACATATTACAACTTGTAAACCTGACACCTGTGTCTCCAATTTATAGATAAGAAGATGGAGGCATAGAAAGTCAAGCCCGGAGTTACCCAGCTAGTAAACAGTGAAGCCAGGATTTGAAACCCCTCCTCTAGTTCTGGGCTCCACACTTGAAGCCACTACATTGCACTAACTGTACATACAAGTGCAGAGGGAACTGCTACAAGAATTAAAACTAGAAATGTTAAAAGAGGTTATTTCAGAGAAATGGCCATGGGTAGGCAAAAAGGGGACACAAATTGTACCTTTTCTTTTTAGAGATTCTGTATTGTCTAATTTTTAAAAAATTTTCAAATATTACTTAAACCAACAAATACAGTTTTTTAAAAGATAGAAATAAAAAGGCTCAATGGTACGGCATGATATTAGTTGAACAATAGTAAAAATGTGAATATATTTGGATTAGCTTAATGGAGCACATGAAACTTTTCTTCTATTTTTTAGTTTTTATGCTAGAATTAAAAACATAACAAAATAAACAAAAAGACCCAAAAACTTTTACATAAATATAAATGTATCTTTCATGTATTGAGACTCATTTTTGAACTTGAAGGACTTCTATGACCACTCTCTTTAATAATTATAAGTGTGCTTAGAAGGAAAAGCCTGGGGCTAAAGAACCATAACTTAAAAATCACAGAATATAATCCAAGCCCTCAGTAATATTGATCTCTTTTCCCATATGAACTTAGATTCTAAAAAAGAAATTCAGGAAGAAGTCCATTATATAAGATAACCAATGCCAAGAATTGACGATTTTACTGTGTGGAGGTAACAGAGTCCTACAGAGTATAATTACATAATAATACAAGTAATTAATTGAAATGTATATTATTAGGCTGCAGGCCATTATCTCAAATTGTTACTTTATGCCATTAATGAACTGGGAAAATAAAATCAAAACAGAAATTTTTTATATTTATACATTTTTAAAAAATTTATATTTATTTTTGAGAGAGAGAAAGAGACAGAACACAGGTGGGGGAGGAGCAGAGAGAGAGGGATACACAGAATCCAAAACAGGCTTTAGGCTTTTAGCTGTCAGCACAGAGCCCAACAGGAGGCTTGAACCCACAGACCATGAGATCATGACCTGAACCAAAGTTGGATGGTTAACCAAATGAGTCACCAAGGAATCCCAAAACAGAACTTTGAAAGTGATGGTTTAAAACAAAGAGAAGCTGAGGTGCTCAGTCCATTGAGCATCCAACTTCGGCTCAGGTCATGATCTCACAGCTCTTGAATTCAAGCCCTGTGTTGGGCTCTGTGCTGACAGCTCAGGGCCTGAAGCCTGCTTCAGATTCTGTGTCTCCCTCTCTCTCTGCCTCATCCCTGCTTGTACTCTGTCTCTCTGTATCTCAAAAATGAATAAATGTTTAAAAAAAAAATTAAAAGAGACCTTAATTGATGCTACTAGTTTTTAACACAATAGAGAAAAAATCAGCTGTGGAGTTTGTAAAAAATTCAGATGATTGGACCAACTGCTTGGAAATTCTGTTTGCTTGGCTAAATATGTGGCAAAGATATGGACAATTAACAAACAAACAAATAAAGGCAACACTTAAAAAATGTGTCCATAGCCAGACTTTAAAAACACTGACCTAGTTAAAAGAAAATCTATGTTTAGGATAGATTATTTCCATTTGAAATAATCTGGTGATTCAGCTGGAAATAATCTATCCTAAACATAGGAAAAATGCAGTATCTAGCCAAAAAAATGTTAAGGATAGTCAGGGTCAGGAAGTCATTTTGTTTTTGTTATTCCCATCAATTCTAAGAGAAATAAAGCACCAAACAGGATAAATGGATTATACATTAAGAAGTATTTTTGGGATATTTTCTGAAACAAAATAAAAATATGTGGTTAACAAGGGCTTTCTACCATCACAACCTAGTCAGATTAAAATATGCCCAAAAATTATTTGACTCTCTTCCTTTCAAGAGATAAATACATATGAAATCTGACATTGATATCAGGACCATAAAACAAGAATGGCTTCTTGGTTAAACTGTGGGCTAAAATAGATTGTATAATAAAAAGGATCTAGGACATAAAACCTCTATGGTTATTTCCTTAACAATTGAGTGCCTAATTGGGATAGTTACATTTTGTAGCTGGAAAAACTCTATACTGATTCCTTGACCTCAAGAGTAAGAGTCATTAATGTAGGGAAAAAAACAGCTAAGTGAAAGCCCTTGAAATTTCTTATTCATGTAGCTTCAAAAGCAATACCATGTTCTGGGTAGAATTTCAAGGATTGGTGCCATCCTTAAAGATTTTAGGATATAGGTATAGTGGTTCCCATAATATTTCCATTTATTTCTTTTGAATGGCTCTTGAAAAACTATACAGCTGTCAATAGAATACCATAAACTTAACCAGGTGGCTCTAATTGCAGCTGCACTGTAGATGTGTTTTTCTTAGTTGAACACATCAATATATGAACCCAACAGTATGTATCTATTGATCTGGTGACATATCTATTGATCTGGCAAACATATTTTTCAATCCCTTCAATAAAGATAATTGAAAAAAATAAGCTCGCCTTTACACAGGAAGGGCAACAATAAACTTTTATAGTCATGGCCCAAAGTCATGTTAAATTGTCTGCTGTCTCTGTCAGAATAGTACACAGATGCTTGTTCGTCTTCATAGACTACAGAATGTTGCTCTGATTTCATAGAGAGGGAAAGAATATAATATCATGCAAATTGGAACTGGCGTAAAGCACAAGCACTCTGTGTGGCCTAGACACATCTGAGTTAGAGGGTGGAAGATAAACCCACAAAAATAAATGGGCTCATCAAAGAGGGTCTTAGGAGTCTAATGGTATTGATTTTTAGGATTATCTCCTTTAAGGTAAAGGGCAGATTATTAGACCTTGAATTTACTACCTCTAAGAAAGCAGTACCCAGTTTAGATAGTCTATTTGGATTTTGTAAACAGCCCACACGACATTTGAGAATAACTGCTTTAACTAATTTATCAGGTGATTCACACGTTGCCAGTTTTGAGTGGAGTCCACAACATGAGAGAACTCGAGGATGGCCAGGCTAAGAGCTGAGAAACCTGCTAAGAGTTTTCACAGACTAAGGACTTAACTGGAGGTCAATTCTAGGACTCCAAACCAACAAAACACACAGAGGTCAAAATTATTCCGATATCATATAATGATACATTTGTGTGGTATATAATACTTGGTTTTGTCCTTGTATAGGTGTTGGTAATAGGAATAAAATTAAACATTTTATTATAAGTATGCTTTGGTTCATGGAAAAAAAGACACTCATTATATTTGTTCGTTTGGTCTTTTAGAAATATTTATAAATACTTGTACACTGATTAAAAGTATAGTATCTTAAGGTAAATACACATGAATTCAAATTTTGCACTACTACTGACTATGTGACATTCACATTCATTTTCTTAACGGTACAATGTTTGTAGAAATTTATAATTTATGGAGTTATGTGATGATTAAGAAGAAAATGGCAGTACCTGAATGTTTCCAGAGTATAACTGATGTTTAATGTATATTAACTAGTTATCATTACTGTTATCAATCTCCCCCTTGCGTATATGTGTACACATAAATACATACTGTATATATTATTTTATATTTATAGATATATATCATTTACACATATGTATATGAATTCTCATTCATCATTTTTATTAACATATACATAAAACTGAAAAGGAGATATTTTAGCATAATGTGGGATGGTCATTTAAATTCACCATTTGTACTTCTATTCATTTAATAAATAATTGCATAATATACCTACATGCTAAGTTCTAATCTAAGACTAGAAATAAATGAGACCTGATTTCCAACTAAACGGAGCCTACGTTGCCATTTAGAGCAAGAATGAGACCTATATCTATAAACATCCTCATATTTTCATCTTTCTTTCTAAGAGCTTTTGCCTTTACTCTCTTAAAGGATCCTAGGAATGCATACAAAACATAGATACAGCAGTCTGAGATTAGTTATCAAGAATTCAATCATCCTTTTCTGCCTAGCTGCAGAGTTGGTGCATGTAATATACCAACGATGCATGTCACCTGAATTAATGCTCTATGTCGTTTCAGATGCATATTTGAGCCAAAGAATCCACTAGTTTCAACATTACTTTACATATAGTTAAAAGTCACTTTTATTCGGAAATAATAATTGAATATCTTACCTTGGTTATAACCACCACACAACATAAATAAAATGCCGAGCAGTACCTAGCCCACTAAGTGGTCAGTGCTACATTCAAAGGAACATATTCCAGGAAATAAAGTAATTTAAAACAACATCAATCTTAACTGTCTCTCCCAAGACATCAAAAGAAGACTGGGTTCCTGGAACTGAGGTGACGTTCTTTAGTAAGTCATTTCCCTTTTTGTTTATGCTCTTTCTCCTCCCAAATAAAAATTCTTCCCAGATTATATGGCCCCTTCAATTATTTATTGTTATTTATTTATTATATATTATATGCTTCATAGGGAAATAACTTGGAACAATCCAAAGACCTATAAGGACTAGATAAACGCTTAGCAGTTTAGTCTGAAAAATCACATATGTTTCACTAGTCCTCACAATTTTCCTAGAAATCAAATATGGCCATTTAATAGCCAAAGATGGTGCTACATATAAAACTCATTACTGATTCCAGAAACATTTCTTTTTTATTGAAGGGTTTCCCATGATTCTTAACATTATACACTTCTTAGTAGTAATTATTTGATAATAATTATATAAATAATCCTAATATTAGCTCAAAGTTACCTAAAAATGTTCACTATCTTTTAAATCTGGTAGAATATTACAGGTTTATAGGAGTAGTCCAATGGAGTTCAACAAAGAATCAGATTTGAAGTATTATGAGACAAGAGTCTGTGTTACTTTTGTATTATCCAAAAGTGTGCTCTATAAATTTTGAGGAATTCACACGGGAATTTAAGTCCTTTACCCAGGAGCTTAATTCTCTGTGGAGACTTTTAATTCATAAAAACTTAAATCAAAAGATAAAGCATTTAGTTATAGCCAAGTCTTAGAAGAAAGAATGACAAAGGCTCTTCGGCCTCTCTTGACCAGAGTTTTCACAATATGGTCTTGAGTTTAGTACTTGAACTACATTTATTTTGGGGTTACAATCTGTAAAACTGGAATTCACTCAATAAATACCACATTTTGTGTGCCAGGCACTGTTCATGAGCTAGAAGATAACTAAAATTTATTTAGTATTTTCTACATTTACTCTGTATTTACTCTATATTTATTCCTTTACTCTACACAACCATTTTGGAGGCAGATATTCACGTGTTTGTTTCATAGATGAGAAAAAATTTCAGAGAGATTGAAGCATTTTCCGTGGATATACAGCTGGCTATATGACAAATTGATTAAATTATAAATTACATCTGATTTTCAAGCTCTTTTCAAGTATACAAAATACATTCACAGAAGGACAGAATATTAACATTATGGCTAAAAATAATAATTCAACATATCTAAGATGGTGAATAGCAGGTGAAGAGAAATAGCAGGTGTTTTACACATTGATGGTATTTATTACTTTTATACATTAGGAAAAAGGAATGAGGAAGCAATATAAGAGGAATCAAAATCAGTATATTAGTATCTGATAGGATAAGATTATGCTTCCATGGCAGAAATTGGAGAATAATCATAAACAAGTTTATTTTCTCTTTCACATCACGGTGGCACGGATCCAAGCTACTTCTCTTACTATTCTCTGTTGTGAGTTCCGTTCTCATGGCCCCAAAGATAAATCTTTCAGAATTTCTGATGAAGCCACAGCCTCGGCATTCCCTCTATCAGGCAGAAGGTGTAGAAATAGAGCAGAACTTTGTTCCTTAATAGCATTCCCTGGATACTGAACTTAGCATTTCACTTACTTCCTACTGGCCAGACTTTAGTCACATGTCTTGCCTGTTTGCAAGAGAAGCTGGAAAATGTATTCTTCCTTCTAGACAGCCAGGTACCAGTTAAAAATTGGAAGGTAATTTATTATGGAAGGAGCATGAGTATGGGTATGACAACTAGAGTTTCTGCTACAGTATCCAAACCAAATTCATTATTAGTCTCCATGGCTACTTTTTCCTCTTGTCATCATTAATAGTGCAATTTTTTTTCCTCTAAGACTCAAAATCTCTCACTGTTAAATGCAGTTTGGGGAAGTAATGTAGAAAAAGGAGAGACTGTAAAGTCAAACAGGACTGGAGTTGCAACATAGTCTTCTGCTTATAAGTTCTTTTTATTAATAAAAATGTTCTAATGCCTTTCTGCCTCAACTTCCTCTTTTTAAAAATAGGAAACCCAATGGCATTTGATATTGAAGTTCACAAGCATTGTATGCATTCAATCATTTAAAATATTAACCAAATATTTACAGAGAGAGTATTCAGTAAATATTAGCTTATTGTTCTCTTCATTGTGCCTCTTCCTTTCCCTTCAGGATCCAAAGTCAGTTGCCACGTCCTTGACAGTTAACCCAAAAATGTATTTGTAACTTCTCCTTCTCTATGGCAGGAAAAGCCCCATGGAAAGCTCTGTGCTCAGCTTTATTTTATCAGCACTCACATAGCTATCATACCCAGCCTCCTAAGTGGACCTCCATGCTCTCACTCTTTCTTCCCTGAAAGCCATTCAACCCCCAGCACACTAGAATTTCTTTCCAAGTAGCAACTCTAATGGAAAATATCTCTGCTACCTACAGAAAAAATTCAGGATGTCACATAAAATGTGTAATACATATGAGAGCGTGCAGCATTATGCTGGATGCAAAAGAAGTTAGACTATGAGAGATGTATAAATTGGCTAAAATGAAGAGACATAGATGCAGAGAAAAATGACTTAATTTTCTAAATATGTAAGAATATATTTGGTCTTATAAATAAAAAGTATTAGTGAGAGATGAGCACCTGGAAGGTGAATTAGAATCTTCTGTATAGTTTTCAGTGTGCATCACTGTGCATAAAAAAGTCTTCCTAAGTTACTTCTATAAATGTACACTAAATGTTTAGCCATTCTCAACAGTCTTACCTCCTTCAGTTATTCCCACCTTAGATATGCTGGGTCAGCTATGTGACCAACCCACTGAAGGATTTGTGGCCTAAAGCAAGAACAACAACAACAACAACAACAACAACAACAACAAAAAAAAACCATTACTATATATGGATAAGTGTGAATTTTGGGATATCTTATAAATTATAAATGTAAATTCTATGTCCCAATAGATTACATGGCACATTTAAGGCATGAAATTATTCAACGTAATCATTTTAGAGTAGTATCTTTAGCAATGTTAGTATAAGTAGCTCCTGTTTCCACAGAAATTCTGCAGGAAAAATTATCGTTGATTTATTCTTGCTGGAAAATTTTATTATCAGGAAAGGTTATCTCTGGGTCATTAGAATGAAGGCTAATGTTGAGAGACAGGAAGAGTCACGGAAGGTCTGCCTATATTCCTGATTGAAAAGCAGGAAGTAGCACAGGGACTTTTCCTCTTGATTTTTATCCCAGTAATTACATGTTTACAAGTTTTTAATTAAAGAGGTAGAAGTGTCTCTTCACTTAGATAAATAGCTCTATCTATATCAAAGATGAAAGATGAAAATTAATTCTCAAATCACGCCCCCCCCCCAAAGTTCTTCCTGATTTGTGGATCTTGCCTAAAACATTTACTTCTTTCTGTCTAATTTCACTTTCATGAAGACTGTGTGATGCATTAAGTGAGATAAAATACTTTTCTGTCAGTCGTTTTATGGAAGGATAAACTTTCCCTCCGCACGGCAATCACGTTGTTTGATTCTGAGTCTCATATTCACCCAAAATGCATCGGTGCTTCATTTCTCCAATGTAAATTCACATGGTTGCTTAAGGGAACCTATCTTAATCTTTTGAGAAGCATCCGAGGTATTCCTAACCACTTTGAAAAACTGCAAACTAAAATTAAGAAAAAGGTTTCTGGGCAACTGAGGCAAGTGTTGCGCTGTGCCTATCAGTGACGGAGAAGTGGGAGAGAAACTTTTTGGTTTTCACCGTGAGGCATTGGATAGAATAACCTTCCTCCTCTTAGCTTAGAGAAGAAATCTGGGATAGGAGGGGAGTGAGCAGAAGAACCCGGAAGCAACAAGGCTTGAAGGAAGGGGTAGCATTTAGTAAATACAAAATGGAAAGAAAGATCTTGTGTGTGGAGCACATCTCAGGCAAGTGCTTCTCCCTAAGCACGGTGGGCACCTCCATAACTGAACACGTGTGCTCAGTGCAGTCTTCCCTCCTACGTGTGTTGTATGTGCTGGGAGACCGGGTGTGGGGTGGGGGTACTGGAGCCACAGGAGAGGCAGCTTACAAACCTGGGCTTTGGAGTCGAGATTTTGACTTCTCTACTTCAGGAACATGGGTCAGTTTCTTAAACTCCTAAGTTTTAATTCTCTCAACATGGAAATATTAACCTCGTGGGACAATTCAATTAAATAAAATATTAATATAAATATATTAGGTATCCATTATGCAATACCTAATGCATACAGAGTTACTACATGGCCAGCACCATTCTAAGTCTTTTCATTCAACGAGTCTTTATTCTGTACACACCACAGGAGGTAAATACCATGATTACTCTTTTATACTTAAGAAAAATTTACTAAGTTATAGTGTGTGCAAAGGTCTTGCCATAGTCCCTCATATACAAGCAGAGCTCAGGAAGCAAGAATCAAGGCTACTTAAAATGTTGTCTGTGTATTTTAGACTGTTAAAAAAAGGTTTTAAATAATGAAATGATCTAGTTGCTAAACTATTTAGAAAGAGAATATAGCCAGCAACAAAAATATTTGGATAGAAAATATCTTAACCAATAATTAGGGAAACCCTAATTATATTTACTTGATTATTCTTATTGAACTAGAAGTTGATAAAATTTGTCAAGTGTTTTTTTTGAGACTCACTTATTCATCAAAATAGTGTAACCATTGAAAGGTAAACCTTACTTCTCTTTGATTTAGAGTATTTTTTCCCTTCTAAGTTTTAAGGATGAGAATTTTGATTGTTTAATCTGCTATCAATAAACTGTATTAAGTCTGACACTATAGAGAATAAATATCTGTCTAGTCAATTCCATTTCATACATAACCAGGAAAGAGCAATTAATATTTAATGAATTTTGGTCTTCCTTTTATAAAAAACAAAAATGTGTAAAAATTTTAAGATCTATGGACTTTTACAACTTTCTGCCCCCTTCCTTCTGCCCCAACCCCAGGAAGTGGAAGATATGGCTTAGAAAAAGCAGTGACTTTTCAATAATTCTGTCTGTTTCCCTTTTAAATTTTATATCTCACTAATTGTTCTAAGTCTGTAATCTTAGAGAGATAATCTGAAGGACAAGTCCCAGTTTTGTGACAGCTACATAATGCTCCATGAATCCTAAGACTTCTTCTCTTAATTTATTTTTCCTTTCCGAATTGGATCTCAGGTGAAATGTAAAATAGTTCTTCAACACTTGCTCTTATTACAAGCTTGAATTCTAAGTCCTGTGAATAGCTTGGACTAGTATTTGGCCCTTTGGCACCATTTAAGAAACAGTTGGCCTCCACTTGGCAAAAGTGCTGGCCAAGTTGCTCTTAGGAGTCAACCTGATTTAAAATATGCAGTTTAAGGCAGCTATCTGGAACATGACTATCACTGGGGAAATGGAGGAGGATGTTACTCCCATTGTACAATGGGGGCAAAAAGTGTTTATTTCCTCTCAGGCTGATTAAATTTTAAAGGGAAAGGTTAAAATGGAGAATATGAAAAACAGAGCTTTGGTCCCATATGTCCTCAATGCTTTCTCATGTAAATTTGAGAGGATTATGGGAACTGGCAGCTTCTAGACCTGCCAAGACTAGGAACTGAAAGAATCTAAAATTAGATGTTGATGGGGAAAGTCTCAGGGGACAACCAAAAATGTTCTTTTGTTTGTTTTCTTTTGTGTCATTAAGTAAATGTTGTAAATCATAGGTCACAGATTCTAGAATGCTTCCAAAAGCCAACTCCCTTTTACACTCCACAACACATACCAAGAAAATTTGAGAGCGCCAATAGGAATTTACTATAAGAGAAAAAAATACTCATAATAAACTGGTTATATTAAACATATAAAAGGCATAACTACCAATTAAGATAAAGTTGAGCTCTAAAACTCTGATAAGGGGTAGATAGTAACTGTTGAGAAATTAGTACAAAATCTGTATCTGTGTTTATGAAATTTGCCAAGTTGAGAGAGAGCAAGAATGACAGGAGAAGCTAAAGATATATATATATATATAGATAGATCTCTCTCTCTCTCGAAACTAAGAATCTCGGTCAGTCCTTGCCTATAGAGAATCCCTTGCCTTCAATTATGAACTCAACTTTGACTTGATGCCAATTAATGGAGCTTTTCCTAATAGCTACCCTCTACCCCAGGGGAACTAATAAATCTACCTGTGCAGTCCTACTGCATGAAATCTGCATTTCTATTTTACATTTATGTAATTATGCTTCATTCCATAGTCAGGTAGGCACATGTCATTTAATTATGGATATCATAGGTATTTATTAATCACATTTTATTTATCAGAAAAATTTACTAGGATCATGGGAAATACTGGTGAATGGTCTTGCCACTGGGAAATTTCACTACTTACTAGGTTTATAGATAATAAACAAACAAATAAATCTGTGAAGACATGGCATGGAAATGGTTTAATTTGACAAACTGGTACAGCATTTGAGATAGAGATAGCAAAGACAGGGAGACTTGAGGATATATAATGAGTGACTGGGAGTGAAAGGGTAGAATGAGACTGGTAAAGAGATGGTGATGGTATCACATGGCAGCTATGACCTGGTACAAAGGGCCTTGAATGCCAGGATAAGGAGTTTAGACTTGATTTTCTAGTGGAGAATCTCACCTGGCAGTCATTCGGAAATGTACATTTTAACAGGCTTCCAGGATGATTCTTATGTTAAATCACCCAGCCTAATCAGGTAATTGACAGAGACCACTAGCAGAGCCAATGTTATTTTCCAACATTATTATTTTTTCATATTCTTGGAATTATGCATGATTGAATTTATATCAGTGATTTTTCAAATAAAACATGAAATTGCCATTTTTATAGGTCAAAAACATTCAAATATCAGTAGTTACATATAATCTAACTCTTTGCTAAAAATTCATGAGTATTTAAAGAAAATAACTTCAGATATTTTAGAGCTTTCATATCTTGGACCTGTCATTTTTCATAGAAGCTTTGTTGCAAGCCCTTCAAAAATTAAGTCTCAATGAATTAACGTATTCAGTACATATACTCATATCCCATAAGTAGCCCATAAATAATAGTTGAGTGCCTAATGTGGTCAGGCATTGTTTTAGACACTAGGATACCACAGTGGAGAAGGCAAAAATCCTCGGTCTCAGAGAGTATGTATTAATAATATAACAATCTTTTATTTTTTTACTTTTGTTATTTTTAAGGGGGAGAGAGAATCTTAAGCAGGCTCTATGCCCAGTATGGGAGCCCAGCCCTGCCATTACACAACCTTGAGATCATGACCTGACCTGAAATCAAGAGTCTCGGCTTGATGGACTGAGCCACCCGAGAACCCCAAATATGAACAATCTTTTAGAAGTCCCTTTGGAACTAGACTGAATGTAGGAAAACCTGGATTCTATTTTTCTTTTGGTGCTGAACTGACTGAATTACATTGAAGAAAAAATAAAAAATAAAATAAACCACCTCAGATCTCTAATCCATGACATAAAACCTTTTTATTAGACCATCTTTCGTATCCTCTAGCCATAAAATTCCAAGCTTGTTTACCTCCAAATTTCATAAACTTGCCAGCTTTTCTCAGATTTTATGTCAATAATTTATTAATATCTTCCCTTACAATATTCTATTTCCATTTTGCTCATTTGCTCATTCTGTTCATAGTAAGTGTTCCACTTTTTATTGCATTCTTTTAATTTGTGACCCCAATAGGTAAGTTTTCACTGTAAAAAAAGTTTTTTTCTAAAGTTTATTTATTTTTGAGAGAGAAGGAGAGAGAAACAGAGACAGAGACGGAGCATGGGACGGGCAGAGAGAGGGAGACACAATCCAAAATAGACTCCAGTTCTGATCTGTCAGCACAGAGCTGAAAAGGCTCAAATTGTGAACCTTGAGATCATGACCTGAGCCAAAGTTGGAGGCTTAATGGAGCCACCTAGTTGCCCAACGTTTTCACTTTTTAAATTTCTTTTTATTATCTATAGAGCCATAGAACTGGTACGAGACAACAGGTAAAATAAAGCAGTGCCCAATTGCCTTTAAAGATAACAGATTCTGGCCATTACTTCCTGAAAGCCTTGTAGGGAAGGAAAAAGAACCACAAGAAAGCAGACTATATTCTCTCTGAGAAATGCCTCCTTCACCTGAATAAATTGGGCTTTCTTTGGACCTAATGTTTCTGAAATACAAAGGAAAGGAAAGAGAACAAGAAAAAGAAAACAATGCTAGTATCAAGTATTTATAAGGACATGCTAGTCTTAATGTTTACTTTTACAACTGAGGTATTTAAAATAGCAAGTAGTAGCAAGTTACAAACCATAGTAGTGTTAAAAATTATTTTGTAAAATTCAAAATATAATGGATAATTCGCTAATTACATTAACTGTTGTCTTAAAATAACTTGAAAGTATAAAGGGAGGGACAAAGTAGGACTATAAGAAAAACTATGATTTTTCATTTATTTACTCTCTTATTTATGTAGACACCTAGTAACGTGGTCAGGAAAAAAATCACTAAATACATTTTAAAGGTTTTCTATGCCTCAGGGAATCTAAGGAAGATAAAATAAAAAAATATATAATCATGCTCCTGCTTAAAGGTGTCTTCCAATTCCTAACTTCCACAGTTGATTCTGCAGGAAACTGAGGATGAAGCAGTAAAGCTACTGGGGTCTGAGGGGAAAGGCAGGTGGAGGTGAGGGAGAAGGAGTTTCAAATACAGATTAGAGCCTCAGGATGACATAATGAGTTTCCAAAATCTCAAACCCTGAGTCCTCAAATTTTCTACTCCATAAATTTTTCTAGATGGGACTTTTAACTAAAAGAAATCAAGAATAGCTTTGTGATCAGGAGTGAAAAAAAGCTGAATGTGCCTTTTCACTGTGTTTGCCTTGAAATTCCTTTGGCTGGTTGTCAAGATCAGTCAATAGGAAGAAAGCTTTAAAGAAATCGGACTATCTGCAAATAGCACCAGTGGTCAAGAGGAAAAAAAAAAAAAAAAAAAGAGAGAGATTCTTATTGGTCCAGTGATGCCCCAGCATCCTCCTCTGGCTTACAAGGCCTCTAAGAGAGTAAAACCCAAGAAAGTTTATTTCAGGGTATACATTAAAGGATATAAATGAACTACTTAGGATTTCTTTGCCAAACTTTAAAAATACTTATATTATTAGAGAATAGCACAGCATACAAAATAAAAATGTTTTAATGCTCATCTGTCCATGACAATTTGGGTACTAATGAGAGCATGAGTAATTGAAGATAAATTAGCATAAGGTATTACATTCCTTTGATTTCCTAAATTCTAATTTCATATTCTCTTTCATGTGATTCCTTTGCATTTTTCTCAGATGGGCCTGATACTAATCCACACAGTGAGGGTTTATTAGTCTTCATTTGAGTTTGCATGGGAATGGTTTATTCTTTTGAAGAAAAGGATATCCATCATTTATTTATTCAATCTCTAAATAAGATTTATTGAAGTCCTTGATGTTCCAGGTACTATGGAAATTAAAAGAAAGAATGAAAGCATTCTACCCAAGAAGTTCTCAGTCCACTTCAGGAGACACAATCTTACCTATGCAAGATTAGGTGGATATATTTATAATGGAACTGAGTGCCTTCCACTATCGTTTACCTTTAGGCTTAGAGAGATATTTTATTGGAAGCTATTGAAATAAGTAACTAAAACATGGATTAAGAAATGTATAAATATATGTTATATATTATATAATTATAATTATCTATTATATAAATAAAATGAGGATTAAAATATGTATGTGTACACACACACACACACCTCTCCTTCTTAGAAGAAAAGATGTATTTATTCCAAAGGCATGGAAGAAGGCCAGCTTTTCTTGACCGTTTCTAATCTTCCCTTGATCAATAATTTTTATAAAACAAGAAAGAGTGGTTGATTTGATCTGTGCTAGTAGCTTTTGGACTATACCTAAAGCTATACTCTTCTTTTCCTTTTTATTTACAGTTCTAAAATAACTCAACAATTTACCATTGCTCTTTAATATTCTGGGCACTAAAATGTGAAAAAAGAGCAACAACATAGAGAAAACAGATAAAAACATTTGTGTGAGCTCACATTATAAACGTGCCAAAATAGCTGTTCTTCAAAAGACTGGACGGTATGGGAACGTGAGACATGGGAACTGGTTGGTGGAGAAATGCAGAAGCACTCAAATGATATGGCATGTTTATCAATTACTTATTCTACTCATGAGCAGAGGGGATCCTTTCTTGTGAAAATTGCTGACAGAAAGAAGCAATAATCTGGTAGAAATTGAGCAAGAATAGGAGGTAATATATGTTTTCATTTAATAGTAGTAATAGACATAAAAAATAAAATTCCTCAAGTAAGATGTTCACTCCACTTCTGGGAAACAAGCCAGAGAATGCTAGCACACCAGTTTAAAAAAAACCAATAATCCTCTCAATAACTGGAATAATGACTATATCCAAATACTTTTTTAAAAAAACTATAAAAATAATGTGTTAGAATTTGATTAGAACTGGTCTAAAGCATAAAATCTGGAAAAATGTGCAAATAATTCACAAACTATCACTAAAATCTTCCATGAGAAAGCTTTTCATTCTTGCTAATTCATATATCTGAAAAGAAAAAAGTCCTTCATTCTGGAATATTCTCAAGAAAAAAACTAAAAAATATCACTCTTTTAGAGTGATTTAGAGAAAATCTTCATACAACTCAAAATACAAATGCCTCACTCTCTAGAAAAACTATATTAATAACAATGGCTATTAAGTACCTAAATATTTTTAAACATTACATTATAAGCTTTATTTATATGTATGAATTTAAATATTTATATAGGTGAATATCAACGTATTTCTGTGCAGTAGAAAATAATAGAAGTAGTTATCTTCATGTAAGTATACTAGAATAGAGAAAAGGTTTCCTTTTTATTTACATGTTAAACATTCCCCAGTACTCTGTCCTCAGAATTCTGGTCTTTTCATTCCATGAATGTTGTCTCCATGTATGACTTTAAGAAATCATTGTTGTTTTAAGTGCCGGAAATTTTGGCATTGTTTGTTAATGCATTATTTCTTATTCTATTTTGAGTGATTTAGAGCCCTTTAATTATATCGATAATTTTAAGAGTAAAAAACTTTCAAAATGATTTGATTATGTCAAGTGAGTGAGTGCCCCCCTTCTTCTGCCAAAGTACTCATTTTAACATGGAAAACATTTTTTAACCATGTTTTTTAAATTCCTGTAAGTTAACATACAGTGTAGTATTAGCTTCAGGTGTAGAATTTAGTGATTCATCACTTACAGACAATACGCAGTGCTCATGATAAGAAGTACCTTCCTAAATACCCATCACTCATTTTACCAATCCCCCTGCCCACATTCCCTCCAGCAACGCTCAGGTTCTCCATAGTTAAGAGTCTCTTTTCTGGTTTGCCTCTCTTCATTTCCCCCATCTGTTCATCTGTTTTGTTTCTTAAATAACACAGATGGGTGAAATAATATGGTATTTCTCTTTCTGTGACTCACTCATTTTGTTTAGTATAATACTCTCTAGCTCCATCCACGTCCTTGCAAATGGAGAAATCACTTACAAATTTTTAAATGTTTATTTACTTGACAGAGAGAGACAGACAGACAAACAGACCGAGAGAACAAGTGTGAGTGGGGAAGGAGCACAGAGAGACAGAGACACAGAATCTGAAGCGAGCTTCAGGCTCTAGCAAGCTGTCAGCACAGAGTCGGATGCGGGGCTTAAACCCACAAATGGAGAGATCATGACCTAAGCTGACGTCAGACACTTAACAGACTGAGCCACCCAGGTACCCCGAGAAATCACTTATTTAAAAAAATTTTGAATGCATACCATGTCAGGCATTATGTCAAGACTAGAGACTAAGATAGTAAATAATATTTAGAACCTTCCCTAGTTATTTTGAAACTTTAATTTAATAAATTAAAAACTATGCAATTTCATGCATTAGTGACTATTAGCATGATAAAGCCAATACAGTGGGAGCACTTTGTGTAAAATATCTGGAGTTCAGAGAAAGATTGTTAGGTCTTTAAGGCCAAGCTGCTAAGTATCACTATAGTAGGGGTGCGACCTGATAAGAAATGTGAGTGGGGAATTAAGGAAGAGCTGGATCATGAAGATCCCTGTCCACTGTGTAAGGCAAAGTGCTGCTTATTGAACTGAATAATAATCAAGCAAGCTCTCTAACAGGCAGTGTGAATAAATTGGGGGAGGGAGAATTTCTGAGCTTGGGATATCTTGGTAGAAGTCTCCCAAAACCGAAAAGTAATGAGAAAAAAGAATGATAAAAACATAACATAATTCAAGAACTGTGGGACAAGTACCAAAGGTATAACATACGTGTAAATGGGAATACCTGAAGGAGAAGAAAGGACCAAAGAAATATTTGAAATAATAACAACTGAAAATTTCCCCCAAATTAATGTTTGACACCAAACCACAAACTAGAAAGCTCGGAGAACACCAGGAAGGATCAATGCCAAAACAAACAAACAAGCAAACCTAAAACAAAACTACACCTGGACATATTCTATTCAAACTACAGTAAATTAAAGGTAATGGATAGATCCTGAAAAAAGCCAGTGGAGGGGGCAGAAAATACCTTACCTATAAAGGAGCAAAAATAAGAATTACATCCAACTTCTCAGAAACCATTAAACAAGAAGAGAGCGGAGTGAGATATTTAAAGTGTTGAGAAAGAAAGAGAGAGAGAGAGAAAAAAGCAAACCTAAAATTCTGGACTCTAAGAAATCATTCTTCAAAATTGAAGGCGAAATAATAATAAAGAGAGTCATTACATAGATAAAGGGGTCAATTCTCTAAGAAGACATAATAATCCTTAAGGTACGTGCTTAGCAACAAAACAAGGCAAAAAGAGAATTGCAAAGACAAATAGATGAATCCACTATCATAGTTAGAGACTTCAATACTCTTCATTAGAAATGGACAGATCCAGCAGGCAGAGAATTTATAAGGGCATAGCTGAAAACAATACCATCAATCAACTGGGTAGAATAGGCATCTATTGGCTATGTCATCCAACAACAGAAGAATACATAATCTCCTTGAGCTTACATGGAACATTTATCAAGACAGACCACAATCTGTACCATAAAATATATTTCACCAAATTTAAAAGAGTAGAAATCATACAATGACTGCTGTAAGACAGCATGAAATTAAATTAAATTAAATTAAATTGAACTAGAAATCAATAACAAAAAGATAGATCGAAATTCCACCAAAAACTTGGGAATCAAACAGCATACTTTTAAATAGTACATGGGTCAAAGAAGAAATTTTAAGAGGAATTTAAAAATATTTGAACTAAATGAAAATGAATATAAAACTAATCAAAATTTGGGGTGCAGTGAAGTCTTAGAGGATAATTTATAATGTTAAATATTATTACAAATATTATTATATTTATGTATATAATTATTACCAAACAATAAGGATCTAAAATTAATCATCTAACCTTCCATTTTAGGAAACTAGAAAAGAGCAAAATAAATACAAAGTAAACGTTATAAGATAAATACTAAAAATTACCACATAAATTGATGAAATTGAATATAGGAAATTAATAGAGAAAAATCACTAAAACCAAAGCTGGAAAAAATAAATGCTAGTTCTTTGAGAAGATCAATAAAATCAATAAGCCTCTATGCAGACTAACAGAAAAAGAGAGTGGATACAAATGACTAATGTTAGAAATTAAAGAAAGTACATCATTGCGGAGCCCCGTAATATTGGAAGAAACAGCTGTATGCTTATAAATTTGATGACTTCAATGAATTTGACAACCCAGGCCAATTCCTTAAAAGACACAGAAGAAGATATATACATGGCAGTAAGCATATGAAAAGATGTTCTACATCTTGTGTCATCAGGAAATGCAAATTAAAGAATGAGGTAGTGCTTGTGGAGCAATAGGAACTCTCATCCATTGCAAGTGGGAATGTAAAATGGTACAGCCATTTTGGAAGACATTTTGGTGGTTTTCTACAAAGGTAAACAAGGGGTGTCTCAGTAGCTCAGTCAGTTAAGCATCTGACTGGCTCAGGTCATGATCTCAGGGTTGGTGGGTTCGAGCCCCGTGTCGGATTCTGTGCCGACAGCTCAGAGCCTGGAGCCTGTATCAGATTCTGTGTCTCCCTCTCTCTCTGCCTCTCCCCCACTCATACTCTGTCTCAAAAATAAATAAACTATAAACTTTTTTAAAAAAAGTAAACAAAACTCTTACCAAAGAAACCCAGCAATTATTCTCCTTGGTATTTGTCCAAAGAACTTCAAAACTTATGTCCCTACAAAAATCTGTACATGGATGTATAGCAATTTTATTTATAATTGCCAAAATTTAGAAGTAACCAAAGTGTTCCTCAGTGGGTGATGAAAAATTAAACTGTGGTGAATCCAGACAATGGAATATTATATATTGCTAAAAAGAAATGAGCTATCATCATAAAAAGACATAAAGAAACCTTAAATACGTACTGCTAAGTCAAAGAAGACTACATACTATATGATTCCAAGTATATGACATTCTGGAATAGCAAAACTATGGAGACTGTAAAAAAAAATTAGTAGTTGTCAAGGGTTGGGGGAAGGGAGTAGGTACAGGTAAAACATATAGGATTTTTAGGCCAGTGAGACCACTTTTTACTCTGTATACTATAATGATAGATATATGCTATTGTATATTTGTCCAAACTCAAAGAATGTAGAATACCAAGAATGAACCCTAACTTACGCTAAAGACTTTGGGTAATAATGATGCATCAGTGTAGGTTCATTAATTGTAACAATTGTACCATTTTGATGGGGATATTAGTAATGGGAGAGGCTATGACATAAGGGCAGAAGTACATGAAAAATCTCAGTACTTTCTGCTAGTTTTGTTGTAAGCATAAAATTGTTTTAAAAAATAAAGTCTATTAAAAATTGAATAAACTGTTTCCTTGACTGTGGGAATAAAGTGAGAGAGTAAGTGGCAAAAATACTTTGGTTTATTGAGCCTCAGTGTGCTGTTCAGCACACCAAATGCCACGTGAACCACAGGTTTGCTAGAAGTTGTGCTGTTGTTATTGGTGGTCGTCCGTTTGGGCTTGGAGCATGTTATTTGGCATGGTTCCCTGTGGAGCCAACTCTGAAACAGAGGACTGAACAGGAAGCTTACTAGGAAGTGCTCCCAGGATCAACATTTGTGGGGGAAGTAAAAGTATCAGAACCAGGTAGGAGGAGAAGTTGGGGTGCTGGGCAGTAATAATGTTTCAGCCAAGTCAGCAGGGAACTCTGAGGCTGAGATAGTTCTTCAGATTTGTCTTGACTGGAGACTCCAACCATTGGATGCACATTGCCTTCGGGATGTATGACCTTGGGCGAGGGAGCTTTAGCTTTCTCGGTTGAGGGGACGTTCTGGAGAAAAGTGACAAGCTCTCAGCTGTCATCAGGCAGCAGCATTCCAGCAAGTAGGAGCATAACCTTCAATCCTGAATAAGGATGTGGGTGACTAGGCAGAGGGTCCACCCAAGGATATCTAGGCAAAATCCTAGTAAACATGTCCATTAGGCCACCCACAGGATAAAGAATTGTGCTGGAGATCTAATCATCCCTGGTTACTAATAAGTCCTATCAGAACATCTCTTTTTGGAGCAGGACAAGGAAGACTATCATTAAAAAAGCACTGCCAGAGGTAAGACACTGTTTTAATATCCTCTCATGTGTTAGTTCGCTTGTGACAAAAGATTTTATTACCGTTATTTTTAGAGACGATGACTTAAGCTCAGTGAGATCTGCTTGACTTTCCATTCTCCTGTATTGCTAAGAAAACTTTAATAGCTTGATCTTTAGATGGTAGAATAGGTCTGAATTATAAGGTTCTGTTTAGTGGGAGGGTTTGAAGGAAGTGTGTCATTTAGAAAATGGGAAGTTTTGTGGGTCTCTGAGCTTTGAAGGAAGAATGCACCAAGAGATAGGAAAGAAACTCTCAAAAGGGAGGTAGGATGGGGTAACTAATAATGTTGCTGATTTCATATCAGAGTAACTCTCTTTAAAGGGATTGGTCTCAGGTCAAACAGAATTTAGGGCAATGATTACTCAGCAATGTTGGCTCCCCATTCTAGGTAAACATTGTGATGGATAATAAAACCTTTTCTACATTCTGCCAATGATCCATTATCACCCTCAATGGGAATGGTTCCAGTTTCTATTATTTTTTAAAGCTAAGAAAAAGAAAGGAAAGCCTGACTCTAACTCTTTTGCATCTGACCCAAATTGTTTGAGTCAACACAACCACAGTATAAATCCACTGCCCTGTTAGATCTGCACTAAAATAAATGCTTGAATTTATATACTCCATATTTTCAACTTTTAAATGAATGTTGCATAACCCTAATATCCTGGACACATTTGGGATTCATAATGACGTTTCACATAGAAATTACTTCAGGGTGGGGACTGAGCTGGGTGGCTCAGTTGGTTAAGTGTCCAACTCTTGATTTCTGCTCAGGCCATGATCTCATACAGTTTGTGAGCTCAACCCAGGTTGGGCTCTGTACTGACAGTGTGCAGCCTACGTGGGAATCTCTTTCCCACTCTCTCTCTGCCCTTCTTCCTCATGCTCTCTCCCCATCTCTAAACATTAATTAAAAAAAAAAAAAAGAAGAACAGGAATCTAAAGCAAAGAGCTGGTTTTGAGGAAAGCTTTTGAAAAGTCCTGGGAGATTTTGCCATGAACAGCAAAGAACTTATGAAAATGTTGTAAAGTCTGAGACTACATGGGAATTTTGGAGCTATTTAGCAGAGATGAGAGTGACACATCTCAAAATCCATGGAGATTTTGAAATGAGGCTTAGACAACCATATTTAGTCATATTGTGGAGACTCAATGGGAAAGGTAAGAGCAAAAGGCAAGGAAAGCTATTCCCATGGTCTAAATCAGATTTCATCATGAGCTACACTCAGGGATGCAGAGTTGTATGTTCGTAAACCTCACAATTCTGACATCTCAGGCCTAGATTTCTACCCCATACTTCTAAAACATCCTTTGTTTTCAAAAAGAAAATAATGGTCTCCCTCTTGAGTGCCAGTCATGAATTTTCAAATGCCTATTGCATGTTACCTCAAGGAAATCTTCTATTTTGTCATATAAAATAAATGTTAGTCTTATTATTTCCTGTTTCAAATATTTTGTTCTTTTTTTCAAATCCTGCTCATTTACTCCTTCATCATTCCAATTCAGAACAAAAAATGCATTACTATCCCACCATATTATAATTGCACAGCAAATTCACTGCTATCATTAGTTTTATTTTATAGAGGAGAAAATGGAGGCTCTGGGAAATTGGGTATATGATTAAGTTCATGCAAAGAGTGAAGGCAGGATTTTGAGTGCAAGACTCTCTAACTGCACCTTTTGCTACACCAAATTTTCATTCCATGTTCCTCTTTAAATCAAGCATCTATTACCTTTCTCTCGGTATTATTTCTCCTATTTGTACATCATTTTTAAGTTATTTTCTCACACTTGATACCTGAATTCTAATCCTTATTTTCTGATGTTTCAATTACTGTGCTGGACTGCTGACTTGATGCTCAATATCTATTCCACTTTCTTCCAAGTATGGCACCTAAGTTCCTATTCTTAAAACACCACTTATACTTGGCTACAATGTTACTGAAGAACACTTATTGGCTTCTTCCAACCTATAGGATAAACTCCTTACCTTAGAATACAATGCCTTCCCCAATCTTGTTTCAATCTAATTTTGTATGTATGTCTCAATTGCTCCCAAATATATATAGTCACTGAGCCAAACTGATGTGTTCGTGGTAACTCACCACACTGTCTCTTAAACTCTCCTGTGGAAATTCTTGCCTCTGGTTCTCAGAACATGCAGTTTCCTTCATCTGGAAAAATCATAAATGCTGCTCTGTATTGATATGCAGTGATCCTTCAAGCACCATGCTAAGAGTTTTAAGAACATTGTATCTGATCTTCAAATAACAAAAGGATGTAGTAAGTCTCTTCATTTTTACAAGGGAAGAAAATCAGTTGAAATATTATGAAATTAGCACAGGATGACACAACTACGAAGAGAGTAGCATGCATAGAAATTCTATGTGCTCTGGCCTTTTATTTTATCCACGTACAATCTTACTTATAATTCAAAGTGTAGCTAAAATCATAACTTTTTTATACAAGACTTCTTACGAAAGCATAGAAAAGCCATTGGTCTCTTCTCTGAACATCCTGAGTCTTTGTGTACCTGTACAATTCTTCTGACATTAACCATAACCCTCCTTACCACCTTTTTCTCAATTGCTCCCAAATATATATAGTCTTTTTTCATGTGCACTTGCATCATGGCCCTGGCCATTTTTTATATTCTTTTTTATATTCTTTAAGAATATCAGGGGCACCTGGGTGGCTCAGTCTGTTAAGTGTCCAGGTTTGGCTCAGGTCATGATCTCGTGGTTCGTGGGTTTGAGCCCCACATTGGGTTCTGTGCTGACAGCTAGCTCAGAGCCTGGAGCCTGCTTCGGATTCTGTGTCTCCCTCTCTCTCTCTGACCCTCCCCTGCTTGCGCTCTCTCTCTCTCTCTCTCTCTCTCTCTCTCCTCTCTCTCTCTCTAAGATAAATAAAAAACAGGAAAAAAATTTTTTAAAAGATTATCATTCTGTGGTATGACTGTAGCTCAGAACTTCAGGAGTGATATAAAGTTTGTTGAGTAGGCACAGAAATCATTTGAGGATTTTCTAGGGAAAAGATAATTCAAGGGAGACATGAAATTATTCTTTTGCTAGTATGGCAAAGGAAGAGAAAAATGCATGGCCATTGAAACAGATTAACTTTTCTTCCATCTTTCATCAAGCATCCAGTAATGTCTGACTCATACGTGCTTACCAAATAGAAACCACAACACATAAGAATGAAAATACTGGATCATGGGTTAGTTTTCAGAAAGTAATGGCTCTGTGACTGTTTTTAGGCTTTCTTGTGTTTGGGGGAGTCTGGGGGAAAGAGGGAAACAGTCATATTAGGATTACGCAGCATGAGTCAGAGAGAGACGGGCAAAGTTGGGATGTACAGTGCAGTTTGGCAATGTCTGGGTGAGATGCGAATCTTAAAGCAGATTCACAGCAAGGGTGTACATGTGGTGAGATGAATGGATTTTGCAGACAACAGTGACACAGGAAGTCTCAGGGTACACACGCAGGCCAAACGTGTAGTAACTAAAAGCCACTAGCTACTCATACTAAATTTAAATCCAAAATAATGAAAATTTAATAAAATTTAGTTTTTATATGCACTAGACACACTTCAAGTGCTCAGTGCACACATGCAGCTAGTGGATACTGTTTTGAACTGTGGGGATACAGACTATTCCCACCACTGCAGAGGATTCTATCGCATAGTTCTGACTAAAGCACAAATAACATGCAGTATTTTTTCAGATTGTTCTGTCTCTGGAGTCTATAGTTTATCAATTAGTTTGAGTATAGTATGAGTAATTGTTGGAGGGTGGGTCATCAGGACGACGTGACTGCTATGAGCTGGACTCAGCAACTGGAGGTTCCTCACCCTCTCCCCGTGTCCTTGGATTATGGGGTTCACTGCCTTCCCTGTGTGTCCTTGGATTATGGGGTCCGCTTGCCTTCCCTGTGTGTCCTTGGATTATGGGGTCTGCTTGCCTTCCCTGTGTGTCCTTGGATTATGGGGTCCGCTTGCCTTCCCTGTGTGTCCTTGGATTATGGGGTCCGCTTGCCTTCCCTGATCCCAGGAGCTGCCCCCAGGACATAGCCCTGAGATGGTGATGTAGAATTGGGATCATCCAGCTGGAATATGTGACTGCACCTAGTTAAAACCCCTGTGTAAACTGTTAAGATTTCATGGTCAGGTGCAGAAAACTACTCATCTTGCAGCCCTTTAGGACAAGCCTTGTATGTAAGTTCCTTTGCTTCTTAAAACTGCTATCTACCCATCTGGAGTGACCTCATTCTTTAGTATCTCCCTGCCCTCCATGTTGTGCGGCCACTTTCAGATTACACTTGGAAAGCCCCAAGGTGTTTACAAACCAACAATAAACCAGATATATAAATGATTTACATGAATTGCAATATATTCAGGTACTATCATAAAAGTGGTCCTGGTAGGGGCGCCTTGGTGGCTTGGTTGGTTAAGCCTCTGACTCAGGTCATGATCTCATGGTTTGTGAGATCGAGCCTCACAGTGGACACTGCTCTGAGAGTGCTGAGGCTGCTTATGATTCTCTCTCCTATTCTCTCTGTCCCTCTCCCACTCTCTCTTGTGCTCTCTCTCTCTCAAAATAAACAAACATTTTAAAAAAGTGGTCCCTGTAAAATTTTGTATTTTCAGAGCATATGTAAAGAGCTTTCAAGTATGGTTAGAGTTGAGAGTAGTGGATGCGGTGACATTGAACTGGGCATTAAACCTTTTTGAGATGAGAAAGGACGTTTAGGCAACATGAACACCACAAGATAATGATGAAAGGCATGACGAGCTAACAAAAAAATGTGAAAAACAAAAATGAATTTAACTAGGATTTAGAATATAGGAGAGAAGTGTAAAATTCAGGAGAAAGGTGGATTGAGATGAACTAGTATAGGCTTAAAAGTTTTATAAGACTTTTTTAATGTTTATTTTATTTGAGAGAGAGAGCATGAGTAGGGGAGGAGCAAAGAGAGAGGGAGACACAGAATTAGAAGCAGGCTCTGAACTGTCAGCAGAAACTGATGTAGGGCTCGAACCCACAAACTATGAGATCATGACCTGAGCCTAAGTTGGATGCTTAACCAACTGAGCCACCCAGGTACCCCAAGACATTTTATTTTCTGACACATTCCTTCAGCTGGAAATGCAAAGTAAATATTTACAGAGAAATATTTGGAAGTGGAGGGTTGTGTATAATGGGCAATTTCAGTTGGCTTAGAGTTCCTTGCTGTTGGTGGTAAGTGTTTGGTGTAGGATGAACTTCAGTTTTATTTGAACTTGTAATTCAACAATTATTCTGGGAAAGTATAGTCAGAAGTGGGGGGTGGAAACTGTGTAATTTCCAGAAACAGTAATTGTTCAGTATTTCAAGTTTTTATGATAATAGTGTCTCAAATCCTACTCTTTTGATTACTAAAAAAAGTAAAAATAAAACTAGTTTATGTCCTTTGGATCTTCTAAAAGATTTTACCTTAAACAATGGACATGTTATAAGGGACAGTGCCATTTGTTCCTCGGGAAGCTAAATCTTCCATCTGTATGATATCAGATTGAGCAAGAGCTTAGTAAAAAGAAAAGAGGAAATAAGATTCTCTGCCCCAATAATGAGGGAGAGAGGATGAAGTATGTACCTGGATAAGAAACAGTAATCATTGAATCCTAAAAGGAAATGAGGCTGTATGAAGAAGGAGCATCGGATTTAAAGACAGAAATGTGAAAGAATTGGCTTTATAAAAAGTAACAGGGAAAGAAATGAGTGAAGACAGAGGACCAGATGTGAAGGCATAAAAGGTTATTAGCCAGAACATGAAAGACCATATGAGAGAGGTTTCAGAGCAATGAGCAGTTAGCAATCTCCAAATTCCCAAGAATTTAAGGGCAACCCCTAAGGGAAAAGGGTTTTGTGATTTGTACAACACAATCACTGCTGAGGCATCTTTGGCAGAATTGGATGATGGGGTTTTATGACTGATATCAAGGGTTATTTAGGCAGAAGTGGTAACAAATTAGATGACTATTTCACTCTCTTTTGGTGTCTCCAATACATGCTCCCACTTTTGCTTCCTATCTCAATAAAAAAATAGAAGCAATCAGGAGAGATATTTATTTTTATTTAAGATTAATATATAGTGTTATATTGGGGCACCTGGGTGGCTCAGTCAGTTGAGCGTCTGACTTCGGCCCGGGTCATGATCTCATGGTTCATGGTTCTGAGCCCCGCACTGGGCTCTGTGCTGACAGCTAGCTCAGAGCCTGGAGCCTGCTTTGGATTCTGTGTCTCCCTCTCTCTCTGTCCCTCGCCTGTTCACACTCTGTCTCTGTCTCTCAAAAATAAATGTAAAAAAAAATATATGTAGTATTATATTAATTTCAGGTGTACAATGCAATGATTCAATAATTCATTTTTTATTTTTTGAAAGAGAGACAGAGCATGAGCAGGGGAGGGGCAAAGAGAGAGAGAGAGAGAGACATAGAATTGGAAGCAGGCGCCAGCCTTTGAGTTTTCGGCACAGAGCCTGACACCGGACTTGAGCTCATAGACTGCAAGATCATGACCTGAGTCAAAGTCAGATGTTTACCAATGATTCAACAGTTCTATACATTTCTCAGTGATCATCAAGTTAAGTGTAATTTTAACCCCTTTTATTTATTTCACCCATTATCTCCCCTGCTGCCTCCTCATCTGGCAACCACCTTTTTGTTCCCTGTGTTTTAAGAGTCACTTTTTTGGTCTTTTTTCCCTTTGTTTCTTAAATTCCAATATGAGTGAGAGCATGGTATTTATCTTTCTCTGACTGACTTATTTCCCTTAGCATAGTACTCTATAGGTCCATCATTGTTGTTATAAATGGCAAGATTTCCTTATTTTTATGGCTGAGTAATATTCTATTGTGTATAAATATCACATCCTCTTTATCCACTGATCTACAGGCGGACCTTTGGGCGGCTTCCGTGTCTTGGTCACTGTAAATGATGCTGCAATAGATGTACTGGCCACATATCTTTTCAAACTAGTGTTTTTGTTTCTTTGGGTTTGTAGTACAAGTACTGGATCTTACGGTAATTCTATTTTGATTTTAAGAGGAAGAATACATTTTTTAAAAAGTGTTAGCTTGGGGCGCCTGGGTGGCTCAGTTGGTTAAGCGTTAGACTTTAGCTCAGGTCATGATCTCAGGGTTTTGGGTTTGAGCCTTGCACTGGGCTCTGTGCTGACAGCTCAGAGCCTAGCGCCTGCTTTGGATTCTGTCTCTCTCTATCCCTTCCCCGCTCATGCTCTCACTCACTCTCTCTCTCAAAAAAGTCAATAAATGTTTTAAAAAGTTGTTAGCTTGATGTATAATAAATATTTGGAAGTGTACTATGTGTACTTTGAATGATATTCTGGCTTTAAAATGTAAAGAAGGCCAAACTGGAATCAATGATTAATTCTCAGTGTGTGTGTGTGTGTGTGTGTGTGTGTGTGTGTGTAGATACATATTTTTTTACTTGACGTTATGAGTAGCATTTGATAGAATGAAGCACTCCCTTAAGACCAGCACTCCACCCTCACTTTTCCTTGGCTTCTTAGAGGACAATAGTGGTTCTCCCAATCCATAAGCATGGAATATCTCTCCTGATCAGGAGATAGGTTCTCCTGTTACTTCTTCCATGTTAGCAACAATTTCTCAGACTCCTTTAAATGACCTTGGATACAACTTCTGAACCTCATTTCTATCTTTGTATATGCCCTTCATTCTATCATCTACTTTTGAATGTTTCAAATGCCATCATCGGCTGATGACTCCCAAATTATATTCTAGCCAGTCCTACACTCATAGATCCATGTATAAATGGCCTGCTTGAACAATTTATATGGCGTCTAATAGTTATTCCAGACATATGACATTCAAACATTGAGTTCCTAGTCTTTCTCCTCCATATTTGTGTGTTTCGCAGTCTTTCCCATCTCAGGACATAGCAACTACATTCTTACAATTATTCAGGCTCCGCTCTTTCTCTCAAACCCTGCATCTCTTCAACCTTGTCACTTCTACCCACAACCTGTATCCAGAATCTGACCATTTGATACCGTGGTGTCAACCTAACCTTAAATCATGTTGCCCTTCACCTGTGTTATTGTGAAAATTTCTTAAATAATTTGCAACATGCTATCCAAAGTTCTATTAGCCCTGCAATGTTTTCCAATATCTGAGAGTAAAAGTCAAATATCTGAGAGGAACCCCTGAGCTAACCTAGGAGTCTCTCAACAATCTGGGCCATCCATCCCATATCTACTAAGTCGGCTTTATTCTTCTACACCATCCATAAATACTGTGTCCTCACTCTATTCAGCCATTCTGGTTCTCTCACAATTCTTCAGTCACATTACGCAAGTGCCTGCTTCCTTGCTTTTATACTTCCCATTCCCTTTGCTCAGATTTGTCTTTCTCCAGATGTCTTTGGTTTTTTTTCCTCATCTTTTTGATGTCCTTGCCTAAATGTTACTGAAGTGAACACTTCTGCTGCACCACTTAGAATTCCTTTCATGACTAAAACACTTGTTCTTCCAGCTACTGGGACTGTTGGCAGCTAAGTCCCTCTTCAGGAATTGTCCTTGACCAAAAGGAGCTATATTTCTTGAGGCTTTATATTGTACCCGAGTACAACTCAGGGGTTTCCACATCCAATGACTGGACAGCTTGGGAATATAAGGGTTCATCTCCCTTCTCAGTTATGAGTTGAGAGGTCATTCTAGTTCAAGAGTTCTTACAGTCTGAATCCTCTCTTGTAAATGCACTGTACTTCAACCATTCCTCTTGCTAAGTTTTTATTCTTATTCCATAGGCATATCTACCAAGAGTATTGCCCACTCAAATTTGTCACATCAATCTGTCTCAGATTCTGTTTCTAGAAAAATTAATCCAAGAAAGTTGGTACCAGCAGTGTTCCTAAGAAACACTCTAAAATGGCATACTGGAGAAAGATTACCTACCCCATAAGCATATCACTGATAGTTCCTGGGTTTAGTAGCAGTTTAGTTTATAAAGCTTTTCAACTGAGATGGCCTATCAGTGATAGACAATGTATAAGTGAGCAAAATCTTAGTGTCTGACTTAAGAAAAATAGAAACTATAAGAACTGTAGCTATGGACTATCTTTTCACTGAAGAAAGACAATGAAAGGCCAAGAGCAATTAATCACCAATTTAATACAAAGTGCAAAAACCAACTGATGCTTTGTACCACATAAAAAGAGTCTCTCATATCCTGTAGTAGAGATAAGGGTGGAAAAAGTGATGATCTGGTGTAGGACTTAATTATAAGGATAGTAGCGTTCCAAGATTCAAGTTTCAACCTTGGTAAGACTATTACACCAAAATCAAAGTCCTCATTGGAAAGAAGTGAAACTCAGAAACTTAGAATAGTGATGCCTGGTCTGATGCATCAAAAAATCCTCATTCCTTAGATTTGTACCCTCTGGGCTAGCAAAAGTGATATACGCTTCCCTTTGAAAGGCAAGCACTCCCTCTTACACAGCAACAGTGCAGAGCCCTTTGTCTTGTAACGTTCAACCTACTGAGGATCTATATCCACCTCTCATAAGACCTGTAACTACAAATCTGCTTATGACATAATCTGGCCAGGGAAGCTCTGGACCTGCCATCAGAAGAAAGAGCCATATACTGAAAGAGCTATAGAAATTAACCAATATGTATACGGAATATCTATACATGTGACTGGTTTCTAAGGGTACTAGATCAAAGGAAGGTAGGACATAAAGTTGGATAAAGGAGAGGTATCATACAGAACCTTATTCCTATGATACAGGGTGCCAACACTCTGGGAGATGTTATTAACATATTTTATAGGATGGCTCTTAGCAGACTGGATGTAGTGTTGTCCCATGGTAAGTGGTAGAGAAGCGCAATAGGAAGCTTAGGGAAGTTGGTGTTTTAGATTGGATAACCAATCAGACTTTAGGAAATGACCAAAAAACTTTCTATGTATTAAAGTAATGAGAAATTCTCTAGTGAAGAAGATTTCAGAATTATTGAGATAGTTCTATAGGCAGGGGTTGATGATTAAAAAATAAATTACAGACCTAGGATTCCTCAAATCAATAGGAATAATAAGATCCCCAAATAAGAGAGACCAGGTTTTAGCACTTAATTATGAGAACCAAAATAAGCGTAATACTATAATGAAAGTCAAAGTCAGAGTGGCAGCCAGGAAACCTTCCCAGGCAGGGACCTATGAAAATAGCTAATAAAAAAAGAATGTTCTTAAAGCCCAAATAAATGAGTAGGCAATACAAGTATTCCTCAGATTAAACAACCAGAAAAATCAAGGGTATTCATTAGGTCGATAAGAGTAGCTGCTCTCAAAAAATGTTATATGAACTCTTATTTTATTTCTATACTTGAGCTATTACTTCTCAAGCCAGAACCCAAATACCGCAAGATCCTCATGAATGAGAAAACTTCAACACCATGATATATTGTAGAGTGAAGATACCTTATGGAGTCTAAGTGGACCTTGGTACTTGGGGACCAGCAGCAGCAGAATGGCCATCATGCGAGAATGGAGACATACAGAAACCAGGTAATAAATGGTATCCTGGACCCTATCAAGGTTACAGTGGCTCCACTGGATTCACAGACTCAGCCAGTAGTCATTTCTCAAGTCTCTAAATGTATAATTAGAATGAATATACATGGCAGTTGGCAAAATCCTCCTATCACATTTTTTGCTTTGTTACAGTAAGGGTTAACAGAGTGAATATCAAATGGAAGTCAATGGTACTGCCCCGGTCAGTCCTTAGCTACTATGGTCCTTAAAGAAGGCACACTAGTCCAGTCTTTGTGCTTCACTTCAGTATAAATTTGAAGGACCACGTCAGCCTTTGGAGTTCTCTGTTGCAATTGCTTTGCAATACAATTTCTCCTTCTGCCAATATTGCTTCCTGTAATTACATGGATTGTTCCAAAAAACACTTTCTAGTGAGCTTTCTGCATGCATTTTTCATATTAAAGTCAGATTTTAAGAAAGAAACAGATGGACATATGGGAAGGGGAAAGCACAGAGAGGGAAACAAACCATAAGAGACTCTTAAAGATAGAGAACAAACTGAGGGTTGGTGGAGGGGGTTGAGTTGGGGATGGGCCAGATGGGTGATATCTACTAAGGAGGGCACTTGTTATAATGAGCGTTGGGCATTGTACGTAGGTGATGAATCACTGAATTCTGCTCCTGAAACCAATATTGCACTGTATGTTAACTAACTAGAATTTAAATAAAAATTTGAAAAGAAAAAAGTGAAGTCAGATTTTAGCAAACTTGATATAAAATCGTTACCTTTTCAGTTAGGTCTTCCCTGGACAAGTTATCTAAAATTCGAATCTCTCATCCTACCCATGACACCTATACCCCTTGTGTTCATTTTCTGTTTTATTCAATGCTTCTCACCATCTATAATTCTATATACTTTAAATATTTATCATGTTTATTGTCTGTGTGAGCCCCCATAGAAATTCACACAGTAGAATATAATCGCTATGAGGTGTTCTCTAACTTGTTTACTGCTGAATCTCCCATGCCTGGAACATAACAATCAGTGAGTGTATCAATTGTTAAATAAGTTCCTGCAACTCCAGAGGTAGTATTTCATACTTGAAATCAGGTGGAAAGGAGAATCATGTGTTTCCAAGATGTGGCAAAGAGCTGTCAAATACCATATACCCATCAAGTACTCACTATTCACCAATTATTTCAATAAGCAAGATTTTTTAAAAATGTACTCTTAGTTTGGATATTACAAACAGAAAAGAAGCAGAGGGCATGGTCCCTGTAGAGTATCCTGCTTAGTTAATGAGGAAGACCAAACTGACCAGTAACAGATTCCTCTTAGGAATTTACAGAGTAAAGGATTGCCTCGTGAGTGGTAGTAGATATGAAGTATAATGGAGAATATACATACACATATTAAGTTATTTTTTTAATGTTTATTTTTTTTTGAGAGAGATCATAGGCACATGAGTGGGGGAGAGACAGAGAGAGAGGAAGTCAGAGGATCTGCTGCTGACAGCAGAGAGCCCAATGTAGGGCTTTAACTAAAAATCCATGAGATCATGACCTGAGCTAAAGTCAGATGCTTAATGGACTGAGCCTCCCAGAAGCCCCTATATATTACGTTCTAAAATAAGTACTATGGAAAAAGCCATCTATGGAAGAGCAAGATATTCCTAGTGAGGAAATAAGGCATGTGTGAGAGCTAAGATGGGACACCTAATCAGGAAAAAGATAAACGTCCAGCTACAATAGAGAACGTGTTATGAGAAGTAATGGGAAGTATATTGGGATCGTTGGCTATGGCTACGTAGATTACTGAGTGTATGGTGGCAGGATGGAATAACAATTAAGGAGTTCTTTGATTTTTTTTTAACAAGAAGAGTATAATAATGAAATTTGGGTTGTGAGGAATGAAACCTGGCATAACCAGACAGGTTAGAGTAGAATAAGGCAGACTAGAATCAGGAAAAGCTAAGGAAGAAGTGGTTGTCATAATCAGAACCCAAGTGACTGAGGAACAAGAGGACGAGAATAAGTAGTAGAAATGTTGCATTAAAGACACAGTAAAAAACATCTTAAACAAGATCAGAATTTGGGACAGGAAGTGGCCCCTTAGGAAATAATTATGAATCTCATCTTTGTCAGTTAAGCTTAGATCATTTTTTAAATTTCCAATGAAGTTTACATATAAGCATGTTCTAATATATAAAGAAGAACATGTAGAATACGGTAGAAATCAATTCCAATGAATAAAAATACATATTTGTATTACCTCTTAATGCTGGTATCGTAAACTTATTGTATCACATGAATGTACTAACTTGACACAGTAAGTTTTACCCTGTTCTCTCAGGATCACAAGACTGCTCTCAGGAGGTCCCCAAAGATGTGAACTCTCTGGAGGAGATACCATGCATAGAGCTCCCAGGAGTGTACAGCTGAGTACCATTAGCAAAGGAGAGATGGTTTGCCTCAAATTTCATGGGAGTAGACAGGGATAAAGGTCATTGCTAAGGCAGCCAGGACTCAAACCGCCCAGGGACTCAAGGCCTGAAGTCAACACCTCCAATAATATGTGGAAACAAAATAAGGAATAGTACAGATTTGTATTTACAATTGTATTTGCAATTTCCAGAAGGAGCTGAGCCATTGAAGCCACTTATCACATTCTCAAAGGAACTCCAGCTTGAGGCCCAGGTAATCCTGGCAAAAGAGACATCTACAAAAACATTGTTTGAAATCTCATCATGCAAGGAAGTTGGGGAATAACTGCATGTCATCCAAAGATAGACCTTAAATTATAAATGTAAAACAGTGATTCCTCAAACTTTTTAAAGACGCATGTCCCCTTCTGAAGATTATACAGAGATCCTGACAAAAAACACCAAGAACAATTATTCATACGATACAAGCCTGTGGTATTTCAGGGACTTTTAGAGCTGAAGACTCTCTCTGTACTTCACATCAATTTTCTTTCAAAAAATAGATATTCCCAGTGAGGTTGATGCTGTGATATAAAAAATAAAAAAGCAACAAGACTCTTAGAAGTCGTTCTTCCTGATTATTCTAAAAGACCATGACTTTCCAGTACCATGTCTCTCGCTTTTGGGGTGTGTGGGTATACATACACAGAGCAATCTACCCCTTTCAGCTGGCTAATACATAGAACTCTAACATTATAGTGTCTTGGATGGCTTTGGGTTTGTTTTCAAGAATAAAATTTATAGACACATTTTCTCCTGAATAAAAAGCATCTAATTTAATTACCTTTCCCTATTATCAACTTTTATCAATTTTTCTCTCACTATGAAATGAAGTTTAACCATAGAAAGGGAGTATATTAATGTTATTTTTTAAGGCTTAGAAGAAAAGGAAAATGTGCTAACAGTTGTAATTGTATATACTAACACTATTTTAGGTGAAAATTAAGCTTTTTTATTGATTGTTTTGAGACACTCTAAAAAGGTCTAGGGTGTTAAGATAGACCCACACTGGGTGCCTGGGTGGCCCAGTGGGTTAAGCGTCCAGCTTCGGCTCAGGTCATGATCTCATGGTTCGTGGGTTCAAGCCCTGTGTTGGGCTCTGTGCTGACAGCTCAGAGCCTGGAGCCTGCTTCAGATTCTGTGTCTCCCTCTCTCTCTGACCCTCCCCTGCTCACGCTGTCTCTCTGTCTCTCAAAAAATAAATAAAAAACATTAAAAAAAAAAAAGACCCACATTGAACCTCAAAAAGGAGCCCTAACCCTACTGTCACCTTAGCAGAATGAAAGAAATATAAAAAGGACTCCAGGCCTCAATTTATTACCAAGAAATAATTTTTTTTATCATTTCCCGGCTGACACTTTGCCAAATAGTGTTAAACACATCAAAGCTAGTAAGATATTGTCCCCACTCTAGTGGAATTTATTATTTTCAACATTTTCTTAGGTCCAGAAAGCAATAGTCCTAAGTGAAACAACAGGACTAATAGCTCTATTAACAACCCCAGCTCGTCAGTGCAGATGTTTCCCAGGTACTCAGGAGAGAAGGCAAAGAAGGGAAAGTTTCTCTTTTCCCTGGCTCTCCCCAGCCTGCCTCTTCTAAATACAGACACATCCTGAATTTTATATCAAGCTTATTTTCGTCACTGATGAAACATTCACATAATAATCTCAAAGTTGATGACTGACATTCTGGGTTACACAGAAAAGTAGACGTTTTTAATTTCACACAGTGCAGTAAATTGTATATAGTCCCCAAAAGAGCTGCTCAGTTTAAGTTAATAACCTACTTAAATAGTCTTAGGAAAATGCACACCTTTTCAAACCTAGGTATGTCTCCACCAAAAAATTACGGCATATATATACTTGAATGCAAATTATAAGAAACCTCTTAGTTCACAAATGTTATGAAACATATAAGAATCTTGTGTAAGGTACTAAATATATTTGATTTTGATGTAAAAACAATAGGCAAAACCAAATTTATTTTAATATTTGTTATTTTGCATTGCTGTCAGTGAACTCTGCTTTCATGGGTGGGTATAAATAAACTAAGCAGGATGGAAAACAATTTGACAATAAAATATTATGAAAAAACTAAAAATAAACAAACTAAGCAGTGCAAATCTTGTCCCTTTGGGGCAGGACCTTTGCATTAAAAGCAATACCACGTGATTTGCATAAACCCTTGCATACCCACCTTTCCACATCTTTATACTATCATAACATGGCTTAAGAGAAATGAAAGCCCTGAGTTTTGACTATGCTTATGTATCTTCAGTCTGATATTTTATTTGAAAAAGCAAACAAATCAGGAGTATGTATTTAATTTGGAAGCCTAAAATTTCCTTTTTTTATGAATATGCAAAACCCCACCTGTTCAAACTTTGCACAAGAACTCGAAAGAAGAATAGTGCGGACGTGTTGATGGATTGACTGTCTAGTACCATTTACTGGTTAGGGCACATTCACAAATCCCGAACTATTCATGGAAAGATTTGCCTGCTGCCACAGGGGGCCAACCCTGTTTATATCTATACATACAGATAAATAGGTATTGCTGTTAAAACCAATTAGACTCTCTGTATATATAGAGACTACCTAACAAGTGCTTTATGCCTCATGTAAATAAAAAGTTGAACGTAATCTAATCTTTGTCCCCGACCTTGCAGATCTCAAGTGCATGACATCTATTGGGGTAGTTAAAAGGCATGGAACATGTTTAGATGTATTTACTGTCCTTATTCTTCGGGAAGAACCAAATTACCTACTGTTTCAGAGAACATTGTTTTTTTTTTTTTTTAATTTTCTTGATACCATATCAGTGAAAGTCCTTCCAGCACAACAGCTGTTGCTTAATGACCCCAAAGACTTAATGCATTGTCTAAATTGAACACAGTTCAGTGTCTACACCAAGCAGACCCTCAAATAATGTTGATGGATTGGCTTTCTCACAAGCAGTAAAAGCTCATTTTATACAGATGGATCCTATAAGGTTAAAATCAGTACTTTAAGAGCACTGTGTGTTGAATTCTGTTTGTGGCAATACAACAGTATGTATAAATATAAGCACTACAGTTATTTGTTTCCATTTTTTAAAAAAAGATGTGTTCTAGTTAATACTAGAAGATTCCCAATAATTTTGAGTGATAATCTAAGCATATAAGGTATAAATTTGGATGATTCAGTGTAAATATTATATTATTATGATAGATGATATTGCAGTGATCATCTAGAATTTGAAGATTGAAATATCTGAAGATACATGCTTGTTGATGAGTAATAACTTGAAAGCACAGTAATAAAGATTGCCTGTGAGAAACATTCCAGTTGAAGTGTTCACTGCACACCAACTTTAGTATATAGATTCTGACCATGTTCTACATTATTATACACTATTCTTTAAGGAAGATGAGCAAGTTTTGAAGATGTGCCATGGCTGGTCACTTAATTTGAAAGTATAATGAATTTCCTCTTTTGTTTCCAGCGATACCGCCAAAGCGATGTATGGTTTTACCTTTTGATCAGGTGATAGCTCATAAAGCATCCCCTTAGTCAAAGCGGAGTCGCAGGGAGGGGACGGGCTGTTAGGAGCCTCCGCAGAGCACTGCTCCCGCACCCTCTGCCCAAGCCAGAGCTGTGCCGCACATTTGAAGTTTGGCCAAATAAACTAACAAAATGGGAAGCGGAATTAGTTCAGAGAGCAAGGAGTCAGCCAAAAGATCAAAAGAACTGGAGAAAAAGCTGCAGGAAGATGCTGAGCGAGATGCAAGAACTGTAAAGTTGCTGTTATTAGGTAATCTTTTTTTCCTTTTGCTTCCAAAGCCTTGATTTTTAAAAATTATATTAAATTTTCTCAAATTTTAGTTTTAGGTATGGGGATTTATTATGGGGATTTATTATGAATATGTGTTTGGAAACTTAAATAGGCTTTAAATGTACTCTATAAATATTTACTATCTTTGTTTAGAATTTTACTTTTTTTTTTTTTTGGTTAAGCAGAGATAAATATTCCTCAGGTAATTAAATTCCTCTTTGTCAATAATACATTTTACTATTATTAAAAGAAAACTCATTTGCATTTATTATTTTATCATACCCTAATCATTTTCTGAATATCAGTCATTTGATATTGAAAACAATCCTTTAATTACAAGTTATAAAAAGTTAGGTTATTTTGTTTGAGCAGAAGTAGGTTAGGTTTTTTGATATCAAAGTTAATATGTTATTTAACTACTTGGGCTGTTAAAACCAATTAGTCTCTATTTATTTACAGAATAATGGTAAGGTACTTTAAGTTATATTAATAACATTGTTAATGGGTTCTGAATACTGGCTGTGATATTGTCTGTATTTTTGTGAAATACCCCATTGAAAGCCTTTTGGGACATTTATATATTGACTTAGCTTAGGAATTATGTTCCTTCTATCTTTTGATCCTCTTAAAACTCAGCACAATGTTTTACCAGAACCATAAATGTTGAATGAATTGAATGAAAATCTATATGCTGCCTATTTTTTAAATAAAAATCTAACATGTAGTGGCCACAAGATAAATATGTTTTTGACATAAAAATAAAGACCTATAAAAAGAGATCAAAACAAGGAAATTAGTAGTGTATTCCTCCTGCTTACACACAAAATGACTTCATTTTATTTCAGCATTGTGTATCTTTCACACAAAATATCCCCTTTAAGTGTCCCTTTACTGGGTCTAATTTGCTCCCAGTGACAAGAGTGTCTCAGAAACCAACTGTGGGATTCCCAGCAATTGCTCCTCAAAGAAAAGAGAACATTCTCTCCCTTTATGCACAAGTTATGTGGCCACAGCACTTGAAAGTAACCACCTAGGGGTTTGTAACTTAGAAAGATGTTGGGGGCCAGCTCTTATGAAACCAGCAAGTAGAGTTTCCCTCACATTCCAGAGCATTCTCTGAGGCTTTGATCAAGACTAAAAGTAATGTGGACATAGAAAAAGCAAATAAAGGTTGAGAGGGAAAGCTACACATTCTTACAAATGTATTCGACGTCCCTCTTGTACTAAGAACAGTGGCATAAGACTAATGATAAAGTATATTTAAAATTCCTATGTTTGAATAAAATTTCAAAATTTAGACATATTCTCAATATGCCAATTTTGTTTTGTTTTTTAAAAATATTTATTTTTAATATAATTTATTGTCAAAATGGCTAATACACAGTGTGTAAAGTGTGCTCTTGGTTTTTGGGGTAGATTCTCATGGTTCATTGCTTACACACAACACCCAGTGCTCATCCCAACAAGGGCCCTCCTCAATGCCCATCATCCATTTTTCCCTCTCCTCCCTCCTTGCCATCTACCCTCAGTTTGTTCTCTGTATTTAAGAGTCACTTATGGTTTGCCTCCCTCCCTATTTGTAACTATTTTTTTCCTCCTTCCTTTCCCCCTGTACCAATTAAACCAATTAACTTTAGATTAAAGTGGCTGGGTTAGATCAAGAGGAGAGGGTAACTTTTAGTACCAGAGATATAAAAGAATCTGTAGTAACACTATTTCATCTTTCATTTTCCCAAGACAATTCTAATTTATGAAATTCAGTTCCAAAGTTACCATACAATATGTATGGATTTATTGTGTTCAAACAATATATTCACTGAACTTATTTACACAAGATGAATCAAATTCTCAAGTCTTCCTCTTCTAGTTTATTCCAAATATTTATGTTTTTTTTTTTCTGGACTCTGAGTTCTATGTATGATCATTCAATAGTCAAGTTAAAAACAACAAAATCTTTTAACAACTCTGCTTCAATTCTTATTTTTGACTTGAACTCCAATTCTGTAAACTGCAAATTATTATACAAAATGTGGCCTCATTAAGACATAAAAGTGTTTCGTGGAACTAACCTAAACCTTCCTGCCCTCCTACCTTCAAATCCCCTCATGAATGAGATCTGTTTAATTTCTCCCATCTTTGAAACAAGATTCCCGTTCATTGAAGCATCTAATCAACAGTTTTTACCAATGAGTATATGTCATGTGGAACTAACCAGGTATGAGTTGGTAATAATCAGATCCTGATTCTAAACCTTTTGTAAAAATTACACGTTGAAAAATATTTTTGACATAATCCTTTCTTTATGCCAGTCCTCTTATTATCCAATAGGACATAACACAACTTACCAAATTTAACATTGCTATAGAGTAGATGCACCATTTGAAATTACTGGATACAAGATATCAGTGAATTTAAAGAGCTATCTACTAACTATTTTTACAAATAAAGGATCACCTTGCAGACAGATTCCCTCTCTTTATTATGCCTTTCAGACATTTAGTAAAATTACAGAAGAGATGACAAATCTTTTCCCTTAGCAATAAATAGCCTTCTAGAAAACAGTGGATATGACTCATACATTCATGGCACATTTGACAATTACTATCAGAAAAATGTTGTCATGTGCTTAAAAAAATTAGCCTGTAAAGAAGCCCTAGAAAGAGTACATTTTAATAGCAAATTCTAATGAAGAACATGTTCTCTTTTGGAGAATTCCGAAATTATTTTTTATAAACAATTCACAAATATTTGATTAAACTTCATTTCTATTCAAAAGAGATACCAGTCATTTAATTTCAGAATCAGTGTGAATCGTTTCCCTTTTTTCAATGTCCCCTCTCTTTATATTTTATGTTAATTTCTTTTGTACTTTTTTAGATTCAGAGCTCAGCGGGAAGTACAAAGAAAACTAGCTTTGCTTTTTCTTCATATTTGAAACACTATCACAGTCATTCTACGATTTTCAGTTGAGATATTATAATTAGCATTTAACCAGTGATTTTGCATTATCATAGGCTATTCTTTAGTTTTCTTTTAGAGCTAAACCTGCTTATTCTTTATTCTTCTATGTGCTGTATTGTAAACATCACATAATTTTTTTAGTGGTAGTGTTTGAGTTTTATTGTTTTAAAATATTAATGCAATCATCTGACCCTTAAAACCATCAACTTGAATAGGGTCCAAAGATACATATTTGTGTTAAATGTGCATATATTTCTTAGCTAATCAACCTTTTCAAATTTTCCAAAAGGTTCCACTTACTCAACAAATGGATATTTCAGAAGGTGTCTTTTCTAGTCTGACAGTGGGAGAATTATAATTCTGACACTGTCTGAAAGCTTATTACAAAATAATTGGTAAAATAAAATTTGCATAGCAGAATTGGCTAAATCTGGCAAAATGGAGAGAATATAATTCCAAGTGAATAGAATGTGTTTTGCAGTGATTTGAGATTAGAAAATTGACTTCATATTTTCATCATATGTTATATTTTTCCCATGTCTCTGAGTGACCTCAGGCTTGCCACATAAGTTCCGAGAAATGGTGGGTGTCAAAGTATTTCATAAGTTGTAAAAAACCAGACAAATGTGATTTTGGTTGTGTAACAGATTTTCAAAACTGAAATAAATTGAATGTCAATAAATGTATACAATATTTCTTTCTTTAGTTTTCCTTTTATGTACACCTAAAAGAATAGAGGACACAAACTCAGGTTAAATCAAAGTTCTTATTTTTATTCTTTTTTTCAAGTAGGTCTTTATTTTTTTTAAGTACCTCTAAATATGAGAGGGAGAGTATGCAGTAAACTGGAGGTGTTCCTGAGTCACTGGCTAGATCATAAATTCATCGAGTGTGAGAAATTCTATTTTGAATTTCCATTACACCAATGGAGTCAATATTTGTCCATGGATATGATTCGACAAACAGATCCCCTGGGATACTTACTTTAGGATCAACCAATAAATTTTTTCTCATCACTAATGATAAGTGAACAAAATGTAAGACATATTCCTAAATCATGTTTTCAATTTTTGATTTATTTAAATTAAAGCCATCCTTTCCTTGCTGTAATAATGTATTTTGTCTCAAAATATTACAAAATAATTTATGTTTCTGAAGATATTCAATCTTGTGGATACACAAGTATTTTCAATATAAATGTTTAAAATTGGTTTTCAGTAGAGAAAAAACAGAAAAAGTCAACTTGTGGAGTTTCAAATTTTCTCCAAAATGCTGTGGACTGTTTGCACCATAAAAATTTTAAAGGCAAGGCCAAATATTTACAATGTTGCATTTATTTACAAAAAATGGCAAATGCCAGTATCAGATAGCTTTGTGTAATGTTCCTTTCTTCGACAGGCAAAGAGCACTTACACAAATGTTTTGTAAATATTTGGTTGTTTGTTTTAGATGAATTTATCTCACATAATCAGTATGTCCATATGACTCAAATTTATCACATAAAAATACAAACCATTTATTAAGGCATTCCATATTTAGCCAAATGATGGTATTTGTTAATGAGATTAAATAATCCTGTTAACTCTAATTTAACAGAACCTCTCTAGTAATATTGCAGAACTTTTTTATATTCACTTCTTTTTATTCAAACTCTGAATTATTGGTTCAAGAACAAGCAATACTGTAGCTTTAAAATCATTTATATAAGCACCACGGGTAGCTAACAAAAAGTTATTTACCCCTTCATAACGTTTGAGAGGAAGGAGGGTCATGAATATTTGATGGAATAATGACTCCAGGATACATTTCACATGCAATATACCTCCAGTTCAGATTTTAGACTCAAGCTCAGAAGCCATCTGCTTATCTCTTTTCTCCAAGTACTGAGATCTAAATACATCAGTGTAGATCTGAACCTACCGTAGTAGGATTCAAGGAGGAACTGAGGAGGAGACCCATCAAGATGTGAAAACACTCATTCTGTTTATTAGATCCTGATGCTTTAAAGCAGATGCCACAGCTTTCATTCCTGCCTCAGTATTTCATATTCAAACAGAATAAATTTGCTACTTAGAATTATTCTTCTTTTAACATATCTGAAAATTTCCATCTCTGACCAGCATCTTGTATTCTATCATATCTTATTCTTTTAGACACTAGCTGAGTTAGCTCTTCGACTTTATGTACTTCCCTGCCCCCTTCAATCAGAATGAGCCATTTTAGCTGTGTTCCTCTGACAATTCTGAAATACCCTGTCCCTTTCATCTTCTGCCTTGACATTCACAACTTCAACTCCAGATAATTCCTCAAAATTCTCCACTTACCATTGTTCTAATATCCTGTAGTCAGCCCTTAGTGCTTATCTAATTGTGACCCCCATGCTCACTCCCAATTTTCGTCATTTCCAGATGTGGTAGAATAAAACAGTATCTCCTTTTCTATTTCCTGGCCGACAAGTATCTATTTTTGACTTTAGCTGGTCCAAGAATTATTTTACTTATTCCTAGTTTTCTACTACAGTCCTCCAAAGGGCTTCTGTTTCTGCATTCCCAGTATCACTTTGATCTAGAACTCTTCCCCTTCTCCCCTGTGTCCCTGGAGATGAACACCCACATGTCAGATAGTCATAGAACATTATCTCCAAATATCACTGAAGTTTTTTTTTTTTTTTAATTTTAAAGTTGTGGTGTCTGGCTGTCTCAGTCGGTTGAGTGACCTACTCTTGATTTTGGCTCAGATCATGATCTGATGGCTCATGAGATGAGCCCTGTGTCTGGCGCTGCACTGACAGAGTGCAGACTGCCTGGGGTTCTCTCTCCCTTTCACTCAGCCCCTCCCTTGCTTGTGCTTTCTAAGTAAATGAATAAATAATTTAAAGTTAATTTTGGCCTCTACGTTATAAACTTAATCCTTGTCCATATCTTAAGAATTTTGCTTTATGAATTATTGTTTCTTTTCCATTTTCAAAATTCTTCTCTACTGCCTTCTTCCTCTTGACATATATATATTTCTAGTAGCCTAAAACACATTGAGTCCATAATCTCCCTGAATTTACCATACATAGGTATATTTTTAAAAATTTTATATTGGGGCACCTGGGTGGCTCAGTGGCATCTGCCTTTGGCTCAGGTCATGATCTCACAGTTCCTGGGTTCCAGTCCTGCGTTGGGCTCTCTGCGGTCAGCACAGAGCCTGCTTGGGGTCCTAGGTTTCCCTCTCTGTCTGCCGCTCCCCCACACATGTGCTCACCCACTCTCTCAAAAACATAAACACACATTTAAAAAATTAAAAAATGTTTTTATATTGAAGTGCTTCTCAAAGTAGTGTATGCTCAGTCTTTTTTTCTTACCCTTTATGTTCGCTTCAGTTAACTATAATCTCACCTGTGTATCTTCCTATTAAAAAATGATCTCTCATAGAGCCCTGATAACTTCCAATTCACAAAACCCAGACCTCAGTCACTCTGCATCTCTTTTCTTTCTTCATCCTGTAATATTGGGATACCCTCTAGTGTTTTATATTTCTTCCTTCCTCACGTATTGAAGCTTGCTTCTTCTCCCCATTCTTAAGTGCTTTCACTTATCAAGGTTTCTCTTTGGACCTTTGTGGTTTACAATCTCTACTGTCTCTTAGGGACCTCACATCAGAACTTAATGATCTCCTCTGGAAGAATAACATTAGTATCTTTCCTTTTGCCCATGTCTTCATCCTTATTTGCAAATTTCTCTTATTCATTAGCAAATTGCACCTTGGGAGACCTCAAAATTATTTTTCAGGTTTATCTTGCTGCCTATTTATCCCCAAGCTTTGAATTCAATGAGGCTCCCTATTACATTCTTTCCCATTTTATCAACTCTGGATTTCAATCTTCTTTAACTTTTTTGTGATCATTCTTTGCCCATTGCCTATGGCAATTTTGTCACTAAGTCAAGTTTTATCTCTATCTCACAGAATGTGTGTCTCCTATTTCTTTTTCCACTGTTTGTTATTGTTTTCAGTTTATAAAAACACCCCTATGAAATAGATATTATTTTCATTATATGGGTAAGAAAGTAAGAACTTAAGTAATTCAGTTTCTAAGACCACAAATTAGTTTACAAGAAAACAAAGCCTTTTATTCTAATCTGTGTTAGTTTTAAATTACCTGTATTCTAAAATCTATGAAAGCAAACAACATGTCAGCTTTTGTTCTGCATTGAATTCCTTTGGCTTTCGCATAGGAATACACGCATGCTGTGTGTAGGGATGAATAACAGAATCAGAATCTAAAATATTTTCATATGTTGTTTGTAGTGTCTAAAACATAGACACACATTCTGTATGTGGAAAAAAGCCACGTCATCCCATAAAGAGCTTGTTTTGTTTTGTTTTGTTTTTTTAAATTAACAGGGAGATACTGATCGGTTTTCAGAATGTAAGTGAGAATGGTAACACTTGGATTTGGGTTCCTTTTTTTTTTTTTTTTTTTTTTTGGTCAAAACCCATCCTGACTATCCTCTGAGACAAAGATGTTCTGAGACTGATTGAGGTAGGTAGACCAATTAGGAAATTGTTACTACTATGCAAATATTAGATGAGATTGTAAACTAAGGTGGAAATTATAAGTCTGGAAGTAAGATTTGAGGGACATTAGATGACAGGGTCAAGAGGACTTGGTGGCTGGCTGCATGTGGGTTTTAAGTGAGAGTAATGATTAAAGGTGGAATTAAATATAATGATCATTTTTACTCATCAGTATGAGAACTACAAGAAAAAGTTTAGATTGGGGAAGATATGAAAGGAGTAATAATTTAGGACTTCAAATGTATATTTGTAATACAACCAAGTGGAGATATTCATTAAATAAATGAATATATGGGTCTGGAAATTAGGAGGGACAACTCAAGTGAGCACTGAGATTTGATATATTCAGCCCTCTCTCTTCCTTTGCTCAATTATCAAGTGTGTATAAAATGACCATATAATGAACCAAGGCCTTTAAAAAAGCTTTATTATGCAAAAAAAGTGTGTACATTCCTGTTCCACAATTAAGGAAAGTTCAGACAAATCTATCTACCATCTATGTTTCTAATTAAAATAGGCATGTTTGGGGAAACTGCATAAGTCTGTATTTTAGTTTCTTCCTTTTTTAGCCTAAAATGTTTATTAATAAGATAAGAAAGAGGACATACTTTTTAAATACTTCTCAAAATCTGGGAAGGCTCATATAATCTTTTAAATATTATATTTTAAAACAAGTATAAAATTTGAACTATTTAAATAAAATTTCATTAGAAAATACGGTACATAGCCACAATATTTTTCATGAATGAAAATGCTTGGTTTGCCTGATAACTGCTAACGTATCTAGGCATTTTATAGATTTGTGATGTTTATTAGCATTCTATCTCAGAAATAGGTTTTCAGAGATGTCAATAGTCATAGAAATATATCTGACATTATATGCTTACTGATGTGATACACCAAAAAAAACAAAACAAAACAGTATTATCTATGCTAAAACATTACCATTGAACCTAATCAGATAAATACAGAATATCGAACTATTTAAGAAATTACACTGGACCTTAGAAAAATGCCAGTATCATGAAAACAAAATAAAAACAATATAAAAATGGAAATATTCTAAATTAAAAGAATTTAAATGGCGTAATAACCAAAGGCAATATTAAATTTTGGATCTTGGAGCCAAGAAATATAAAAAGTATGAAAAAATTTTTTGGAACAATCAGATAAACTTGAATATAGGGTGTATATTAAGTAACATTTTGGATTATCTAAATTTTGTCAAGCATGAAACTAGTATTGTGATTTTATAGGGGAAAAGTGGCCTATTCTTATAACATGCATTCTGAACTATTTATGAGTGAGGTGTCTGCTTTCAAAAGGTTCAGCAAAACAAAGGATATTATATATATAACATTATTTCATACACACACACACACACACAAAGAAAGGAAACATGACAAAACATTAAAATTGGTAAAGGTGAAGGGTATAAAAGATAGGTTTTCAGAGGAGCATATGAAAGATGGTAGAGTAGGAGTGTTCAGCCCCCTTGATTCTCAGACACACTGAGGTAACAGGTACACATATGTAACAAACTCTGACAATGAGCTGAAGACTGGCAGAACAAACATTCCACAATTAAGTGTAGACGAGAGTCCACATCAAAGAGGGCAGGAGAGGTGGAGTCACAGTTATGAACCAAACCCCCAGCGAGACTAACCACAAACAGAAGGGACACCACAAGTACAGTGAAGCGAGAGAATTAAATTCTACACCAGGCACCCCAGGCACTGCCCTGGGCGGACAAGTTTCTATCAAGTTTGGCTTTGAAAGCCAGTGGGGCTTCAATTTGAGAGGTTTTATAATCAGCAAAGTTGAACTACAGTTACTTTAAAAATCAGTAGCCTTAATTCCAGTAGAGGCAAGAAGGCAACAGGAAACTGAACCCTCCACCACATCTTGCAATCTGCCATAGCAGAGATCAGCACCACTCCAAACTGATTCCTGTCTTAGGGAGAAGAGACTGTAACTCCATGCACCAGCACACCCATAGTCCTTGCATCTAAATTTTTTTAACTTGCTGCATAGGGAGCAGGCCCTGCCATTGAGTGTATCTGCACCCAATGTGTTACAGCTGGTCTGAGCTCAAAACAAGTGCAACTCAGTGACAACAGTAGGGACCATGAAGTCACACAGGAGACAACCCTGGAGCGCCTGGTTCTAGTGACCAGGGGAGCATTGCAATACAGGGTACCACAGGACCTCTTGTATACAAGGCCACTATTTTGAAGACCAGAAGATATATCTGACCTCCCTGATGCATAGAAACAAAGAGACAAAAGGGGGAGACAGAGGAATATGTCTCAAATGGAAGAATAAGACAAAAATCACAGAAAAAAAGCTAAATGCAACAAAAAATAAACAGTATGTCTGATAGAAAAATCAAAGTAATAATAAGCATAATGGACTTGAAAAGAATAGATGAACTCAGTGATAACATTACAAAGATAAAGGATAAAAAGGAACCCGTCAGAGATGAAGAATACAATAACAGAAATAAAAATATACCAGAAGGAATAAACAGCAGATTGGAGGATGCAGAGGAACAAATCAGCAATCTGGAAGAGGGTAATGGAAAGCAACCAAGCTGAAGAGCAAAAAGAAAAAAGAGTAAAAAATAAATGAACATCAGTTAAGTAAACTCAGTGACACCATCAAGAATAATATCTGAGGAAAGAACAGACATCCAGGCCCAGAAAACACAGAAAGTCCCTAACAAGATTAACTCAAGGAGGTCCACATCAAGATACCTAATAATGAAAATAGCAAAAAGTAATGATAAAAAGAGAATTTTAAAGGCAGCTTGAGAAAAAAACCTGTTATATACAAGGGAAACCCCAGAGGGTGATTAACTGATTTTCCAGAAGAAACATTGGAGACCAGAAGAGAGAACATGATATATTTAAAGTATTAAAAGGTAAAAACCTTCAATCAAGGATACTATATCCAGCAAGGCTACCATTTAGAAAAGGAGAGATAACAGTTTTCCAGAACCCCCCCCCCCAACCAAAAAGGTAGAGGAGTTTATCGCCACTAAATCAGCCTTACAAGTAATGTTAAAAGAAATTCTTTGAGTGGAAAGAAAAGGCCTAAAGGCCTTTATTAGAAGAAAAATATGAAAGAAAAATATTTTACAGGCAAAAATAAACATGTAGTAAAGCCGGTAGATTAAGCACTAATAAAGCCAGTGTGAAGGTTAAAATGCAAAAGCAGTAAAATCAATTATATTTACAAAAATTAGTCAAGGGATACAGAAAATAAGAGATATAAAATATGACTTTATATATATATATAACATCAAAGGGGGAGTAAATATTTCAAGTTTTTAGAATATGTTTGAAGTTTAGAATATGTTTGACCATAATTTAATATAGACTACTCTACATGTAAGATGTTATATATGAACCTACAAGTAATAACAAATTGAAAACATATAACAGCCACACAAAAAATAAAGAAAAAAGAATTCAAGAATCACATTAAAGAAAGCCATAAAATAACTTGACAAGAGGGTAAGAGAAGAAGAAAGGAATAGAGAAGAACTGCAAAAATAACCAGAAAACCATCAACAAAACGGCAATAGATACATACCTTACCAATAATTACTTCAAATGTAAATGGACTAAATCCTCCAATAAAAAGACAAGAGTGACTGAATGGATTAAAAAACAAACACAAAAACAAGACCTATCTATATACTTCCTATAAGAGACTCATTTTAGACCTACAAACACACACAGACTGAAAGTAAAGGGATACATCATGCAAATGGAAGTGAAAAAAGTCAGGGTCGCAATAGTTCTATCAGAACAAAATAGACTAAAATAAAGATGATAGTAAAAGACAAAAAAGGATACTACATAATGATAAAAAGATAAACCCAACAAAAGGTATAGTAATTTTAAATATTTATACACCCAAGACAGAAGCACTTAACTGCAAAGCAAATATTAACAGATACAAAAGGAGAAGCTGACAGCAATACCGTAGTAGAGAACTTTAACAGCCCTTTACATAAATGGATAGAACATCTAGACAGAAAATAAAAAAGGAAACAGTGACTTTTAATGACACATTAAACCAGGTAAATGTAACAGATATATACAGATCATTATATAAAAAAATCCATTACAATATACATTATTTTCAAATGCACATGGAACATTCTCCACAACAGATCAATCATATGTTAGGTGCAAACTATCAATAAATTTGAGAAGACTAAAACTATATTAAGCATATTTTTTGTCCACAATGGCATGAAACTAGAAATAAATTAAAAGAAAAAAGATATGGTAAAAACTAGTAAAATTTTTAAAAAATACATGAAAATGGAAATACAATGACCAAAAATCTTTGGGACACAGTAAAAGCAGTTATGAGAGGGAAGTTTATAATGATACAAGCCTACCTCAGGAAAAAAGTAAAATATCAAATAAAACCATCTAACCTTATATCTAAAGGAGCTAGAAAAAGAACAAACCAAACACAAAGTTAGTGTTAGGAAGATAATAAAGATTAGAGCAAAAATAAGTGAAATAGACACACATACACACACACAAAGAAAAAACAATGGAAAGATTAATGAAACCAAGAGCTGGTTCTTTGAAAAGGTAAACAAAATTAACAAAACTTTTAGCCAGATTTTTTAAGAAAAAAAGAGAGAACTCAAACAAAATTAGAAAAGAAGGAAGAGAAATAACAACCAACACCAAAGAAATGCAAAGAATTATGAAAAATATCATTTAAAAATATCAAAACAAATTGAATGAACTAGAAGACCTATATAAATTTATAGAACATACAGTCTTCCAAAACTGAATCAGGAATAGAAAATTTGACATACTAATTACTATTAGTAAAATTTAATCAGTAATCCAAACTTGCAACAAGCAAAATTCTGGGACCAGATATCTTCAAAAGTAAATTCTACCAAATATTTAAAGAGTTAATACCTGTTCTTCTCAAATTCATCCAAAAAATAGAAGTAGGAAATCTTCCAAATGCATTCTATGAAGCCAGCATAATCTGCTACCAGACACACACACACACACAGACACACACACACACACACACACACACACACACACACACACACACTACAGGCCAGTATCTCTGATGAACAGAGATGCAAAAATCCTCAAAAAAATATTAAATTGACTTCAACAATACATTAAAGGAATCATTCATCACAGTCAAGTGGAATTTATTCCAGTATTGCAAGGGTGGTTCAATATTCACAAATCAATCAATATGATACATCACATTAGTAAAAGAAAGGATAAAAACCATATTGCCATTTGAAAAGGCTTTTGACAAAATACTACATCCATTTGTAATAAGAGCTTTCAACAAAGCGGGCTTAAAGAAAACATACCTCAACATAATAAAGACCATATATGAAAAACCAATAGCTAACATTATACTCAATGGTGAATAATTAAAAACTTTTTTTTTTAAGATCCAGAACAAAGACAAAGATGTCCACTTTCACTACTTTTATTCAACACAGTACTGGAAATTTTGGCTATAGCAATCAGAAACAAGGAAAAGGAAAAGGGATAAAGGAAAGGAATGGAACGGAATGGAAAGGAAAGGAAAGGAAAGGAAAAACTCACTATTTGCAGATGACATGTTACTATATGTAGAACCCCCCAAAGACTCCACCAAAATAATTATATCCAATAAATCAGTTCCATAAAGTAGCAGTTTACAAAATTAATATACAGAAATCAGTTGTGTTTCTATACACTAATATTGAGGTAGGAGAAAAAAGAACTTAAGAAAAAAAATCCCACTTATAATTGCAGCAAAAAATAAATTGTAGGTAATAAAATACCTACAAATATATTTCACCAAGGAAGTGAAAGATCTTTATAAAAAACTATATAATTTTGATGAAAGAAATTGAATACAACACAACCAATGGAAAAGTGTACCATACTTATGCATTGGAAGAATTAATGCCATTTCAATTCCCATACTACCCAAAGAAATCTACAGATTCAGTGCAGTTCCTATTAAAATATCAATAGTATTTTTCATCGTACTAGAACATATTATCCCAAAATTTGTATGAAATCACAAAGACCCAGTATAGGAAAGTGATCTTGTGAAAGAACAAAACTGGAAGTATGATCCCAAATGTTATAATATACTATTGAGTTTTAGTATTCAAAAGAGTATGGTATTGGCACAAAAGTAGATACATAGATCAATGGAACAGGATAGAAAGCCAAGAAATAAACCCACATATATATGATCAATTAATTTAGGACTAAGGAGGCAAGAATATGCAATGGGGAAATTATCTTTTTAAGAAACTTTCTTTTTTTAATGTTTATTTATATTTGGGGGGAGGGAGAGAGAGAGAGAGAGAATACACACACAAGAGAGAACAGAAGAGGGGCAGAGAAAGAGGGAGACAGAAGATCCAAAACAGACTCCATGCTATCAATTCAGAGCCCTATGCAGGGCTTGAACCCACCAACTGTGAGATCATGACCTGGGCTGAAGTTAGATATTTAACAGACTTACGCACCAGGTGCCCCAAGACAGCTTTTTCAATAAGTGGTGCTGGGAAAACATGACAGCTACACATAAAAGAATGAAACGGGGCCACTTTCTTACACCATACACAAAAACTCAAAATGGATTAAAGACCTAATTGTAAGACCTGAAAACTCCTGAAAAGACATAGGCAGTAATGTCTTGGACTTCACTTTTAGCAATTTATTTATCGAAGTGTCTCCTCAGGCAAGGGATGCAAGCAAAAATAAATTATTGAAAATATACCAAAATAAAATAAAAATTGCACAGCAAAGGAAATAATTAACAAAAAGAAGGGCGACCTATTGAGAGAAGATATTTGCCGGTGTTATCTCTAATGAGAGGTTAATATGCAAAATGTATAAAGACCTTATATAACAACACCAAATCATCACCATTACCATGATCATCATCCAATTAAAAAATGGACAGGGAACCTGAGTAGACACTTTTCCAAAGAAGCACACAGATGACCAACAGACACATGTAAAGATGGTCACCATGACTGATCATCAGGAAAATGCAAATCAAAACCATGTTGACATGTCATTTCACACCAGTTAGAATGGGTAGTATGAAAAAGACAAGAAATAAATGTTGGTGAGGATGTAAAGAAGGGAACGCACATGCACTATTGGTGAGGATGTAAACTGGTGCAGCTGTGGTGGAAGACAGCATGGAGCTTCCTCAAAAAACTAAAAATAGACCATTAAGCAACAGCTCAAGGACCTGGATGAGAACAGGAATGCCAAGGTGGACTTCAGCAAATTTATTGTGCTTGTGACCACCCTCACAGCAGTCTGCCACAAGTACTTTTGAGTGGGTGGGGGTCCACTGATGATCTAGAGACCAGATCTCTGGAGGGGGCTCAGGTGGGCTCAAGGAGCCAGCCCCTGACTTCCAGAACTCTGTGGGCAATCGCTTCCCTGGGCTGGGCTGCTGACGACCCTTTGATTAGTAAAATGCTTGTGAAATGCAAATAAATAAATATATAAATAAATAAATACTGTATGATCCAGTAATTTCACCACTGAATGTTTACCCTAAGAAAATGAAAAGACTAATTTGAAAAGACATAGGCACCATGTGTTTATTGCAGCATTGTTTACAATAGGAAATATATAGAAGCAACCCAAAATTCTATCAATAGATAAATGGATAAAGAAGGTATGGTATATATAAAGGAATATTACTCAGCCATAAAAACTGAAACCTTGCCATATGCAACAGGAATGGAACTAGAGGTATCATGCTAAGTAAAACAAGTCAGACCAGGAAAGGTGTATACCATATGATTTCACTTATATGTGAAATCTAAAAAAGCAAAAGAAATGAACTCATGAAAACGAAACAGACTCTTAGACACAGAGAACTGTTGTAGCAAGAGGAGCAGTAGTTTGGGAGGATGGATGAAATAGATGAAGAAGATCACAAACTTCCAGTTATAAAATAAATAAGTCACAGAGGTGAAAAGTACAGCATAAGGAATATAGTCAATACTATTGTAATAACATTGTATGATGACAGATGGTGACTATGTCTACTTGGTGAGCATTTATTATATACTCAATATATACAACTGATTAATGGATAGAATTGCTGAATCAATATGTTGTGCACCTGAAACTAATAGAGCACTGTATCTAAATTATACTTTAAAAACTAAAATATAGGTTCCTAATGTACTATTTTCTTAAACTTCTGCAGGTTTGAATATTAAATAAAATATTGGGAAAAGTAAGCATCCACTGAGATATTGTCTATTATCTGGCAGAATAAAATATACAAATTTAACTGTGAATCAATATGACTTTACAAGTAAATCCTACCAATTATCTCATGAATGAATCCTTTTAAAATTATATAAACCTTATTTAGGAAGTACTTCTTAATGCATTATTTGATAATCTTGACAACAAAACTTAACAAAGACCATGAAGGGCCAATCTCCCTTCTCACATAAATACAAGAACCAAAGCCAATATTAGTAAGCTGATTCTAACAACATATAAAATATTTTAAGTGAATGTGAATGTTGGTGGTGGGGTGACAAATCCCAAGAACTCACAGTTAAAATAGGAGAATATTAATTCCTATTATTCACTACATTATCACATTAGGGGAGAAAAATCATCTTAATTCTGTTAGGAGTTGCACCAAAAATAAATAATAAACTTCTTTCATCCATTCCTGATAAAACTTCTTATCGAAGAAAGTATAAAGGCAGCTCCTTTAACCAGATCAACAGTCGGTACAACAACCGTCAGAGATTGTGATAGCTAACTGCTGTTATCACCGCTGACCACAAATAGTGAATAAGGACTTAAGATGCTTCATGGGCTTCACAGTCTCCTGCACCTGCCCCTTTCCTATTCAATGCTCTCACCAGGAATTTGGGTGAAGGTGGATAGGCAGCATTTAGAGTTTGGCAGGATGTACTGACAAACAAAGTTAAAACTGTAACTGACTTCTACTAGTAGAAATGATTGGTCCAAATGACCAAAATGGAATTTAAAAGATATCTTTGACTGATGTTTAAAAAAAATTACACATGCAAAATATGTGAAAGAATCTGTTTGCTAAGAGGTGATGTGGAGAAAAAGGTAGAAAAATGTTAACTACAACAAACTTGATAAAGGTAAATAATGTGAAGAAAAGAGAGAAAGGAAACAAGTCATGGTCTGTATTAAGTGTTCTATTTAAAAACAAGTACCTAGCGCAAGGCCAGCCTAGCTTGCATTCCTATCCTACCACATCAGAGTATCAGCGTTGTTGATAAATCTCCTGATGTCTATGGCACCATTTTCAGTACCAGTGTTTCAGGAGCCTGGCTCTCAAATGGAGTATAGTTCCAAGTGTAAGGGGTCTAACTATCATGTTCCACAAGAAAGGACTGAAGGAATAGAACATATTAAACTTCAAAATTCTCTTAGTAAAAGAGAGAGAGCATGCTTCAAGTAAGAGAAATGTTGAGAACTCACCATAAGTTAGAATATACCCTAGGCATTTCATATCTATAATTTAACCTGCCCAAACTCTAAGAGGTATGAATTAATAGCCCGGTTTTTGGAAAAGGAAATGGACTCTGATCAAATTTGATCAAGATACCCAAAGTCTGAAATAACAGCAAGCCCACATTTGTTTAATTATAAAATGTGACATGCTTATTACATTTTACTACCCTCAGTCTAGACTGAAGGGTTGTCCTGTGGAAGAGACAGATAATTTTGTTGGTGCTCTACAAAGAAAGAGGAATAGTGAGTGCAGTTGGTTCGAAAGGGCTAACCTATATGTCTTCCATGCCTGCAAATCTATACACGCAGGACAAGCACACACTGCCTACCAGTATCTATGAGAAGTACACTGCTTTCATACTAATTAAAATGAGGAAATTTAAAATAATTTATGTGTTGACATCATTTTGATATTGACATTATCAGGACATATTTACAAAGAAAGCAATACTACAGCATTAATATGAGAGTTAGAAGATACAGTTTCTCTGCTTTAAGGTAAATGTGGGACTTTGGATGAGTACCATAATTTCTACTGGAGCCCTTTTTCTCATTCATAGAAGAGATGTGCACAGTTGGTTGATTTCTAAGGTTTGATTCCACTGTACAATTATGTGATTTTTAAAACTACCCATAAAAATCTTATGCATGACAGTAAGTTGAAGTGTTTCTTCTCATTTTGTACCTTTTAACGAGTTGTACAAATGAACAAGCAAGCCTGGAGTGTGTTCAATTGAAGTTCAGTTACAAGTATAGATACCATGTAGCTTTAATTGTTTTTTTACTATTTGCAAATTAAAATGTGGAATAAAATCTCTAATTCTTAATAATTTGAGTATTAAAACATGAAACATAAAGCTAAATATTTAATTATTTGAGACATTACCACTTCCAAGAAATAAAATTCCCTCTATACCCCTTGACCCAGAAAATAATGTTAGTGATAAGCAGTTTGGAAGGAAGAGATTATTTCAGGACGCCCTCAGTCTATGTGAACATGCTGTTTTGATGCTATATTTGACTCTGTAACATGATCTAATCATACAAGAATGGAATGGCTATTGTGAACTAAGGCCCAGAATCATTGTGAGAATGGGATTTGATAATTTATTTCTGAAATGACTTTATAACAGAGTAGCAAAAAATAAGATTTTAGAGAGGTTGAATTCTCTTCAGGAATTTTCCGGTTAATGCTATAGCTGACTGTACTGAACCTTCTCATAGAATTAAGTCACTACTTAGAGCAAGGAATGATCCAGATATCTTTTGTAAAGTCTTTTGAAGAAAACACTCATATTTCATTTGAAGTTTCATAAAAAACTACATACTATTTTTTTAAAATGTGATGACTGATCTTTCTTCTTATCTCAGAAAGGTCATCAATGACCAGCGAAACTATCAAGAATATAATAAGGTACCCAATAGCCTTAGAAATAATTTTGGGAACTTGCCAGGTGTTAGTGTTATCAGTATGAGTACCAGTTAAATTAAGAGATGAGTTTTCTTTCTCGAGAGTCTCAGATTTTCTCTGAAGTTTTCCCCTCAATATTTCGATTCTGATTGAACAAACCATAGGAAAAATACACCTGCATGAACAAGCAATGGAGTTCCTGTTGGGCCCATTACCTTTCCTCCCATGTCCCTATAATTCTGCAAGTTTCCATATAACAAATTAAAAAATATGTATGTTTGGAAAAATGAGATATTCTCCAAATCTGTGACCTGTGTAGGAAGATGCTATAATTTCTAACGTCCACAATTACTACTTGAGAGTTTAAAACAAAAATTACCAAGGATACAATTTTTGATGTTTTTTTTGGGGGGGAAGTGTTTTTTCCATTGAGGCATTTTATTTGACTGTATGTATTACATCCCTAGAAAAATAAACCTTGGGTTTTCCCTCTTGTGTATTTTCTCCTTGCTTCTTCATGGTCTGTGATGCCAGCTGAAGTTGTCAGTAGAATTAAAGCAAACTAGTGTGACGGGGGCAGATTATTCTGCCATTTTTCTAAATTGTTGGCAATTTCAGGCTGCCAATAACAACTTTATAATCTCGTTTGATAACTTTTTTTTAAATGATGCACAGACTGGAGTGAAATAGCAAGTTTTCTGAAGCTAGGGAACCAAAATAATGTACAATGCTCACTGATTTGTTCTTACCACTCTTTCAAACAACACTCAGTCATGCAAAATAATATAGCCAGTTGTCTTCTGAAAATCAGTGATGTGATATTTCAATGTGATTTTTATTTTGTCCTCAAATGTTTTAGTCTTAGACATAGCAATGTCTATTAAATGAGATGGTATGCCCCATCTGTCAGTTCCTGTTTGATTGCATTTTAAAAAGTCTATGAAGAACGATTAGCAAATTGCTGTGGTTGATTTTGCATTTGTCAGATTTTACATTGGGTGGTGTAGACCATACCTGCATAAAAATACAAAGAGAAGGGAGCTGGACGCTTACCCAAGAGAAATCCATACATCACCACCAGGAAATGAAGTATCATTTCTCATAGCTTTTCCATTCTGATCTCCTTGGTATATAAGGTGAGCAGATATTTCAGAGAACTACAGAAACTAGATACATTTAAATAGGGCCTGAGATAAAAACAAATTTGCTGGGACGGAGAATTAAATCTAGGTGTACTGATATCTGTTTATCACAGCTTAAGAAAACAATGCCAATCAGGCAGAAATGTTTCAATGTGAAAAATATACAATAGAGAGGCAAATTTTGAAATAGGAGTTTAAAGAATCCATTTGTTTCATGGAGATTCTACTATTAGGTTCTGTCCTAGGTATTTCAGATACATCAGTGAACAAAACAAAGATCTCTGCCCTTGTTCAGTTTGCCTCCCAGTGTTGGAAGACAGACAAGAAAAATTTAAAACAGCATGTGACTAATTTGTAAATCTGTAGAATAAGGTAAGCACTAGGAAAATGTGAAATAGGGAAAGAAGAATAAAGTGGATGACAGTGAATTTAAAATTTTCAACAGAGTAGTCAAGGTACTCTGATTCAATATATATTTTGATATAAATTTAAATAAAATTCTGAGATTCAGGGTTACCAAAAGTCATATTTTTTTTGCTTTTATAAAACCAAAGGTTAAGACAAGGCAGCCAATTGGCTACCATGTTGTCAAGGGATATATGTCTGTAAGTTTTCCTGATTTGGGATTTTTCCTGAGACATTTTAAAACTGCCTTAGCTATGCTACTTTGAAATTTGTCCAAAAGTAACAGGTGCACTGAGACTTCGAACATGTCCTGTGACACAATTTCTGGAGCTGCAGGAATATATCAAGCCCCTTGCTTCTCTTAAAGATACAGAAACAATCACAGATTGTGATTTTAAAAATCATGTGAGTTTTATATCCCTCTATATTATGTTTGCTGAACATATCAAAATAAAATTGTATATTGTATATCACTAACTAAAATAAATGTTCCAGATAAATGAAACTGATTCTTTATATTATTGCAGCCCCTACCTCATCTCCCGGAGTGTGTAATCCATTTTCAGATATCCCCACATCACTGTTATCTGTAGGCTCTTTCAGTTTGCTTAGTGTTGTTAGTGTCATTAACTTTCCTTTATTTAAATAGACAACATCTGGGCACCAAGGTAAATGTAATGATAAAGATAAGAGCCTATTATTCCATTAGAATAGCTTCCAACAGTTCTGGAAATAAACTATTGTCTCATGTTGTTTTCTTTTTTACTGCCATTTAATCAAAGAAGATATATGAGGCAATCTAGAGTATATATCTAGAGAAATATAGTTGATCTAGAGACCATAAACTTGGGACCATTTTCGTTGGGGTGCAAAGCCAGGAGATATGAACTTTCCAAACTATGTTCACATGCAATAATTTTTTTTCTGAAAGTATACATTTCTTGTTTAAAAAGACACCCTTCACCTTAGAGCCAGACCTATATCTGGATTTGACATCAATATAGAGGGGTTTTATTTTCTTCTGCTATCCTGGGAAGTAGGTAGCTAATGCCTTTCAAGGCTTGACAGAGATGATTGCCCTTCTTTACACAGGATAGTTTACTGTTAAAGATTTACTCATCAGAAAATGATAATCACAGGTTTTATTATCTATATGGATTTGCTGTAGCAATTGATAACACTCCCATCTTTCTGTTGCAGGAGCGGGAGAATCTGGGAAAAGTACAATCGTCAAACAAATGAAGTAGGTACACACTATTTTAAATGTTTGATGTTTGATGTCTGTCTGTCTGTGTAGTTGACCGGTCTTAAATACTTTTTGACTGATTGAAAAATACTGAAATCAGATTGAAATCTGATTGATGGGCTGTACATCCAGGTAGCACCAGAACTCTCACAATTCCTGTGCAAATACCCTTCAGCCCTTTAGCAGAGAGCATAACTGGTGAGTAATACTGTACTCTCCATTTTTTCTTTTAAATTTTGTCTCTCATCAAGATGCTTATGAAAAGCAGTTATGTTTTAAATATATTAATCTGGGTATAATCTAGGGCTTCAATATTGAGGGGATGAGCCATAAACATTTCAAAATATGTCAATGATCCACTTGAATTTAGGTGAAAATTATAATTTTAACCCAACTGGCATTTTACCTACCTGGGAATAAAACGTTTCTGTAAAGTTATTACCATCATGGATTTCATTTTTTTTTGCATGTTTCTTTCCTCTTTATGATGAAATAGGTAGACATGAATTTCTAGATGAGACAACAAACATAAAGGTGCTAAAATCCAAGAATGTAATGTCTGAATGAATAAAATTTCAATTGATAAGTGGAGATGATTATGTAAAATCTCATGGCGCTGTCACTGCTGGAGAACTTTAAAAGCCAACTATTTCTATAGGAGAAGATCACATTTTTAGCTTATTTTTAACATATGTTGGAGGATCTTGTTCTTTGGAATATGTCACATGATGATGTCATCGCAGTTAATGATACAATTGTCTACTTAGAACGTGAATCACTGATTCTTCCTTTCTTTTTAGGTACTTATGTAAGTTCCATATCAACAATTATTAAGTCCCACTTTTTGAATTTCTTGAAACCTGTACTTGTGACCACATTTTTTTAACCTTTTATCCCGCTTTGAAGAACAGGACACACCTCTCTCCTGACCAGTGCTCTTACTGCTTTTGGGTCCTTAGCTCCTTTTACCCAAATCATCTCGCACATCCTGTAACACTACCATGGCATTTGCTTATTATTTTCTTTCTGGTTAAAATCAGGCTCGAGTCCTTCCTATCCTTCTTACCTGTCCATTCTCTATGAAGTTAAATGCAGTAAAACAAGAACTAATCAATTATTTGGCAATCTAAAAATTAAGACTTTTAAATATATTAAACCATAAATAAAATTAAACAAAAGTAGAACACTAGTAAAAAATCTATAATAAATGTGATAATTTACTATCATAATATATATATACACACACAGAGGTAAATATAGAGATACATAGAGATATAGATATATAGATTGGTAAGAAAATATAGATTGGCAAGAAAAACAATAAGCTGTGAAAAGACTATGAACAAACAATTCACAAAGACAAAATTAATCTCTATTTAAATCTATAATAAGCCCTTCTTCATCTTAGTAAATTAGCAAAAATAATTTTAAATAATATTACTCAATAAGGGTGAGGTTTTGAGAAGTTAAAATTTCTCCTGACTACTTATAAAATTATTTATTATAGCTAATTTATAGAAATAATTTTTGCAATGTACCAGTAGCCTGGAAAAATAATAAGTATTCATCTAAATATATTTCTGAGGATTTTAATAATTTAAATTTGAAAAACTACAAAAATAAAATAATATAAACCTGAAAATATGAACATTTATGCACTGAGAGATTTGGACTAATCATTTAAAATAAAGATATCAGAGGTAGAATAAAGTAGCCTAAATTTAAATAAAACATAGGGAAATAGATTGTGAAAGTATGGGACTAGTCATCTAATAGCAGAAAATACTTATTTTCACTGCACAACAAAGAGATAAGATTATATAAACATCTTTACCTCAACTATGACAAAATAGATAACTTTTTTAAATGCAAGAAAATATACCTTTGTTCAAAAACATTTGCTTCTCAATACTGGGATTTAAAGTTACACTGCACCTTGGTTTTGAACACTGCTGGGCTTTTCATATTTTCTACAATGAGCAAATATTGCTTCTATTATTAACAGAATCTCTTATCCCTCTTAGCCCTACTTATCCCTCCTTCCTTTTCTCAACAGGCTCTAGAAGGAATGATCAACATTAGCTCTCTTTACTCTTCCACCTTCCATTTACTCTTATTTCTATCACTCCAGCCTCCAGCATGCCAAATAAACTGCCCCTATAAATGTCAGTTATTATATCCTTATGCCATGTTGTATGGAATGCTCAGGAGTCCTTATTTTAATTCAATTTGACTCCACTGGGCTTTTCTCTTCTCAAACTTTAGCTTCTAAAATAACTCTTGCCCAGTTTACCTCCTAGCCACCTTCTTTACTCCCAGATTCTTTGACTACATTTCAACTGCCCATGTCTCAAATGGACTAGATCCCCTTCTCTGCTTACTCTATACCTTCAAATGAAAACTACAAAGTCCAGTGATTTTTGTTATCGCCTGTCCCAGATCATCCCAGAATATTTCTTTCAAATTCACTTTGTTTAAACTAGGGAAGCAGGTACATCTACCTCCATGTTCTATGGTAGTTCAAAATAAACAACACTAACTTATCTATCGGGCCTCTATTTTCCTACCATTAATCACAACAGCAACAGCAGCAGCAGCCTCTAAAGCAATACATCTGCGCGTAGATATGAAAACACCCATCTTCTCACCAAGTTTCACCACATCTACACAAGTTACACAAGGATGTCATTTAACCCTATTGTCACTGCCTTAGTTTAAAAACCTCACATTTCTGAACTCGATTAATGCAATATCCTGCTAAGAACTTTCTACCTCCCTCTTCTTTTCTCCACTGCAGTATCCACGGTAACACCAACTGATCTCTTTTTAAAAAGAGTATCTCTTTACTGAATTGTACTCTTCACAATCAAGATCCAACTCCTTGGCATGATACACTTCGGACTCCAGCTCTTACCTATCTCTTCATTCTAATGTCCTATGACTTCCGCCTTTCTGCTTTCTACATCAGATGTGAGCCTGCACAGCGCTGTGGACTAGCGTACCCAGAAGGCACACAGCTGAGCCGCTAAGATCAGGGGCTCCCAAATATGACTGTGTTTACCGCCCAAATGTACCATGTGCTAACTGAGTAAGTTAGGGGTGGTTGCTTCATTTGTCTATGCCTACATTTCTTTCCTATAAAATGTATGTAATAATTTTACCTGCCTTAAAGGACTTATTGCAAAAAATGAGAAGACATAAGAGCACTTAAAACAGTGCTTGGCACACACTGAAAGCTTGACAGTTGTAACCATCTGTTTCGTCATACTTATCCTTCCCCCTAGAATGTTCCTCGTTTTCTCTATCTGGAAGTAACTACTCCTCCTTGAAAAATCCATCAATTGCTGCCCTGGGGGAGTCTCTCCCCCATCTCTTAGACCTACGCCCAATAAAGTCTATTGTTTTATCTTTTCTAGTTTATTATACCACGTGCATATACTGTTGTTAGGCACTGTCACACTGTACAAAAATGGATTTTATATGCTACCTTTCTATAATCCAGTACTCTCTAATAGAACTTTCTGTGATGACAGGAAGATCCTATCTGCACTTTCCAATATGGCTGCTCCTAGTCACATGTGGCTATTAAGCATTTGAAATATGGCTAGTATAAGGGAGGAGTTAATTTAATTTTAATTAATAACTACCAGCTACTATATTGGACAGTGAAGCTCTAGTCTTTATGTTTTGGGGGAGGAGAGAAACGATCATTCATTCATTCTTTTCAGCACATAATGCCGTATGTTATAGAAAAGATCCAGTACAAGCTCACTAATTTAAACAGATTTAGGAATCAACTGGCAGATAGAAAGCTCTATCTCACAGAAATATATTTGTGCAGTCCCTGGAAAAATGATATTGTTTACAGTCCGGCTAGAACTGGATTTTTTAAAGTATACTTTTAACGTTTTGCTTTGTGATGTTTTCTTAACCTGTGAGGAAAAGATAGGAATCAGAATTTATTCCAGAAAGAAAATCCTAACTGCCCCTACATTTATTTGTAATTGACATTTTAATTTAATAATTAATTTTCCAATTTCACATTTTGACAAAGAACTGAGATTTCTTTAATGAATTCATTCTTGATATATCCACAAAGACATTTTACTGCATATTTTCCACAATCTTTAGCGGTCTGCTTTATTGTTAAAGTTGTTTGTTTAGTACAGCAAGATAAACATGGCCATGTTTAGAATAGAAATCCAGCAGTTATTAAATTAAAATTAATTTTAAAAATGAAATTAAAATTAATTTTTAATCAATATTAAAAAGAATAAATAATGGATATAGATTCTGCTTCTACTCTTTTCAGAAATTATTGTATTTTAAGGTTTTAATATCTTGGGGGAAGCTTAGTGTTCTTTTTCTCCTAATCCTAAAGCCTGTGTATAGCTAAAACACAAATGCTTCATAATATGACATCTAAAATGATGCCTAATAAACATAAGACATTTCAAAAACAAATCAACTGAAGAAAAAAATCCCAAACAAACCCAGAAAGGAACAAGAGCATTTATATAATAAAGACACCATAAAGTAATAAGCATATGCAGAGATTTTAGCTTTTAGAAGGTAAATCTGTTTTAATCTATTATCCCAAAAGGGTAAGTAAAACTGAGTTCTGATTGAATGAGTGGAAGGAAAAGAAGAGTTCAGCCAAATAAATGTCTGAGAATTTCAACTTTGAGAGCTAATGGCACGTACACAGACGGAAAAACAAGGGATTTAGCAGCAGGTAATTACCTACGTTTAAAAAAAATATGCCTTTGTTAATGCTATTAATAGAAAACAGGCACTCCTATTTTCCAGTGTGTCTTAAGTGATAGGAAAAGAAATGAATGTTCTACTAAAGTACTTACTTCACTTCCTCTATATATCATGTTATAAAGACTAGTTTGAGAACTCTGTATCTTTGTCCTGGGAATCTGGAAATGTTTCTTTTGAAAATAAACACACGTTCTAGGTAAAATGCTCATGATTTACTAATTTTAAATAGTGGTTTATCGAGAGCAAATTTTAAGTGCTCTTTATATTTGGCCTGGGGAGCTCCAAAAAAATAGTGCATTAAACCGCAATGATAATAAAATCTACAGTCATAAAGTTGTTCAGATTTAACATACATATGTGAACAGTAATTTTGTAAAAAATATATACTGTAATTTTATTCAAACAAATTATTATTGATGTATTTTAATATAATGCGAATATAACAATTGCTTAACTCACAACAACTCTTCCTGTTTAAATTATAGGATCATCCATAAGGATGGTTACAGTGAGCAGGAATGCATGGAGTTCAAAGCAGTGATTTACAGTAACACACTGCAATCCATCCTAGCTATTGTGAAAGCCATGACTACCCTTGGGATTGATTATGTGAATCCCAGAAGTGCAGTAAGTATGCAAATAATGACCACTGTCCTTCAGTGGAGCCTGAACCATAAAATGGTAGAGGTAAATTTCTAGTATTAATCTACACCAAAAATGTTAAGAATGTGAAATAATAATTTTGGAAACTTTAATTCTGTTTAGTGTGAGATTTCTTTTTTCTGTAAATGATACTCTTCTTTTTGAGTGTGGGCTATAATCTTATTCAACATTAACTGGTTTCCTAGGGATCAAATCTAATATCAAAGAGTATACTATATTAGAGAAAAATATTATGTTTCCTAAATAAAAAAGGATTTATTCCATAAAATCAAACAGCAATATCTCTACATTGGTTTCCTAAGTTTAATTATGTATCGTTTCATGGAGACTTTATTTTTAGTCCTAACATTACTAAACATAATTTTCATTATTGTTCAACAATAATTAAAAGGCAATGTGGCACAGGGAAATTTTTATCTTACAGTGTTAATTTTTTTAAAAAAGAACTCAACATTATTTAAGTAACCTGTTTGTATAATAAATATACTCAGGTAGTCAGAATTATGTTTATAAAGTAGCATATAGTTTTATTCATTCTATTTTATCTTTTGTAATATAATTCTATAACTATACAGTATTCTCCAAAGAACAATAGTTACCCACACCCAAAAGAGGAATAATAATGTAGAATCAACAGGAAAAACTCACTTTTTTTATATGTCCCCTCCAGGAGCAGTTGGCTGCCTCCAGAGCGTATCAGTTGAACTGTTGCCAGTGTAAATTTTAGATACCTTGTGACGCTAACAATAGAAAAGAGAAGAACAACATATTAAGTATAGAGAAGAAAGACACATCAGTACTTTCCTTTCCCTACTCCTCTTGGAGTTTAGGGTTAGAGCATGTCAATTACCATTGGAAGCCAGGATGAAAACAAATACTTCTTTCATGCTGTCAGTTTTAAAGGAAATGGTAAATCCTCTTCTTGTTCTGCCATTTCCCAACAATGCTAAGAAATGCTAAGTATGTACTTAGGGCTTGTAAAGCAGAGTCAGGAGTTCCGCTGGGCTCTCCATCCATTTTTAGCTTTGCTCAAACTTGACTCCAGTATGTCACCTACTTCCTTAGATTACAGTTTCCCACTCACATGTAAAAGTGGAACTCGCTGGAACTCAACTCCAGTATCTTTGCATAGTTTACCATTCCATGACTTGATGATCCCTTTTTTATTTAAGGGTAGTTTGGTTATAGCTCTGATGCTGTTTCTAAGAATCTGAGACTTTGACTTAGCTCTTTGGAAGCAACCTGGCTTAAGCCTCATATTTAAAGAGGTGAAAATTCAGAACCAAAGAGGATGAGCAATGTGGCCAGCATCATGTAGCTAATGTTTGAAGGCAAAATGCACTTCTCCTGGCTTCTGCTAGAGCGCTTTTTCCTTTGCAAGGATTTTTGCAAAAATACTTTTAATGGTCAGTACTGATTGCTAGTCCGCAACTGGTTAGAGTCTTAACAACCGGGTATGCAGGTGGAGTGAAAATAATAGACTCTGTAGATTGCTGCCAGTATGCTGAAAATTAAAATAAATGTAATTTATTCAAAGGGTATTTTAAATGGTAAATGCAGAGTGATGTATGCAACATTGAAAAAGTGACATGATTTCTCAGGAGGCCCTTTGTCCTCAAATGTCAAACATCACAGCTGGCAGGTACTACATAATTCAGATTTTGATTTTGATTGTTGAAAACTATAGTAGTTTAGGTGACATTCTTTAGTATTTGATTTTAAGATCAATATACTCTGATACCTGGCTTAAACTTTTTAACAAATTAATTCCTAATTCTTACTTATCTGTGACTCTCCGAGTTCTTTTGTCCAATGGGTTTCAATTTAGCTTTCTATTTATTTAACTTCTATATTTTTATATTATCATTCATACATCATGCAGATTACCATTCAGAGAGAGAAAAGAAGTCTTAAAAGAAAATGTCCATGAGCTTTATTGGCTCTGTCAATTTGGACAAGTTACTTAATCTCTGTGCACTGTGGCTTCTCTATCCACAACAGTTAGTGCTTTTTCTCACTTACTTTCAAGGATTATTACAGAAGGAAACAGAAATATAGGAAATCCACTTAGAAACAAAATCTTGCGGGGCAACTGTGTGGCTCAGTCCGTTAAGCTTCTAACTCTTGATTTCAGCTCAGGGCATGATCTCACAGTTCCTGAGACTGAGCCTCACGTTGAGCTCTGTGCTGATGGGGGGGGACCCTGCTTAGGATTCTCCCTCCCCTGCTTGCTTCCCTCTCCTCCCCTATCTCCCACTCTCTCTCTCTCTCTCAAAATAAATACACTTTAAAAAAAACCAAAATATTGTAAGACCTTAGTAAATACTGAGTACTCTCCAATAATCACTTTGAATGTAAGCTCATTAAAATTATGTATTGAAGTCTACACATTCAACATCATTTAAAAATTATATTTCATTAAACTTTTATTTATATATTTATATAGCAGACCCCTGACTGGACACTGAGATTATACCAAGGAATCAGCAGTAAATGAAATTTACCCTAAAGTGTTTGCCCTAAAGACAGGGAAGACTGATTCTGAACAAGTAATTAGGAAGCATTAGCAATTGCGAAAGGGTAGTACAGCTCAATGGGGACCTAAATCCTCATTTGTGGAAACAATGAGAAAGCAAGTGCTATCAACAGTGTGGTGGGAAATAGTAATAATAATAATAATAATAATAAAGTTTCTTTTAGGAATGTTGAGTTTATAGGTTCCAAAACATGTCCACATGTGTAAGTAGTTGAATGTATATTTCAAGTTCAAAAGAGATAATTTGATGAGAGATCTAAATCTCAGTATTATCGGCATTACACTATAGCATATAATTTATATTAAGGAAGTGGGTGGGATGGAAGGGTCAAATGGTTAGATGGAGAACATAAGGGCATAAAGGAGAGTAGTGACTTAGATGCCCATGTTTAAACACTAACATTTCTGGTCATTTGAGAGGAATACAAAAATTTGGAGGAGATGGTTGGATAGTAAGATGAAAACCAAGTTAGACGGAATCACAAAATTCAATACAAGGGTTCCAAAGGGATCTTATCCAAGCTGAAAGTTCTTGTGAGGTCAAAAAGAAATATATTTCAAATCTATAGGGGTGCCTGGGTGGCTCAGTCAGTTAAGTGTCGGACTTCTGCTCAGGTCATGACCGTCTGGTTCATGAGTTCAAGTCTTACGACAGGCTCTGTGCTGACAGCTTGTTTCGAATCCTGTGTCTCCTCTCTCTGCACGTTGCCCACTCATGTGCTGTCTCTCTCAAAACTAAATAAACATTAAAAAAATAAAATCTACAGGATTTGATAACATAGAGATACGATCACTGGAGATATGAGATAGGTTTTAGAAAAGTTGTGGATGAAGAATCCAATGAAGTACATTGAGATATAAGAAGAGGATATGGAAACAGTTTAAAGACATTTTAGCAACTACAGCTGAGGAGTATAGGAGAAATAAGATCTGAGACCGAAAGGGAATGCATCTGAAAAACGCTAGGTTTCACTTGTTTTAGTATTTGATGGACTAATTTCATAAATATAGAACTTATAAAGGGTAAAGTTGAAGGAACAAGAAGGGGACATAATGTAGGCAATTAGTAAATTTCTCCTTCTCCTCTCTGAATATTATTATATTCCACTTTAGAACATCTAGAACATCCTCTAGACCAACATTAAAAGAATGCCAAAAGTTTTAATACTTTGTCACATGACTTGGGTATTGTGACCATCTTTAAGATAGTATCCTACAAAGTTAACCCTATAATATGAGCCAAAGAACACTGATTTCTAAGGATGTTCTAGGATAAGAGTTCTGTGATCAGTTAACTTTGAAATACATATCTGTTATAACAACTTCTTGGAAATTTGTGAATAGTGATATTCAAAGGCTCTGAAAATCTTATAGTAACAAAATCTGGAATCTTTTATCCTGAATTTCCCAAGATTACAAGGTTGTGATATCTCTTCTTTCCTCAATATATATTTTTTCTGCAATTTTTGGAAATATGAATCAAGGGTTTAAAATGAGTTCCACAAGATTCTAGGAACACCTGAGGCCCCGAACATCTATGAAGAAAGTCTGGGTAACTTGTAGAGACAGTATTTATTTTCTTTCTTTGCAACATAGTTCCAGAGCTATGACACCTTGAGAGAATGAGCCATCCCAGAGCCATCATAGTTCCCAAGCTTTTCCAAAGATGTCGCAAGGAAATAAAATTTCTTCAGGATGCCACCCACATCTCTTTGGAGCTATTTGAAAAATGTGAGAAATTATTGGAGAGCCCTTAATGTTTCCCTAGAACATGAGGTCTGAGCTAATACATGCATTTCATTTTATTGATTCATTTGTTCTACAATGTTCTTGGGTCATATACTATGCGTTAGGTTCTGGTATAAGTGTTAAGGATTAGAAATGAACAAAATAAAAAAATCACCTTCATGTGGTTATAGTCTAATATAAAAGATACAAAATAGGGGAGCCTAGGTGGCTCAGTTGGTTAATTGTCCAACTTCGGCTCAGTTCATGATCTTGTGGTTTGTGAGTTTGAGTCTCGCATCAAGCTCTGTGCTGACAGCTTGCAGCCTGGAACCTCTTTCACAATCTGTGTCTCCCTCTTTCTCTGCCCCTCCCTGCTCACACTCTGACTCTGTCTTAAAAATAAATATTAAAAAAATTATAAAAATATAAAAAATTAAATAGGCACTATATAGGTAATAATAAGTGCTATGAAGAAAAATCAAGGCGACTGGGGGGCTGGAAAATAATGAAAGAATGGAAGAAAGGGTGATGCTGGAAGTCATTCTTGAGGTGGTGATATTCGGGAGGAAACCTAGATGAAATAGTAGATGAGCCCCCGGGGAGACATGGAGGGAGCAGCCATTCAAAGGTTCTCAAATGAGGGGGTTGGTGAGTTTAAGAACCAGTAGGAAGTTTAGTACATCTTGAAGAACGAGAGACAAATGGTAAGGAAAGGGAGATATTGAGAGGCAGAGAGAGAGACAGAGACAGAGAGACAGAGAGAGAAATACAATTGAAAAGAAATACATGGGTTAAAACTTGTGAAACCTTGCAAGGCATGGCATGGGATTTGGGTTTTGAGTGTGATGGGAAATACTGGAGTTTTTAAAATAGGGAGTAAGATAACAAGTAGGAGTTCAGTTTCCATCACTTTGGCAGTTATATAGAAGACAACTTTTCAGAAAAAAAGACAATTTTTTATCATCCTTAATTTTGATATTATATATTTAAAAAAATTCAAATGTAATTGGTGGGTCCAATTCCTTAACCATATGAATTTTGATTCTTTAAATTATTATGTCTGCCCTTTAATAGATGCAGAATAATTTCAAGAATTAAAAGAGAGCATCCAATAAGATATTCTTTATGGTTAAAGAAAACGATATATTACCAAGGACTCTCAACTCAGGCTGCTTATTTGAGTCACCCGGAAGATTTTTTTAAAACTACCTTTGCAGAATCTGACCCGCAGAGGTTCTGCCTCATTTGTTTGGGCTGGGCTCCTGATAGCAGTATTTTTAAGAAGTGCCCCACATGCTTATAATGTACAGCCTGGTTTGAAAATCACCCACGTTGCCTTTATCTACGCCAACAATAAACTAAAGAATAAAAGGTCCTGAAAGACAAAATCAGACTGATCTGATGGCCTGCCCTTGAGGGAAGTACCAGGATTGAAGTGGTGGCCAAAGAACACATTATGACATTTACATGTTCGAGGTGAGACTATTTTCATCATGGTTATCAAATAAAGTGTTTTAAAATTGGAATTGGAAATAAATTAAACAAGAGTATATTAGACATTAGCCTGGTTCGTAAAGATATGCTAATAAGGCATGTCATTTTTTTTCCCTTTAGGGACAAACTGGTTCAAACAGCTGTTTCATTCGTCATTTGTCCTGAATGACACCTTAACAGTGAAGGAGGCACAGGGATAGTGCCAGCTACACTGGCTCGGTCATATTTCACTGGGTTTGCAGCGCTCTCTCACATCCAACTAATCAGGAAGAAGCACCTGAAACTTTACTCTGTGCCAATATAGGAAAATGGGCTAAACTCTTGGATTTTTGCCATTTTATGAATTTTGGCTTAATGCTCCTCCATATGATCAGTTTGGATTAGCAATAAAGTCTGAATATAAAGAAAGATGTAGTAAGATTTTTAGCCGTAACAGAGCCTCTCTTTAACAAGGAGAGACATACCTTTAGTTTTTAATGCGAAGAACAGATTTTTAATGAAATGGTGAAATAAGCCATTATCACTATTTTAAAATACTAAATTGACTTATATCAGAAAAGCACCAAGTTCCCAGTGACAATTCTTAACTGGGATGCACCTGACATTGTACCAAGTAGTTTGGGTTTGACTCTTCTTCTGAGGCTCATTGTCTTTATTGGTTTGGCAAATCAACCTCCTAGTTTTAGATTCATTTGTAAAATGTGAAAAAAATGGTGTCTATGTGACTAGGGTTCTGACGATTTTGTGAGATATTACAGTGTTACAATACTATGTACTAGAAAGAATATGAGTATGAGGTGAGCTTTGGAGTCTGACAACCAGGATTTGAACCTAGACTTCCTTTGTCTGGTCCAGAACATGGCCAATAACTATGTCTTTTGAACTTAAATTCTTATTTATTTGTCATAAAATGGCTTAATTAGTTTAAGTAAACTGTGGGCTATATTATTTACTTGAGAAAGTTTTATTTTCTTCTGTCCTTCTCACCTTCAAATATCCCATCAAGTCTAATACAATATCTGCTTGTTTTTCTTTATTTTCTTTTATTTTTTTCTGTTTTTTTCCCTTCTCTTCTACTTTCTTAATGAAATCTTCACCTCTACCCTATTGATTAGCCTCAAAGGCATACAATCAACAACACCTGTACAGATGTCCAAAAACTGTGTGTATATCAAAATACTTATTTCATTGCTTATTTATATGATTGCAAATAATACTCTTGGTAAATTATATGGAGTTTTATTTTCCATTCTATCTCTAGTTCTTGCATGGTATTTTTATTTCCTGGAATAAAAGTGCAAAGTGCCAGATTATATCAGACTCATTACCTTTTTATCCTTGCATTTTGACTGTAAGCTCAGTGGATTTGAAGTATTATTATCCCCTCTGACATCATATTTAGAAGTTAATAACATATATTAAGTTATCCTAAATTCACCATATAATGTTACATAGTTTCTGCAATGGAGGACTCTTCACCCAGCCATTATACGGGAACTTAAGGAGCGCCTGCATGGCTCAGTCTGTTAAGCATCTGACTCCGGAATTTGGCTCAGATCATGATCTCACAGTTTGTGGGATTGAGCCCCACATCTGGCTCTGAGCTGACAGTGCAGAGCCTGCTTGGTTTTCTCTCTCTGTCTCTCTGCCTTACCTCCACTTACATGTGTGCATTCTCTCTCTCCCTTAAAATAAACATTTGAAAAAAGGAAAATTAAGATTCCATTAACTTTAAGATGCATCAACTAGACGCACTACAGAATTATTGTCTAAGGGAATAATATAAAATAACAATATTGAGGGCACCTGGATGGCTCAGTTGGTTAAGCATCTGACTTCAGCTCAAGTTGTGATCTCACAGCTGGTGAGTTCAAGCCCCACACTGGGCTCACTGCTGTCAGCACAGAGCATGTTTTGTCCTCTGCCTCCCTCTCTCTCTGCCCCTCACCTGCTCATGCTCTCTCTCAAAAAAAAAATATTTAAAGAAACATTTCAATAATAAAATTGAAATGCTCTGTTAAAAAAGGGTATGTGATTCCAAGTAACAACAAATTTTTATCATTCTTTTAAAAACATTGCTATAGGAAGACCAACAACAACTTTTTGTGATGGTGAACACTCTGCAAGATGGTGGCATGACACCTGAACTGGCTGAGGTGATAAAAAGACTCTGGAGAGACCCAGGAGTTCAGGCCTGCTTTGAAAGGGCATCTGAATATCACCTCAATGACTCAGCAGCTTAGTAAGTGAATGCATGTAACCAAAATTATAGTTGTAACATATTAAGATAAGAATTATACTTCTTCAATAGCAACTGGGTAGCTCAGTGGGTTAAGCATCTGACTTTGGCTTAGGTCATGATCTTGCAGTCCCCCAGTCCGTGAGTTTGAACCTTGAACCTCTTGTTGGGCTCTGTGCTGACAGTTCAGAGCCTGGAGCCTGCCTTCAGGTTCTGTTTCTCTCCCTCCCTCCCTCCCTCCCTCCCTCCCTCTCTCTTTCTCTTTCTCTCTCTCTCTCTCTCTCTCTCTCTCCCTCCCTCCCTCCCTCTCCCTCTCTTGTAAACATGAAAATAAATTAAAATAAATAAATCCAAGAATTATAATTTTCAGACTCTACATTTGTCACCACAAATGAAGAAAGTAAAAAGCTTTACATTTTATTATACTAAAATAAAAAGATGTTGGAAAGAAATATAGATCAAGGTGATATCATAAGATGTAAAAATATAAGCAAAGGAGCATGTAATTTTGCTAATATTTTCTCCCAGTTGTGAAAGATTAATCACTCTGCACTGTCTCAACATAAACATAGATTGGTGACATACACACTGATATTTTGGGCTATTCATTTCATTTCTAATCATATTACTTAAATATTCTTCTAAATTAATCTTACTAGTGACATATTTTTTGGCTCCATTGGTTTGATGAACATGATGTAGAATTCTAGAAGAAAGTAATGATTTTCAAAACATTTGTATTTTGTGGGATACTGTTTGAGTCTCAAGACAGATTGTATAATTTTCACAGCTAATATCATCCAGTAGGCAATTATCAGCCACAAAGAAATTAGGAGGTTATGACACCATTTATCATTTCATTATCAAAATTGTTTTAAATTTCTATTTTAGTAAGCAATTCTTAACCTATACTCTGGTTATAAGCCTGCAAGCATGTGTAAATATGTCTGCAAATTAATTTATTTATTGTATATATCTGTCCATACATACTCATGTATAAAAAGATATAAATACAGTTGTTTTGATGAACTCACAACAGAACATGTTAGTACTTAAGAAGTGATGTAAAAGTGAAGCAAATGAAAGATTATTTGAGGACAGAACAATGAAACTTGCACGATACTTCAGATTTCTAATCCTCATGGTCAGAAGGATTATGGAGTGAAAACAAACCACATAAATTTTAGGAAAAACTAACAACAATAATCTTCTGTAAATATGCACTCATGTCCATTTTAAATTCCAAAGCCCTTGGAGGAAAGTCCTGCTCTTGTGTCTTTGATGAAGTAGAGAATGAACATCATCATGTGATTATATAAACTCATATAATTGTTTTAAGTTTCCCAGTACTTAGCCACATTTTAAATACTAGGACAACTCTGTATAGGGTAGAAAATTCTACTTCTCTATATAAATCATTGGTAAGGGCAGTCACAATAAGAAATTGAACTGTGGAATATTCTCATAACATTTTGCTTAACAAAATGCGAGAGAAAGGAGGAGAGATAATGGTGGGGGGCAAGAATTCCTGTCCCCTCAAAAGTCCCTCTAGCTGACTCAGAATCAAATTGACATGAGACAGATTAGCAGGAGAAAAAGAAATGTAACTGGTGTACATACAGGAACACACACAGACATAGAAATTCTGAAGACAGGAAAATGAGATCTGTTATTCTGAACTAAGAAGAAGAGGGTAGGGCCTGGGACTTCAGAGGAAAGGAATCAACTTCAAAAAGGAGTTACCAGCAGACGTTTGGTAATTCGATGTTGGCCCTGCCATACAGAGGGGTCACTCATAAACACTTATTCTGGGAAAGACCCCCAGTTTTGATTCTTCTATATCATTAAGGGAAGGATGAGATTTCTCTCCAGCCTGCAGGGTCTCAAGTGCCTTCGTCTCAAAATAATCCACATACCAAAGTGACACATTCTGGGCGATTGGGGTGCTGTCCTGTACCCCTGCAATAGCTGTAATTTAATATATCTGGGTTTGGATATACATTATCAATTAAGCATTATTTTTCCATTCAAATATTGTAAGAACTGTATTTGCAATTATATTGATCATTATGTTTACCAAATCCTTTGCCCTTTAATAGAAAAAAAAATTACATATAGTGCTGTCAAAATGGGCAGATGAAATGACTTTGCATTGTAATTTCTAGACTTTCTAACTTTTAGTTTCAGCTTTTGTGTTTTGACACACAAAATATATATTTCACAGTAGAGCTATGTTACAGATTCATATTAAAAAATATCTGTGCAAGTTAAACATCATTATACAGTATCTGTTTGTGCCTATTTTCTGAATGTTGTCCATATCATAATGCTTTTAAATGCCCTGATTTAAAGAGCATCAGAACAACACCTCTCCACCTTCACTCCCAACCTCTGTGTTTCAGAGAAAATTTCCATTAAGAAAACCACCTAAAATTTAAATTGTTGACACTTCCTGCCCTAAGAGGTCCTTAAAACGAAGATTAAAGAAAACACTTAGGAAGAATAAGTGTTGAATAATAGTTGAATAGTCGAACGGCCATTGCTTTCTTCTTCACATCAGATCAGCACCACCCTCCTGCTCTGTCGTCTGTATTTATAGGGCAAAGGCCTCTTTCCTATTCTCCCTCCCTTACTCTTTCTCTTCTCTTTCCTCCCTCTCCCTTTTCCTCTTTGTTCCTATTTTTTAATTTCCTCAAACCTAGAGCCCCTTCAAGTTTAGGCTAACAAAGAAGTGAATCCTAATCAGAGTCTGGAAGGGAATGTTGTTGGCAACCTGACACCTCCAGCCCCCACCTGTACGACTAGCAAGCTGAAAGAAAAGGGCATGACAGTGACAAAGAGGGGAAAGAGCTTTATTAATACTTCATGGCTTACTGATGGAGGCCATCTAGTGTACTGTTTAAATTCCAGAAGCTTAAACAGACATTTAACTAGAAAAAAATATTATTTTTATATGATTAGAAAAAATATCAGATATTTTTAAGCTGATTTAAGCTATATGTATTTAGGGCCTCTAGTTTAAGCTCTAGACCACAGGCCTGAGCATTCAAATGTTATATTTATTAAAAGCAGGCATCTTAAATGCAAATTTACCACTCTGCTAATGCTTCTGCTTTTCTTGAAATCATTTACACATGCAAATGAAAGTACATTAAAAGTGTCTTTACCAAAGTATTCATTTAGCTACTGTTAAAATGAATTGCATCTCTATGTTGACAGGTATGATTTAGTTGTTCCTGCATGAATCAACTGACCAACCATATGTGTAGACTTAGTCAATAGAGAATTCACAAAAAATCTTGCTTCACAAAATAGAAAATAGATAAACTGGAAAAAGCTTCCACTTTTTTCTGCTGATATATCTGTTTCTTGATTTGTCTCTTGCTTTTAAGAAAAATTAAGCTTTATTAGAATAAAGCATGGTCATAAATTTTCATATCATACAGAAATGTGTTTCTGAACTATGACCGCATATTTGTCATTCAGCCAAAGTCCCTTTGAGGCATTCACTCGATTTGTTTTGGCTCAAGAGCAGAAAGATCCTCCGAGAATAAATTATCCACATTGCTGTTGAATTTATTTTTTAAAAAGGATAAAATAGTTTTGTTTTTCAAGGCACAATGTGAGGTGCTAACACATAATTCTTCAACTTAGTCCCTGAAAAATTCTACTTTGAATGATAACTAATATTTAGCTGGATTCTACCATTCAGATCCTGTCTGCATCGATGTATGCCCATCCTAATCTTCCAATTTAGCTATACATGTAAACTCAGTTTAATATAATGACCAATTTTGTCATAAAACCCTTACCAGGCTTTTACTATCACTATTTAACATTTTCACAGAAAGAGCCATATTGCTAAACTACTAAAGCCTTATATTCAAAGAGTGGTTTTCTAGAAGAGTGGTTTGCAACTATTTTTAAAGCAATGGAATACTCTGTTTTAGTTTAAAGACATGATCTGGTTTCAAGAAGGAGGCAAAGAACAGGTTCTTTCCTCTAATCTAAGAGACTCTTGTGGAGCACATGGCTGACTCAGATCTATTTCTGCTTCTCAGCATCCCTAGATACTGTGGGCAAAAAGAGGGCAGTAGTCACCTTGGTAACAGTAGGGTTTTTAAATATGTCCTCCAGGAAAGAGTTAAGGATACCGACACATTGGTAGAAGAGAAGAGAAGTAGGAGTGGGTGCAATGTCTACGTTCAGCCTTCTGTCCCCTAGATGGTTCAGCAATGTCATGAGTTAGTTCCATTGTGAACCAGTAAGAAAGTCAAGAGGTTTTCTTCTACTGTGCTGTGTATAATCATGGCACTTAATACAAATGGTCCAGAGTGCTAAGCTAGACAATCCATGAAGAACAACGGACAAACTTCAACTTATGAAAACCAATAACTCTCTTAAAATTCAAAGTGCCTAAATTCAAACTACAGCATTTTAGGATAGTCTAGTGACTACTATTACAAAATAGCATGTTTTAGGGGATGATCAAAACCTGGAAACACAACTTTTCTCTGAAATATACCATATAATATCAACCCTGTTACATACACCTCACAAAATGCAGGCTAAAGTAGCATTGATATAGTTCTTTTTTTATTTATTTTTATTTTAGACAGAGGGTACACAAGCAGGGGAGAGGGACAAAGGGAGAGAGAGAGGATCTTAAGAAGGCTCCATGGCTTAGCAAGGAGTCCGGCACAGGGCTTAGGTTAGGCTCAATCCCATGACCTTGGGATCATGACCTGAGCCAAAATCAAAAGTTGATTGAGCCACCCAGGTACCCAGATCTAGCTATCTTTCTAAGAGGCCTCCATGGGTCTGGGGTGTGCTACACTTAGCGCTCTGTAACATCCAGTCACCACGCTCTGATGAGCAGAGTTAAAGAGACCAGTCTGAAGTTTAATAATTTTAATGGACCCTGAAGTAAAAATTCATTTGTACTGAATGCTGGTATCTTCAAATGCAAATTTTAAAAAATGTATGCTATTTTTGTTGTTGTATTAGCTACCTTAACGATGTAGACAGAATCACAGCTCCTGGATATGTCCCAAATGAGCAAGATGTTTTACATTCTCGAGTGAAAACAACTGGAATAATTGAAACACAATTCTCCTTTAAAGATCTGCATTTCAGGTATGAACAATGTCTTTTCTAATCATCAACAGAAATATTCTATATATATATAGATAGATAGAGAGGGAGAGAATATATATGCATATATATATATATGTATATATATATATATATATATATTTTTTTTTTTTACAGAGAAAGGTCTAAGCCGTATTCAAGCCCAGTGACCCTTGGCATACTTCCTAGGCCTTCCTCACTCATTTCAGTACCACTTTCCCTTATTGCCTTCCTATAGCCCCACACCCTAACCCCATCCTAAGCCCCATTCCTTCCTCCAAGAAAAATGCCTCTGTCTTGACCAGGTGGGAGCTTGATTTTATTTTCCTCTTAGTTTAAACTGATATCCTACTTTGAAAATTAAAAAAAAGAAAATGTATTTAAATAAAATTTAAGTAACAGGTGCCATGGATACTATTTCCTTTGCCTTCCTACTCTCCTATTTGACTGAAATATTCTTTTTAATTCATTTCCTTAATTTAAAAAGATGCAAATAATTGAGAGGAGAATTATTTGAATGCGATGCTATTTACTGAAATAACAAGGCTTATGTTATGAGCATGGTTTGGCTATGAAAAGGAGTCCACTATATTTATTGCTGTCACATTATCAAGACCTTTCTAGAAATGCTAGTGCAAAACCACTCATTTTCTAAAATTTTTTTTAATGTTTATTTTTGATAGAGAGACAGAGCATGAGTCGGGGAGGGGCAGGAAGAGGAGACACAGAATCCAAAGCAGGCTCCAGGCTCTGAGCTGTCAGCACAGAGGCCCACGTGAGGCTGAACCCACAATCTACAAGATCATGACCTGAGCCAAAGTTGTATGCTTAACAGACTGAGCCACCCAGGTGCCCCCAAACCACCCATTTTCTGTGCCAAGAATTTATAGTGCTATAAAACATCACATGTGACTACCTCTCCCTGTAGATTGTCGAGGAGGTGGACTAGTAAACATTAACACCAGGTTCCAGAGGTACCACTAAATAATGAAAAATTAATGAAAACATAATTAGTAGACTCATTCATCTACACAAAATGGGAATACTTTTAAAAAGGATTTTCTGTATCCGTTTGTGAGGTAAAATTTCCTTCAGTGGAATAAAAGCTTTAAAATTTTTTAGTATTAAAATTGGTGAGATATAATATCTAATAAAAATAGATATTACAGAGATGGCTAGGATATTTTCAAGTTAACATCAAAGAAAGCTCTTCAAAATTTACGCCTGAATGTTAGGTCCACAAAGAGTTAATTTTCTGAAAGATGATCCAAAGATCAAACGAGGGTAAAGGGACCATTTGGATCCACATCCACTCTTGGCAAATGTTAGCAGTTTGTCTTCAGTCCTGTCACCTCTGTTCCTCTTTGGCAACTACGTTCTCTAGGTTTCTGGTTTTTGATCCAGTTTCTAAGGTTTTCCTGTGGGAGTCCAAGTCCAAATTCTTGGACCCTCTGCCCCTCTTAACCTTGTCAAAGCATTACACAAGCTAATGGAATTTTCTGGATTTTAGATTGCTTGGACCATATACCAGTTATGAAAATTAACAGCCTATAACTGAGCTTATAACTCAGTCATTCCTTGCAACACTAATTTAGTATCTTCTCAGAAGTAGTCACCATCACACATTATCTACTTTATACATCTGTTCCTTGAACATCCCAAACCTTAGGGCCTTGCTGCTCTCTTTGCCTAAAATGCTCTGACCCTGGATAGGACTGGCTCCTTTCTATCATTAAGTTCCCAAATCAGATGCTATTTCCTCATGGAGACTTATTCATTCTGTTAACCATCGCCTCATATCCCTGTCACTACTACACCCAGTAATGTACTGGAAAACCTATCAATAGGCTCTCTGGGAACTGGGGAGAGGGAAAGCTTGATGTGTAGCTCTTGAGGATTCCCTTGCTATAAAGACCGTAACAATGGCTAATTGCAACCTAGCAATGTGATGTCACTGAATGCAGCATTGGGAAGAAATGCAAACCACTCTCACTAGCCACACCATTGGGAGCCATTGCCTTCACAACACTGAAATATCATACTATTTTGTTATTTAAGAACAAACAAATGAAAAAACCTTACTAATGTATGAAGTTGCCTTGTTTTTTTATTTGTTTACTCTTTTGTTTCTGTTTCTATCTCATATGCTGGGAGCTCCCAGAGGCCAGGGGCCATGTCTCTCTACCATTTCCTGTGATTATCACAGTGACTAGCACAGAGTAGGCTTACTGTCAATTCTTGCTGGATAAATAAAGTGCTAGGCCAAGCACTGAATTACTCTATTTCTATATACTCATTATAACATGTTGAACTGAGTATTGTTGTCCTTATGTTGGATAAATAAAAAAAAAATATTAAGGCTGAGGTGAAAGATTTCCTCAATATCATACATAGAAATGTTAGAAATGTGATTCAAACATACAGCTTTCTAACTTCAAAGACCATACTTCTTACACTGCATATCACTGTGGGCTATTAGGTAAATTGGAGCAGAAACCATTCTTCAGTAGAGCAGGTGCCTCTTCCAATGTTGTTGGTCATTCATAACTCCCTTCAGAGAGAAGAGGGAAGGGACAATGCAATGACAACCTGTTGGGGAGATCTCTCTGAGTCGGCAAGGCTCTAGGACCTTTGCACATCTGTGCTTGACATGACAATTGTCAATGAGCACATAAACCTCAGAAAGTAATGTCCATTCTCTGGAACATTTGTTTCATTCAGTAGCAAATAATATTCATAGAATTAAAAAAATTATATTGGGAATAGAATACAGCATTTTCATTAGTATTTCAAAAATAAAACATGATTTTAGGGGCACCTGGGTGGCTCAGTCAGTTGAACACACTACTCATGATCAGGTCATGATCCCATGGTCATGGGATCAAGCCCAATGTCGGGCTCTGTGCTAAGTGTGGAGGTTGCTGAAGGTTCTCTCTCTCCCCTCCCCCTCTCCCCTGTTCATGATCCCTACCTAAAAAATAAAAAAATAATGAATAAGTAAAACATTATTTTAAAAATACATTATCTCATAATAGACCTCTTCAGATTATACCTTTAAACTCCTATTGGTGCACCAAAAATTTCCCATCCTTTTATAGTTCTATGTTTTCTGAAACTTTGTCCTAAGTCATATAGGTAGGTGATTGCCTATGCTACTTTAATATATTTTTGACTCTTATGAAGGAATAAGAAAGGTCTTGCTAATTCTCTATGACTGCATCAATGCTGAAAGGGAAGGTGTTTGTGAATTGGATTATGAAACAAGTTAGGACTTCTTTTAATATAACATTTTCTATACTACACAAATACAACCTCTTTGCATTTATTCAAACAGGTTTGTAGCTCTTTTGTTGTAATAACTTTTGTTTTTCTTCTTGCTCAAGAGGGTGTATTATTAAAGGCATATTCTATTAGGAAATGGAGAAGACTACTCACTCAAACACAGGGAATTTCTCTAAAAACAAGCATTTAAACAATGAAGTTTTGGAAGCGTTTAAGTTTTACTACAAAATATTAAAAAGGCAACTATACTTTTTTCTTGAGGAACTATTTAAAATCACAATATTACATTTTTAAGCTTAGTCACAAAAATTGAGACATATTAATCCCTTAATAAATTTCCACATTTAAATCACTGGGGTTTTTTTGATGTGCTAAATAGGATTATCTAAAAGTATACAGGCTTTTGTAGTGTAAAATTGGGTAGTGTTTCAAAATAGAGTGTATAAAAATAAGACACCTTCCAACTTCATTTCAGTAAGTGCCCAGGTGTTAAAATATATTGCATTAGTACTGATTTGTATTCACAAAGCATAAATCATCCTGTGATTATTTAAAACTAAATATTTAATTTGCATATTAAACTAGAGAACTCTAGAATTTTAAACAGGAACATCAAAATGAAAAATTTTATCTGCTAAGATAGCATATCATCTTCATGTATCACCTAATTTAATGGAAATAACCTTAGCGTTCTTATCAAACCAGATCTCCAACAGTCAAACATAAATTATCTTTATAGATGTTAAAGTACTATGTAAATGGAAAATATAAGCATGAGCTCTTTTATTGTTATAAAATAATTCCTCAGGACAAAGTACTTGCAGATTTATAATGATTTGTCAAACAATGATAAAGTCACTTTCCCCTTAATTGTTCTACAATTAAACAATAGAATCAAAAAGACAAAACTATATGGAAGTTAAAGAAGAGAGGTCACCAATTATTATAATATAGAGTTTTAGGTTTTGTAAGTTCAAAACTATTTTCAACAATGTTTGAGTGGATCTATGATAGGAATTAAATTATAATTGTCTTAAGTTTTATACTGATCATGTGTACTGTGTTTATTTCTGTGGGGGCATAAGTCAGCTCAAGATTGAGTCTGATTGTCTACCTAGCTGCTAGATCTCAAACTAGCTTTGTCATTCTCTGTAAGATCTCATAGAGCAAGAACTCACGCATACCTATATATTTGTTTTAGGCACATACATAATCCTGGTTAGTATTATCAAAACAATAAGCTATGTAACAGGTCTAATTTATTCTAGTGATCTATTTTAATGACTTTGTGAATTATATTATTCATTAGTTAGAGAATTATCTAGTGAACATATCAAGTTCCAAACAACACACACACGTTTAGCAGAAAGTATATAATGTTATTAACAATTATGAGCATTTAGAGACCCTGACTGTTTTATGGTTATAACTCCCTTTGATTCTGTTTTTTAATTTCAAACAATGAGGGGACTGAGAATGATCTCTGTTCATATTTTTTTGTCTGCAAATATCTGCCCTAATCTATTTTCAGAACTTGGCACAAGAGAAAGACCTGGTTAGGCCACTTTGTGAAGGCCGTGTGGTGGTGACACAGATCTCTGTTGGCCCTCTAGTATGTGGCCATCTTAAGATGGCTTAATATTACACAGTCAAATATCTTGGAAAAAGCTCCATTCAACAGAATAATTTAAAATAAATTCCACATCAGATTAGGTCTTATTTTAAATTCTGGATTATAATGTATTCTAATATGAACTGTGAATAATCTTGTATGGTTAAATATTTAGCCAAATGTTTGACACAAACCATAAAATTCAATAGCTTTCCAAACTGTTAAAACAGACTATAAAACTCAACTGTTTAATATAAAGCCAACTATTTAATATAACATTTTCATAACTTGCCCTATATTAATACCATGGGTAGTTTAACAAATAATCAATGTTCAGCTATGAAATAAAAGCCTTGCCTGTGGATATTTAGTTATATCATGCAACTCAGGCAATTAAAAACTTCTTTTAAGAATTCTGACAAATATCAGAATTAATAAGAAAATATATATTACCCAAAAAATACATAAATAAAACTTCTTCATGCAAAATGCAAAATGAGAACTGCATATTCTATTTAACATCATTAAGGCTTTGATTACCTTAACTTCTCAGGGAATTATGGCTACTCAATCTGTATCACATGTACATTTACCTCACTAATTATGTAGATTTGACCAATCCAAATGTGCAACCAGCAAGAATGAATGTTTTCCCCCTGATTTCTACTTTTGTTTTTCACAGAATGGTCATGATGGAATATATATGTATCCATACTCTCATATACTTATATATTTATATATACTTATACTCATATATATTCTTAAATATATTTCTTATATAGAAGAATACTTATTCAATGAAATGTATTAGGAAACGCTTCTATGTTGGGAATTTCTAAATTGCTTCAATAGGTTGTAATGATTTACACCTCTAAAATAAGCCCCAAATTAAAATTTAGAGGAAGAGCTAAAAGTGAAGAGAGGTGTATGAAATGACTACAACAGCAGCAAAACAAAATGCAACTTCTTAGAGATAACATTATATCCAGCACACTCACTATGAAAACAAAAACCCCAGTCCTTGGTCTGATCTGCTAATGAGCATTTCAATTCTGTAATAGCAGATGGCATTAGAGCAATGACCAAAGCTTCCTGGACCTTTGTCTCTAATGTCAACCGGCTCCCATGCATATATACACACACACACACACACCACTGTTTATAAGTGAGTCATAAAATGAGAAGTTTATTGGCATGCAATCTCAGATTCATTTTTATCAACCTAATGAAACCCTCAGAGGGCAAGTCTTTGTTTGCCTTTAATCAGGAGAAAGCTAAGCTTATTAAAATGTGTGTAGTGGAGGCTGCATGATAGGTTAAAAGAACAGTGGGCTAAGGGTCATATTACATGTCATAGCCTTCACTGATTGTATACATTTACCTGAAAAGGAGAGGAGCTACCCTTCCACAAAGATGTTAATATCAAAAGCAGGCTTCAAAGAAGCTGAATGATCGGTGAAACTCAGCAGGTGGCCAGTAAGATTGCTGGGCTTGCTTTGAGGTAAAATATTTGACTACGATGCTGGGAATCTGAGCAGTTATACTAAGTCACCTTAAGAATATTTGCAACTTTCGAATATAACCTATTTGAAAATGTAACAGTGATTTATTTATTTATTTTTGAGAGACAGAGACAGCGCAAGCAGGGGAGGGTCAGAGAGAGAGGGAAATACAGAATCCAAAGACAGTCTCCAGGCTCTGAGCTAGTGATCAGCACAGAGCCTGACGCAGGGCTCGAACCCACGAACCGTGAGATCATGACCTGAGCCACAGTTGGACGCTTAACCAAGTGAGCTACCCAGGTGTCCCAAAATGAAACAGTGACTTAAAGAAATTATAAGGGGCACCTGGGTGGCTCAGTTGGTTAAGCATCCAACTCTTGATTTTGGTTCAGGTCATGATCTCACGGTTCGCGAGTTTGAGCCTTGCATCAGGCTCTGTGCTGATGGTGTGGAGGCTGCTTGGGAGTCTTTCTGTCTCCTCTATGTTCCTACCCTGTTTGTACTCTCTCTTTTTAAATGAATGAGCTTAAAAAATTAGAAAGGAAATTTTCAGAGAGATGGAGATAGCTTACTTAGTTGGCCATAAAAGCAGAGATAAAGAAGCCCAAAAAACAAATGCTAATTAGACTAATCTAAGTCCTATTTAGTGGGGAAAACTTAACCAAGGTGTCCTGGAGCAATACCATTTCTACTGTGGAAACTGAAGATTGGGCTCTCTCAGTACAAACATCTATTCATCTGGCAACTTTTGCCCTCATTCCATGATTGGTTACCTTTCCATTATAGGATGCCCACTATGGAAACAAACCCTGAAGTGAGAACTAGAACACAAAAGGAAACAGGAATTATGGGGATACTTACATGTCAAAATTTAGCAAGTGGAGATACAAGGGGTAGTTTTAGTTTGAAAAGCCTACCAGGAATTTAAATCTACTGATGTATATTCAGTCCTCAGTGTACCAAAATCCACAAGTCAAGGCATCTTTGTTCAGTCACAGTATCACAGTTCTTTGCCAGACATGATTCATCATATATTCATATAATCAAATGAAGAATATATACAACACCTAGATTCCCGGCGGTCTATACCATTGCCATTAAAATAATGGAACAAAACACCTGGCAAGGGGAGAGTTTTAATTTTTTGCCCAAGTTGAAATACATACAACTATTGTTTGACTTAGGGGAAGGAGGACAGACTTTACAGTGAAGATAATTCTGGCCCACTGGTGAGAGCGTAAGCGTTTTAAAGCTAACTGTGGACAGTTATAATTAGTGATCTGGGCACTTATGGAGGAAATAAAAGTTATGATTCAAACTATTTCCATTTGTATTACATTTTATAATTTCAATAAAGCAATAGTAAAACTATTTTTCAAAGTCTGAAAAAAGATTAAAATTCCTTTTATAGATCAACAAAACCTCTGACTACAAATTTAAAAGTCTGAATGCATATTTATTATCCTTGCTTCCATAAGAGTGTTGACTGGTTTTTAAAAATTAAATTTGTTGATTTACCCATAATATAACCTTAAAGTCAAAATTGTGTCCTCTTCGTTTATACTGCAAGTCTGGAACTGCAGAAGGCTTGGTATTACCAGCACCTGTAACAGTCTTTATTGACACTGGATTTAAATTTCCAAAGCATGCATCCACTGAATTCTTAAGAACTATCTTGAGTATTGTGGTCATCTTCTCTTTCAATGTACTACTGAAGTCTTTTGTATTGGGGTGTGTGTGTGTGTGTGTGTGTGTGTGTGTGTGTGTATTTGAGTTCTGTAATTTGTTCTCTGCCTGGTTCATATATGAAATAGTAGAGAAGTGCAATGTATTGCACTTTTGATTATCTTCAGTAATGTTGGCTGATTGACATTTATTACCCTAAGTATAGTAATTGCCTTTGTAATCTTTGTACAGCTTGCATGTTTCTTAGTAATTAATGCCCATTGTTAAGCTATTACAAAAGCCTAGTAACTCCTTTCTCTGCCTCTAGTCTCTTCCTTATCAAATCTATCTTGTGTATTCAAAGTGGCCTAACATAACAACAAACAAATAAACAGTGTTAATTCTCTGCCCCCAAATCTCCCGTGGTTCCCCACTGATTCCAATATAAATGTCATCTTCTCATGTGTTATAAAAGACCTCATTGATCTATTTCTGGCTTAACACATTAGCCTTACTCCTGCCTGCTCAAATCCTTTGCTCTTGCTGTTTCCTCTGCTGCCTTCATCTGGAAGATTTTCCCTAGACCTCTACTTGACTCAACCCCTCATCTTAATTTTTTAATGATTACAGTTTCTGATTACTTCAGTTCCAATTACCCCTACCATCTCTGCATGTGTATCCTAAGTCTGTTCACAAACACCCACAGAACATGGACCACTGCCTTGTCTGCCACCAGCAGATTAGAAGCTTCTTGAAGTTGAATCTCTAACACTTAGCATGATCATTAAATATTTACTGAATAAACAAATAATTAGCAGGTCATAGATCTCAATGGTTTTACCTAAATTTCTGTCTTTTCCAAAATATAAATTATGCACGTACCCTAAACATGCCATGTCCTCTCATTCCTTAATGACTTTTACACATGCCTTTGACGTCAAAATTCACCCTCCATCCCATAAACATACAATATATCCATGTGTTTAGTGAATTTTTAGTGGATGTCTATTGTAGGTCAGACATAGTACCTGCTACTGGGAATATAGTTGTCACTAATATAGTTAGTCCCTGCCCTGAGGTTGTTATTCTATTATGAAGATGATAGATATTAAACCCATAAAAAAGTAAACAAACTAGTCTATTACTGATTGGGACAATCACTGTAAAGGAAAGAAAATGATATGATAGAAAGTAAATGAGGATGGGGAGAGAGACAATTTACATGAATGCCCGAGGAGGCTTCCTCGTGAAGGAGACACTGACTGGAAGACCTACAAGTTGAGAAAGAGGCAGTGTTATGTGAGGATGAAGAGACAGACTGTGTGCAGCTGTCCTGAAGCAGCAAAAAGCAGGTTTATGTAAAGTCACTTAAAGAACAGCCTTGTGGAAATAGCCTCCATGATCTCAATCACAGCAATTTCCTACTCAACACATCTCCAAGGCAAGGGAATCAAGAACAAAAATGAACTATTGGGACCTCATCAAGATCAAAAGCTTCTGCATTGGCAAGGAAACAGTTAAAAAAAACTAATAGGCATCTGACAGGATGGGAAAAGATAGTGGCAAATGGCATATTGGATAAAGGGCTAGTATCCAAAATCTACAAGGAACTCACCAAACTCTACACCTGAAAAACGAATAATCCAGTGAAGAAATGGGCAGAAGACTTGAACAGACACTCCTCCAAAGAGGACATCCAGATGGCCAACAGGCACATGAAACGATGCTCAACATCACTCATCATCAGGGAAATACAAATCAAAACCACACTGAGATACCATCTTACACTGGTCAGAGTGACTAAAATGAACAAATCAAGAGACTATAGATGCTGGCGAGGATGTGGAGAAATAGGCACCCTCCTACACTGTTGGTAGGAATGTAAATTGGTACAGCCACTCTGGAAAACAGTGTGGCGATTCCTCAAAAAACTATCAATACAACTCCCCTATGACCCAGCAATAGCACTGCTGGGAATCTACCTAAGGGATACAGAAGTGCTGATGCATAGGAGCACATGTACCCCAATGTTCATAGCAGCAATGTCAACAATAGCCAAATCATGGAAAGAGCCTAAATGTCCATCAGCTGATGAATGGATCAAGATGTGGTGTATATATATAACATACACATACATACACACACACACACACACACACACACACACACACACGAAATACCACATGGCAATGAGAAAGAATGAAATCTGGCCTTTGTAGCAAAATGGATGGACCTAGAGGGAGTCATGCTAAGCGAAATAAGTCAGGCAGAGAAGGACAGATACCATAGGTTGTCACTCATAGGTCTAACAGGAGAAACCTAATAGGAGACCATGGGAATGGTAAAGGGTAGGGGGAAAGAGTTGGGGAGAGGGAGTGAGGCAAATCATGAGAGTCTTTTGAATGTTGAGAACAAACTGAGGGCTGAAGAGTGAGGGGGAAAGGGGAAGAGGGGTGATGGTCACGGAGAGGGCCCTTGTGGGGAAGAGCACTGGGTGTTATATGGAAATCAACTTGGTAATAAACTTTAAAAGAAAAAAAAGGAAAAAAAAAAAGAATAGCCTTGTGATTGGACTACATAAAAAGGGAAAATGGTATGAACTAAGCTGGAAAAAGTAAGCAGGAACCAAAATAGTCAGACCCTTAATGGTCACCAAACCTGCCTGTGTTTGGCTCTATGGCTGAGCAGCCTGTGGCAAATCACAGGGCTTTTGCAGTGGATATGGTGAGCAGGGTGAGCTTGGTGAGGTTAGTGGCTTGGAGCACCTGGGTGGCTCAGATGGTTAAGCATTTGACTCGATTTTGGCTCATGTCATGATCTGATGGTAAAAGGATCAAGTCACACATCAGACTGTACTGAAAGTGTGGAACCTGCTTGGGATTCTTTCTCTGCTCCTCCCTTGCTCACTCACTTTCTCTCTCAAAATAAATAAACTTAAAAGAAAAAGAAATGTTGGTGGTTTGCACAAGATTAGGGGACTTGGAAAGAAGAGGATGGATTAGGAACTGCATTTTGTGGGGCCCCTGGGTGGATTAGTCAGTAAAGCGGCCAACTTCAGCTCAGGTCATGATCTCACAGTTCATGGGTTCAAGTGCCATGTCAGGCTTTGTGCTGACAACTCAGAGCCTGCAGCCTGCTTCTGACTCTGTCTCTCTCTGACCCTCCCCAGCTTACACTATGTCTGTCTGTCTCTCAAAAATAAATAAATGTTAAAAAAAAAAAAAACTTAAAAAAAAAACTGCATTTTGTGTGAGTATTATATAGAGAATATGGCAACAGGAGTTGTTTTTTTTTAATGTTTTTTTTAAAATTCATTTTTGAGAAACAGAGATAGAACAAGTAGGGAAGGGTCAGAGAGCAGGGGAGACATAGAATCAGAAGCAGGCTCCAGGCTCTGAGCTGTCAGCACGGAGCCTGATGCAGGGCTCAAACTCATGAACCATGAGATCATGACCTAAGCCTTAACTGAGCTACCCAGGTGCCCCTGCCATGCTTTATTTTTTAAAATTATTTATTTTTTTTTTTTTTGAGACAGAGACAGAGCATGAATGGGGAGGGGCAGAGAGAGAGTGGGAGACACACAATCAGAAGCAGGCTCCAGGCTCTGAGCTGTCAGCACAGAGCCCGTTGCAGGGCTGAATCCATGAACTGTGAGATCATGACCTGAGCCGAAGCCCGATGCTTAACCGACTGAGCCACCCAGGCACCCCCAAAGGGTGGTCTTAAGAATACAAACTCCTGGTTTCTTTACCGAGTCACTATGTCCACAATGATGGCTTTTTACCAAAATACCACCCCAGGAGCAGGGCCATATTTTCAAACACTTCCTCTGAGTAGGTTCCGTGACAACTCGGGCTGGCTTAAGTTTTCCTCTGGGCTCACATTTTATCTTGCATATTAGAGAATTTATTATATAACACTGTAATAGCATTTTGGTGTTATCTCTGCCTAACAGAGAGCTCTTCAAAGATAGTGACCGTATGTATTCATCTCTGTTTGTGCAGGCCTAGCACAGTGTCTAGAACACAAAATGCAAATAATTGTGTGAATGAACAAATGAATAAATGTAGAAAGAGTTAAGAGAACAAGAATTGTAGTGTCAGAGCTATGGTGGCTTCCAATCTTTTTGTAGTTTCTATTCATTTAAGAATATGCATAGACTTTTAAAAAATTATGGTTCTGGTACAGTTAATATGCAATGCTGTTAGTTTCAGGTGTACAACATAGTGCTTTAACACTTCTACACTATGCATAGCCTTTGATCAAAGTTTCTCAAGTCTAATAAATTTTTTACTAAAACAGACTGCTTAAAATTCTTGAGTCCCGCAAAGTCAGTATGTGAATTATTCTATCTTTTATCTAGTGTGCGTGAATCCAAAAAAAAGAAAGAAAAAAAGATGAACCTTCTCTTTTTCTGTAGTCCTTGAGCTTCAAATTGATCAAGTAAAATATTCTGTAATCAATGAAAATAAAAAGAATATCTTTTAAAGAGAGGAGAGCATTCATTTGTAAGTATAAATGTTAGTGTTAATGTAACTTTTCAGAGGGATCTCTAAGATTTGCTATTCTGTTGTTTTTTTAAAGAATGTTTGATGTAGGAGGACAGAGATCTGAGAGAAAGAAATGGATTCACTGCTTTGAAGGCGTTACGTGCATTATATTCTGTGCTGCGCTCAGCGCCTATGACATGGTGCTGGTGGAAGACGAGGAAGTGGTAAGTCTAAGAGGAAAGTAAGGCCAGGGTAAAACAAACAAACAGACAAACAAACACCCAAGCATTTGTACTTTCTGACATTACTACCACACTTCCCAACTCTGTGAATTCCTTTCAAACATAGATGTTGTTTCAAGAGCTTTGCTTAGAATACGCAGTGTTAATGTTTTGCAAATAACAGTCCTATACATTCTCATCTTTTATACCTAACAGAACAGAATGCATGAAAGCCTTCACCTGTTCAATAGTATCTGTAATCACAAGTACTTTGCAACCACCTCCATTGTCCTGTTTCTCAATAAAAAAGATCTCTTTCAAGAAAAAGTAACTAAAGTGCATCTTAGTATCTGCTTTCCAGAATACACTGGTAAGATTCTTTCTTTAATGCCATACTAAATTCTTTTAAAAATGTTTTTTAACTGTTTATTTAGTTTTTTGAGAGTGAGAGACAGAGCGCAAGCAGGGGAGGGGCGGGTGCGGCGGGGGGAGGGGGGGGGGGCAGAATCTGAATAAGGCTCCAGGCTCTGAGCCATCAGCACAGAACACGGGGCTAGCCCTCAAGAACTGCGAGGTCATGACCTGACCCGAAGTCACTGGCTTAACTGACTGAGCCACCTAGGTGCCCCACTAAATTCTTATATAGACCTATATTTTCCTATCAGCATCTTGACAGGTAACATTTATGAAGTTGAGGCTTAGGATAATTGCTTGAGTCATGTGTTTGATCCAAACTGGAAGGAACCAAACTGTTTGCAGATAAACAGAAAACCCCCTACACTTTCTCCATTAAAGCAAAGCTCTAGTCAATAAACAGGAGATTTCAAGATCAGGGCTGCCGCTCTGTGTATTAAACAACGTTGCAAACTATTTTACCTTAAACATTATAAAGAATATATTCCAAATAGACAGTTTTTATGTATTCCCTAACGAAACCTTAAAATGCAGTGGTTTCTCTAAGTCTGAATTAAGTATCCTGAGGGACAGTTTGAATGATTTTGAGAATAGTGACATTTTCTCTTTCCAGTTTTCCTAGATCCTAAATTTAGTGCCTATTCTGTTAATTAATGACTATAAATGTCAGGTCTATAGGTGGGTTGTTTTTGCTTCAGAGACAGCTTTTTTAAAAAATAGTTAAATGCTCTGTTTTTAATGATATTTTGTAAGATGGAAATATTCATAATTTAAATGCAAGTAGAAGCCCGATTCCACCACTGAGATGCTTGGGTACCCCCGATGTTACTAGAAGCATGGTATTCTGTCGCAGTACCTATTTATACTAATCTGAAACAGGTGCTTATGTCTTTCCTCTAGCTTTGTGAATATTATCATTTATGTGTTAACATATTTATCATGTGATTAAATATAGTCATGATTCCATGTTGAATATTACAAACTTAATATAGACTCAATAAACCTCTGTATGTTTTCTTTTAACAAATAGACTAGTTTTTAGTTTATAGGAAATCTAGTTCCATATGCTCTCCCAAATTCATGTCATATATCCACCATTACAGTAACATACATAACAGTTTCACTGCCATAAAAATCATCTGTGTTCCACTCTAAATTTATGCTTTTTCTCTTCCATCTTGTGGCAATCTCTGATCTTTTTACTCTTATCTATAGCTGTACCCTTCCCAGAATGCACATAGCTATTATCATACAATATATGGCATTTTTTGACAGACAATTTTCACTTTTCATTTTTAAGTGCAATATACATTTAAATTTCCTCTACCACTTTCCATGGGTTGAGAATCCATTTCCTTTTATTGTTGAATAGTATTCCATTCCATAAATAAACTAGTTTCTTTTCTTTAACCTTTCACCTGTAGAAGGACACCTGAGTTACTTCCAGTTTTTGGCAATTCTGAATAAAGCTGCTATAAACATATATGTTCATGATTCTATGTGCACATAACCTTTTGTGTCAATATCTAGAAGCACATTTGCTGGACTGCATAGTAATACTATGTTTAGCTGTATACGAAACTGCCCAACTGCCTTCCAAAGGGGCCGTACCCTTTTGCAGTCCTACC
>NC_043701.1:67966169-67967963 GCF_006229205.1 Suricata suricatta | reverse complement strand
TGGGGTTCCTGGGTGGCTCAGACAGTTAAGCAAGAATCCAACTTTGGCACAGGTCATGATCTCATGGTTTGTGAGTTAGAGCCCTGTGTCAGGCTCTGTGCTGACAGCTCAAAGCCTGGAGCCTGCTTTGGATTATGTCTCCTTCACTCTCTGCCTCTCCCCCACTTGTATTCTCTCTCTCTCTCTCTCTCAAATAAATTAAGTTTCAAAAAAAGAATAGCTGTCTCTAGTTTTACATAGCTCAAGCCCTTTATTCAGTTAGTGACATAGTCCATAATCTGACCTATACCATCATTTCTACTTGATTTGCTACAATTCCAACTAGATTCTGCAAAGAGCACATTTGCCGCTCAACCCTACCTTCAAGTTAAGTGACAGGTCTTTCTCATTCCTGCTTTTGGCCTTCACTCTTACTATTTCCTTCTCTCCTCGAGCTACCCCTTGAGATCCAGCTTAAATACTACCTCATTCTGTAGTCCCCTCATCTAGAATTTCTATTTTTCTTTCAGTTAATATTAGCACACACCCACATACACAGACATGCACAGCCTTTGTCATATATATAAGCTTCATTACTCACTTATTTATGTACATGTGTTAGTATTCTTACTGTATTATAAGCATTTAGCCAAATGAAGCCCCCACCCAGTGGGGTAAGCATAGTTCCCAGCAACTGAACATTGCATAAATCCCTGATAATTGACCATTGCCACTTGTCTTCAATACTGACCATATCAAATAGCAGCACACAAGGTAAAATGTTAAGATGCACTGATATTATGCCTAACTTCATTCCTTCTAAAATTCAGTTAATGTTTCTTTATTTCTTTTTGTAACAAGGACCAAATACATTTGAAGATGCAGGGAACTACATCAAAAACCAGTTTCTAGATCTGAATTTACAAAAGGAAGATAAGGAAATTTATTCCCACATGACGTGTGCTACAGATACTCAAAATGTCAAGTTCGTGTTTGATGCAGTTACAGATATAATCATCAAAGAGAATCTAAAAGACTGTGGGCTTTTCTAAGCAGCCCTTCTGTCTTCTTGTTCTTGTATACTTTTCAAGATATTAAGAAAAAGGTGCTGTGTGATGTGTTTAGTTTTAATAATATTAACTTATCTAGAAATATGACGAGTGTTCTAAAACAAAAAGTTTTCATACAAAAATTTTAAAATATTATCAGCTCTGTCTGGATGTTTCAATTTCTCTGGGAAGTGAGGATGGGAATGTCATTGATGTTCTCAGGTCTGAAAATACACACTTTGGTAAAGCTACATCAGTACATATCAAGGACACTGAATTTTCTTGGTAGTAAATTTTGGTATTGTGGTCTATTTTTAATCATAGAACAATGTAAAATGCAAAGAATTCCATGTCATTTCCATTGGCCAGACTTTGAGGGGCACTTGTTTTTACTGGTATTAACTGTCACTGTACTATAAAGACTATTTATTATTGGTCATTTACTTCTATTCAGTAAGCTGCGAATGAAATGTTCACTATATATGTACTTGTTGATGAGAAATTATATTTGCAAAAGAGATGCATGCAATTTTATCTGCCATGTTTTTTTTTTTTAGAAAAAAAACTTCATTAATGCTGAACCTTCCATTAGGATTGAAAGTTTTAACACAATATCTTTTTGAACTAGCCTAGTTAAAAATGGGACAGTGTATGGCCAAATACATAGTGTAAGTCTGTTGAGGCTGAACAACAGTCCTTAATTGAGTACTTATTCTCACATTTTGCTCCTGAGTGGCATGAAACTATTACAATTGATGGTTTAGGG
>NC_043701.1:67924378-67966069 GCF_006229205.1 Suricata suricatta | reverse complement strand
TTAATCCTTGCCGAGTTTTTCCAGAAGCGTGAACTGGTAAACAGGTAAATCTTTGCATCTTGGGACTAGTGACTACAGAGTTAATTAATGAAGAGTATTAATTAGTAATACCCTTGAATCAAATATCATAGTAGGTGACTCTAAAAAGAAGCTCTACAGAAAAGGGGCTTCAAAATCTATGAAATCTACCACATACATTATAGATATCCCATATCCTACACCAGTCTTAGGTGCATTATACAAATTGGCAAACTAATTTCTTAGGCCATGGGCCTGTCCTAACACAAGTTTTTTGGGGTTTTTTGTTTTTTGTTTTTTTACTTAATCCATTATCTTACTTAATCATGAACTATATTTTCAAATATTTGCACAGAATCATTCAGGCTTGACTTAATGAAACACTATGTGAGGAAAAATAATTTGTGTGTGTGGAGAAAGGTTTTCCTATGTGACACCGCTTTAGAATCAGCAGAACTTGTGCTGGTTAACAGGAGTCTACTATTAAAAGTAAGATATTTGTAAGAACTATAGGAGCAACTATGAATTCTCTCACTTAGAATTAAAAATAGGAGAGGTGACCCTCTACCTGGAGGCAATAAGGATTGTATTAATCAATAATCTAACCAGTTAAGGTCTTCTTCCTTTTCAGGCCTTTTCTGACAATCTTACCTACTAGTCTCCAGCCACATGGGGGCACACTAACATCATGTGTTTTTCTACCCAAATATTAAACAAATAATAAATTTACATTACAACAGCTTTAATGAGACAGATAATAAAATCCTATTAAGAAATATAGCTCTATTTTGCTTCCAGATCAGTAGGATATAGTAATCTTCTGATAATCATAATATGCACTATTTGAGTCAAATTTATGAATAACTAATCTATTGAAATAGTTCCAAGTTTGTTTTGTGATATACAGATACTTAGTCTTTTTTTTGGTGCTCTTTTCTTTTTTGTCATTTCCAACTTGTTTAAATCTAAGTTTACTTAGATTTGTACGGTGTGGTTTTCCATTAATCCATATTGTTTCTAAAATCTTGTTTAGCTTACATAGAAATGAAGGGTAAAAATAATTGGATGTTTAACCACTATGTTTCATGAATAGTAATTAAATGGCTGCTTATTAACGTGTTTCTTTTCAGTAAATCAAAGTAAAATTGCACCCAGCTATAACATGAAGCATCCCATTATTGTGCTAATTACAACTTTCCCCCTAATCGCCACTTCGCCAAATCAACAGGAAAATAAGTGCCCTGTGACATTTGGCTGCTACCAGTACTGCTGCTGCCAACACATATTTCATTAGTAATAGCACAATTTTTATTTTAAACCACATTTGTCACACTAGTTAAGAAATATAGTCCTATGAAAGCAGAAGGAAAAAAAGGGCCCTCTTTTAATTCCCAGAGACAGTAATGGCCCTCTAACTCTGACACCCTTCAGAAAACACATAATAGATGAGACCTACAGGCAAAGTGGTGATTTGAAAGACATTTGTCTCTTCTAAATTTATCTGATTGGAACCAAACCTAGCACATATATGTGAGTGAAAATGTTCTTTTCAGTGGATATTACTGTGTTTTCTTTTTTGAAAAAGAAAAATGGCCAAATGTGACATGCCATAATCTTATCAAAACCAGTGATGAATGTTTCTACTTTAACATATTAAAAGCTTTACATTGGAGAAAATATTAGGTGATTGGATTTACAGTTAGCATAAGAAAGTTTGGCATAAAAAGCATCACGTTAAGAATGCCCAAAATAAAGATGATCTATGCTATGATTATATGTCCTATTCAATTAAAATCTGAATCTTTTATTACATTAAAAATACTGATGTACATTTATATATGCAGGCATATCTTGTCTTACTGCACTTTGCGTTTACTTCTTTTGCAGTATGCTTTATTTACAAACTGAAGGTCTCTCAAGGTTTGACCCTGTCTCCAGCAAGTCTATTGGGCCCATTTTTCCAACAGCATCTTCTCACTTCCTATCTCTGTCACATTTTGGTAATTCTGGCAATATTTCAAAGGTTTTTGTTACTATACTTGTTGGGATGACCTGCGATCAGTGATCTTTGATGTTACTCTTGTAACCATTTTGGGTGCCATGACTGTGACCATCTAACACAGCAAGCTTAATCAATAAATGCTGTGTGTGTTCTGACCACACAAAAACCACACAGAAACCAAGAGTTCAATGGTCAACTGACTGAGCCATCCAGATGCCCCTACTTTTCAGTTTTAAGTTGAGAGGATAGAATTGTTATTTACTGCTGTGTACAAGAATCAAACATCTAACATTGGCCCTAGTAAAAGGCTTCACAAGGGCAACATTTCATTGTTCAGCCTGGTAAGTGTCCTTTGCCTTACAATGGAGGTATAATACATTGATTAATGTATAAAATTTGTATTAAAGGTAATGGAAAATTTGGCAAAATAGCATATTTTTACATTATGCACTTAAAATGAGTGACTATATATAAAGTATTGCTCAAATCATAATGATAAATATGATTTTTAAAAACATAACATTCACTTTCCTCATAGTACCTCACACATATTACATGTAATGGAATAATTAATAAGCAATAGTTCATATTTCCCATAATTACCTCTCAGCCTAAAATGGAAATGTACCAAACTCCACCATCCCTGTCCTATCTAGGACCACTTTGCCTGCATGGTTGATAGCATGAAAGGAATAATTTATTAATTTTTAAACTCCTGGAAGCTGAGATCATTCTCATGCTAAAATAAAGCTTCAGGTTAACTTGTAGATCTCGGGGTACGTGGCCAAGTCCCTCCCCTGGTAGGTCCATAATGTTTGCCATTTCATTGTCAGAACTGCCCCCTTCCCCCTTCATGCCTTACTAGTTTCTACAAAATTATTTCTTAAATCTCAAATCAGAGTTTACCTCTTCACACAGGGGTTCTCAGACCTCAAGAGTACACCTTCTTTGTATTTTTATGTCTCTTTATGATAATTTCACATATTGAAATCTACATTCTCTCTGGCCAGGTGCCTTTTACCTGTCAAGCTGATCTTACCATTCTTCAATCTAAATCCACTCGCAAATGCTCTCCTTCCTAGAACATTTTTCCTTCTCTCCATTTGTGATCCACATTGTGATAAACATAGTTGTATGTATGTTCTGTTTACACCTTGTGCCTGTGTGTCTATTTGTTTTAAAGTTCACAGTGGTGGGGTACCTGGGTGGCTTAGTTCGTTAAGAGTCTAGCTCTTGGTTTCAGCTCAGGTCATGGTCTCATGTTTCATGGGTTTGAGCTCCATGTGGGGCTCTGATGGTGTGGAGCCTGCTTGGGCTTCTCTTTCTCTTTCCCTCCCTCCCCTTCCCCCACTTGTTCTCTCTTTCTCTCTCAAAAGAATAGACTTAAAAAAAGATTTAAGTTCACAGCTCTGTCTTAACATTCTTGGCGTGGTAGTAAGGAATAACAAAAATGTCTAAAGGCAATGATGTATCAAGACTAAAAAAACTTAATTTATTTTCTACCCAATTCAGACCTAAAAAGAATCTTGAATTTGTTTGGTAAAGTTTCCAGTCAATAAATCTTTATTTATTTCATATTCCAAATAAAGCTGCATGAATATGTTAGCAATCTCTATTTTCTCAAAGCTATTTACCATGCCTTATTAGTATCAATAAGAATGATAATAACTTCTAGAGGAAGTCAAACCCATCACTATTCCAAGCAACAATAGTACCATCCTAAAGACATTTGAAAAGAAAGCAACATCACTCTTACCTTTGCTGTCACACTAATGTGTTAGTAAAAAGTAACATGTATGTTGCACCTTGGTGGCTCAGTCTGTTAAGGCTCTTGATTTTGGCTCAGGTCATGATCTCATGGCTCATGAGTTCAACCCCTGCATTAGGCTCCACACTGCCTGCTTGGGACTCTCTCTCTCCCCCTGTTTCTCTGCCTTCCCCAAATAAACTATATACACTATAAATACATAGTTATAGTTATGTGTTTATAGATTATGTCAGAATGCTTGAAATGAAACTGCTGATCTGGAGGAGACATGTAAATCAAATATATATTTTTTGAGGCTTTAGATAATGATAAGCATTATCACAAAGGTTTGTAATCATTCATTCCAAAACAACCCTTAAAATGTGAGCATTTCTCTTGTGTACAGGTTGTACAGAAAGAATTGTGTCTTCTGAAGCACTGTCCTTAGAACAGTAATAAAGGAACAGCACAGTTTTAAAGGAACCAATCTTTAGACATTTCATTTCATAACATTTTATGCTATCTTTATACTATATATATATATACACACACACACTTTATACTATGCTTTATACTATATAATTAAAGGGTAGCCTGTACTACTAATGTTTTTATAGTAAAAAAAAAAACTATCTTTGAGCTTTGCAAAAGCAACTCTCACCTTAAAAATGGAACAGACTCCAGGTGCCTGGGTGGCTCAGTTTGGTTAAGCATTCAACTCTTGATTTTTGGCTCAGGTCATGATCTCATGGTTCATGAGTTCGAGCCCTGATTCAGGCTCTGTGTCGACAGTGCAAAGCTTGTTTGGGATTCTCTCTCTGCCCCTTCCCACTCATGCTGCCTGTCTGTCTGTCTGTCTCTCTCTGAAAGTAAATAAACTTAAAAAAATTTAAAGAAGATTGATCATTACAAAAAGGGGACAGACTCTGAACTGCATATATACATCACTTACAAACATAAATCTTGGTTTCACCAAGTATTAATAACTTTTAGACCTAATACCATCTGCACTAGAAATAACCATATCTGTAACACATTGTAAGATTATGTATCATGTGCCACAAGTTCTGACATAGAGCTTTAGAAAATGTTTACATCCTAAAATTCATAATATAACTTGTAGAGTTCATGAATAAATCACCCTGTAATGGCTATAAGTACAAGTAGATAATTGTGAAACTTTTATGTATTTTCTTAACCTGAATATACTTTTCTTTCAAATTTCTCACATTTTAACATATCTTTATGTAGATATTATTTCCTTCACTGAATTGTTTATAAGTATTTTTAGTTATTTGGGATAGATGTCAGTTGAAAATCAATAAAGGCTTATTCTCCATGAAGTTTAGCAATTGTGATCTTTGATATAGATTTAGGAATTTCATCATTTCCATTAATCATGTGGGGGGGTGTATAATCATAATATTTTTAGGTTTCTTTTGTTGTCCTTCATTAAATTTATAAACTCATCAAATCTAACAAATTTCAATAATTTTATCATCCTGATATAAAGTATGGAAGCAAGATGCTGACTATAATTACCTACGTTATCTCTTTCTTCATGAAAACCTAAAACACCTTTGCTAAACACAATTTAAAACGTGTTTCTTAAACTAACGAAACCTGCCAGTTACTTAGTCCTTCTTTTAATTATGAGTTAAAGTCCAACCAACTAGGGGATATAAATTTTTTTATACAACTCACAGGGCTTTTTAAAAAATATTTTTTAATGTTTATTTTTGAAAGACATAGCACAAACAGAAGAGGAGCAGAGAGAGATAGAGACACAGACTCTGAAGCAGGCTCTAGGCTCTGAGCTGTCAGCACAGGACCTGACTCTGGGCCCAAACTCATGAATAGTTGTATCATGACTTGATCCAAAATCAGACACTTAACTGGGTAAAGTCACCCAGGCACCCCTCACAGGCCTATTTTTCATTTTTAAAAAATTTGAATAAAAAACCTTTAAGAAATATTCAGTGGATTTACTATGCATATACTCTCTATTTCTCAATTGTGTTTCAATTCTAAAAATATAACTAGTGGAAGTTTCAATTTTTGAGCACATTTGAAGGGCCAGATCTTCTCTCATGTATAATGGCCAGACCAAATTACAACCAGCCTCACAGTCTATTAGACTCACACAGTGTGAATGGTTAGTGTATACAATTTGATTTTCTAAAGATCATATAGTAGTCTATGAAACGTGTTGTGATATTTGCCTTCTGAAGAAATCCTTTTCACTTTAGAAGGTTTTTTTCTCTTTTAAGTTAAATCAAATTTAAGTTAAATCTTACTTTATAAGAGGCCTATCTTAAAACCCCTTCTTAACAGAGGCTCAGCATGTCTTTTTATATTACCTTTGTGAACTAGGACAACACAATGCCCAGCTGAGCTCATGGCATTTTGCAAGGGCTCCAACCCAGGAGACTGGAATATCAAACATCTACGTACTGACTGTGACATTAATCTACAACCATCAGCTGACTAGGGGTGTTAGAACTGTACTGGAAACATGTTGCAGTTTGAGCCTGCTCCATCAAGTAACTCATACAGCACCATATTTTATTACTATTCCAACAGGAGAGCAAGAATAGTATAGCTGAGTATGAATTTTGAACAGAAAAAGCTCTGTTTTGATATATAAGTTGTATAAGCAGAATGTGACAAAACTGTGCCATCTGGAATGCCAAGGACATTATTATCTGTCTATATGGGAGATTTCTTAAATAGGGTGTTTTCAAATGACTAGAGTATTTGCTCCTTTCAAACCGGGTATCTTAAATCATAGTGAGTTATCCAACTATACTATAGACTGTTCTGTCTTCTGAGATAGAATATATTCACCATGTTTTATTCTTTCCCTAATGTCCCATCACTGTTACGATGAACACTAATTGCTATATTGTAATGCAACAATAGTTGCAAAAATAGTTTCATTTAGGCATGTGGATTTTATCTCATTTATGGTCACAGGTCACACTCATACGTGTGAGGCGCTAATATGAGTAACCTGGAAAAATACTCTTTGCTTTGAAGACAAACAAGCAAAAGAAACCTCTTTAGTGTGGAGAGGATATAAACAGAAAAGAGCAGCACCAGGTCAGGGTCCTTCAGTTAGGTATCTGGACTGATATGTCAACTCTTTCCCTGATTAACTGTATAGTCTGGAAAAAGATCCTTAACTCCTCAGTTTCCACATCCATAAAGTAAGAGTAACAGTAGGTACAGATAAGAGCCTAGGAATAAATCAAACAGTACATGTGGAGTGTACAGAAGAAAACCTTGATCCATATTAGAGATTATTGGTGATTAATGAAGGGAGCAGAAAATTTAATATGCAACTGTAATGTGGTATGTTAGGAGCTATCTGAACTCACTGGTTGAGTGAAAATTCCTGGTGAGGTTACTCCAAGTTTGCATGGTCTCTTGCCCCCAGACAGCTACCAAAATCTACTCTCCTGTAACTTTCATTTCTGCTTGGGCACCAAACCTTGGAGTGCTTAGCTGATTAGTGTCAGGAGCAACCTGTCCCCCTGCCCTGCCCTGAGGCATGATTGCACCTGGTCAAAAAAAAATGAATCAACTACAAACACCCTAATGTGACTAAGGCAAGCAACATATAATTTTCCTCCTAGCTGAGCAAATAACTGATCACTGACTACTTTCTGGGCCCGTATGCCTTTGTAAAAGTCACTATTGAAAATACCTGCCTTTCCTATATAATAGCATCAGTGCATGTAGCTAAGTTTTTTTTTTTTAATGACAATCATTACTACTAGAATTGTAACTTCTGCAGAATCCATGTCCTGAAAAATTGTAAAAATTATCTATGATAAATCATTTACTGCTCTTTCTGCCCCTTGTACCTTTCACCATAAATAAAGCTAGAGAATCAGAAAGAGCAGAGATGCCTGCCTGGTGATCAGAAAGAAACTCGAGGCTCTCTCACTCTCTCTCGCTGACACCATCCATCCTTCAGGGAAGCCTGGACCTGCTGGACCTGGACTCTGGCACTGGTATGCAGAAAAATGAAGAGGGTCCATAGTGTAACAGAGAACCTAACTGGGTAGAAGGAATGGCTTGAAGGAAAGTGAAGGTAAAAAAGGAAGAGATTTGGAACAAATGTCCTCTAAAGATTAATACATCAATTAAAAGGATATTAGAGGATTTTTCTCTATAAACATTTATGTGTATTTTGCAAATATTAGTTCATCTTGCTGGTAGCATCTGACTTTAGCAACCTTTATCATATTGTTACTGTATCTGTGTTACATTCATTGTGCTAGGGCTAAGACTTTATAATAATTTATTTACTTGCTTATCCTTCCCTCTATCCATCCATCCACCGACACATTCATTTATTAGATTTTTCAACAAAGAACTACTGTAAATTGGCACTTTGAAAGTTTCTATGAAATCATTAAAGTTTAACATGAGGTCTCTGTTATCAAGACTCTTTCAAATTAATAGAACCATTGCCTACATGGGATAACATCAGTAAAAGCAAGGGTTGAAGGATGAGCTTTGTAAGAAAACTTTAACATACAAGATTAAATCAAGTTAAACATTTCTTTAATGCTGCATATTTTTGAGGAAGCACAGTATAAGGATTTCATTTTGGAATCCCTAATTTTCACCTAATGTTGAGAAATACAGTCTGTGCAATATTGGATAATAAATTAACAGTAATAACATTACTGCATGGATTTTGTGACAGGTTTGGGGGGCAAAGGCCTTTTCTATTTAGTTCCTGGTTTTCAGTTTTGTTTAGCATATGGCGATGTGGTCAGAAACTAAATTTCAGTGGAATAAGGGTACTATTTGTATTCCCTTAAACCACACATGTGGAACAGACTTCAGAACAGAAAAAAGAAGTGGTGGTAACTGACCAAGTCCAGGCAGCAGACAGGAAGCCATGTCCTGGGCATGGAGAGGCCATCTCATAGGTAATGCTTTTAGGCTGGGAGTCCTCACTGTTGTTTTTTCCCTGAATGTGCCATAAATACTATTTTGCTTAGCAATTTTCTTTAAAAAAAAAAAAAAGCTCTGAATAATGAAAGGCTCTTAGAATTTTGCAGGGACTTGACTTTCATTCTTGAAGTATATTTAACAATAATCTTTAAATTATGAAATCCTAATTCTGAAACCCAGATCCAACCCTACCAGAAATCTTAACTGTTCCAAAACTGTAACCATTAGAATTTCATTGATCTGATTTATTATCATGGTAAAATCCTGAGCCAATGACCAGATTCTTTCTGTCCCTAGGAAATCACTTTCCCCTTTGTTTAAAATCAATATGAGGTCACTCATCTGAGTAAACTCTTCTTTGATACTCTAATTTTGCACTAAAATGCTATTGTAGTAATCTTAACATGGCTTTCTCAGCCAATTTTCCAGACAATTTATCCCACACAATTGAACTTAGAAAAATGTTAGCACTTAGATTGAGATTTCCCAAAAGAATATACAGTAAAATGTATGAGACATGATTGCACCAATGCAGATTACAATAAATCACACATCAAGTATGGCCATGACCACGCTATCAGCATCCAATCTTAAGTAGCATATCCCCAACCTGAAGACATAAGTAACAATTTCTTTATCACTCAGGAGGGCAAACATGTTCCTGCCTTTAGCAAAAAACTGATACATTAAATCCTAAGTATACTTACATTCAGGAAAAAGAAGGCACAAGTTGTAAGTCTATTATAAATAAACGATTTTGATTTTGGACTACATCAATGTGAATGTATAGCTGGGGAAAAAAGAAGGTAGGAAAAATAAAAGAATGTGTTTTTTTCTTAAGACATGTGTGAACAAGGGGCGCCTGTGTGTCTCGGTTGAGCATCCAACTCTTGATTTTGGCTCATGTCATGATCTCAGTGTTGGGCTCTGCACTGACAATGTGGAGCCTGCTTGGGATTCATTCTTTCTTTCTCTCTCTCTCTCTGCCCTTTCCCTATTCATGCTCTCTCTCTCTCAAAATAAAAACTTAAAAAAGAAGACACGTGAATGATGTCATTGTTTTTTTCTCATTACTACATTATAAATATAAATATATTAACAATGTTAAATTGATAATTCTCAAACTTTCCTTTTTTTAATTAAAAATTTTTTAAAAATATGTTTTATTTACTTTTGAGTAAGAGAGAACGAACAGAGGACAGGGAGAGAGAAAGGGAGACACAGAATCCCAAGCAGGCTCCAAACTGTCAGCGCAGAGCCTGACAGGGGCTTAAACTCAAGAACCATGAGATCATGACCTGCGCTGAAGTCAGACACTTAACTGACTGAGCCACCCAGGCGCCCCTCTCAAAATTGCCTTCTAATGTCAGAAATAAGTACTTCAAATTGTATATTCAGTGGTTCCCACTCATATTCTGCTTCTTTGAAAAATACCCATGAACTTCTGGGTCTTATGATTAGGTAGTAGGGGAAATATTGCTTCAAACATCAACAAGAAAACACTGATTTGAATTTTTATTTTCACTTATATATTCTTTTTCAGTTTAAATGTTAACAAAAGTCTTAAAGTGTGTACCAACTTATACATTTAAGGGAACGGGAGTCAATTAGATTGGTGTCTACTTTCAAAGCCAACTCTTTTAGTAAGGCAGATAAGCAAGGTAGCTCAAAGAGAATTCTATAATAAAGGTATTATCTCCAATCTTACATTTATCAAATCATTTACTTATTTATCTACTCATTAAATATGTATTCTTCATCTGTTACAGCACAGGCATTATGTCAAATTAGGGGCCTACAACAGTGAGAAACAATAAGCATATGTTCCACCTAGGAGGGAGAAAACCAGCATACAAATTAATGTAATAAGTATAAAATGCAATATGTTATGAAAACAGTGACTAACTACATGAAATGAATAAGAAACAAGTTCCACCCCAGTTCCATCATTCCTTAAATTTTATACTTAACCTTCAGTACCTAATTTAACTTCTCTTAAACATTTTGTTCAACTACAAGGGTAGAGTTGTGCTTATTTCAAAAATTTCCATGAAATTCGAACAAGATAATGAATCTTAAGGGTTCATTACATTTCCTGATTATTGTAGATCTCAATGATTATCAGTTGAATTTGAATTTGACTCATCTGTGTTAGATGAATGTTATCTAATGTTAAATCTAGTGTTACCTAGTTTATCTAGTGTTAAAATGAGATAATGGTCCCAAAATGGAGTTGACTATGGTAAGCCCTATGTCACCAAACTGAGATTTAGAAGATTTAATTACAGTATTGACCTCTCCAAGAAATAGAATCTTAAATCAGTCTATCAGGAAATACCTAGTCAGCACCAATTAAGTTATCTGCCTGATCTCCTCCTGCCATCCCTTAAAGTAGCTTTACAATAACCAACTTGCTTTTTTGCCCAGTGTGACTTCCTTATTCCTATTCCTTTCTCCCCATAGAAATCATCTTGTACTGCTCCTCCATGCTCCTTACTATCTACTAAATTGGACGTTGTGTGATTCCTAAGTCATTGAATACAGTTAGTAAAATCTTTAAAATTTACTCAGTGAATATGATCTCATTAGCACATATCATGCAAACAGTCATCTAGTCAGATGGGGCCATCTTTCTTTCTGAATAAACAAACTTGATCTGGGAATGAGGATGCAGTTAAGAGAATAAGGGAGGAAGAGAATTGTTCTGGGCCGAAGGATGTGTATGCACAAATGTCCTGAGATAAGAAAACCATGGTGCATAAAGACCATGTAAATACATGCTGGCTGGACCTTTAAGAGAAAGAGACAACAGAGTAAGGTAAAGTTGAAAAGATTAGGCTATGCATGGTCTTTTAATATACATTAAGGATTTTTGTCTTTATTTTAAAAATAATTGTTCAGAAATGGATGTTATGATAAGCAGAAGAAGAGAAATAATAAAGATCAGGGCAGAAATAAACAATATAGAACCCCCCCAAAAAAACAGTCGAGCAGATCAATGAAACCAAGACTTGGTTTTTTGAAAAAATAAAAATTGAGAAGTCTGTAGCCAGGCTCCTCAGAAAGAAAAGAGAGAACACCCAAATAGACAAAATCATAAGTGAAAATGGATCCATTACAACTGATCCCTCAGAAATACAAGCCATCATCAGAGATTACTATGAAATTATATGTCAACAACTGGACAATCTAGAAAAAATGGACAAATTCCTAAACACACATGCACTACCAAAATTCAAACGGGAAGAGATAGAAAATCTGAACAGACCCATAACCAGTGAAGAAATCGAATCTGTTATCAAAAATCTCCCAATGAATAAGAGCCCAGGGCCAGATGGCTTCCCAGGGGAATTCTACCAGACATTTAAAGCAGAGTTGACACCCATCCTTCTCAACCTATTCCAAAAAATAGAAATAGAAGGAAAACTTCCAAACTCACTCTATGAAGCCTGAATCACTTTGATTCCCAAACCAGACAGAGACATAACAAAACAAAGAGAACTACAGACAAATATCCTTAATGAATACAGATGCAAAAATACTCAGCAAGAGGGGCACCTGGGTGGCTCAGTTGGTTAAGCATCTGGCTTCGGCTCAGGCCATGATCTCACGGTTTGTGGGTTTGAGCCCTGCATCAGGCTCTGTGCTGACAGCTAGCTCAGAGCCTGGAGTCTGCTTCAGTTTCTGTGTCTCCCTCTCTCTCTGACCCTCCCCTTATCGTGCTTTCTCTGTCTCTCAAAGATAAAAAATAATAAAAAAACATAAAAAAATACTCAGCAAGATAGTAGCAAATCGAATTCAACAGCATATAAAAAGAATTATCCATCATGATCAAGTGGGATTCATTCCTGGGTTACAGGGCTGGTTCATTATTTGCAAATCCATCAATTGGATACATCACATTAACAGAAGAAAAGATAAAAACCATATGATCCTGTCGATAGATGCAGAAAAAGCATTTGACAAAATACAACATTCCTTCTTAACAAAAACCCTCAAGAAAGTCAGGATAGAAGGAACTTACAAGCCCACAGCTAATATCCTCAATGGGGAAAAACCTGAGAGCTTTCCCTGAGATCAGGAACATGACAAGGGTGTCCACTCTCACCACTGTTCTTTAACATAGTCCTGGAAGTCCTAGCATCAGCAATCAGACAACAAAATGTAATAAAAGGCATAAGAATTGGCAAAGATCAAGTCTACTTTCACTGTTTGTAGAGGACATGATACTCTACATGAAAAACCTGACCAACTCCACCAGAAGCCTTCTAGAACTGATCCATTAATCCAGCAAACTCACAGGGTACAAAATCAATGTACAGAAATTGCTTGCATTTTTAAAGACCAATAATGAAGCAACAGAAAGAGAAATCAAGAAACTGATTCCATTCACAACTGCATGAAAAACCATAAAATACCTAGGAATAAATAAACCTAACCAAAGATGTAAAAGTCCTGTATGCTAAAAACTATAGAAAGCTTATGAAAGAAATTGAAGAAGACACAAAGAAATGGAAAAAAAAAAAACATTCCGTGCTCATGGACCAGAAGCATAAACATTGTGAAAATGTCATTATTACCCAAAACAATCTACACATTCAATGTAATCCCAATCAACATTGTACCAGCATTCTTTGCAAAGCTAGAACAAACTATCATAAAATTTATATGGAACCACAAAAAACCCTGAATAGCCAAAGTAATATTGAAGAAGAAAACCAAAATGGGAGGCATCACAATCCCAGACTTTAGCCTCTACTACAAAGCTGTCATCAGCAAGACAGTATGGTATTGGCACAAAAACAGACACAGAGACCAATGGAGTAGAATAGCGAATCCAGAACTGAGCCCACAAATGTACAGCCAATTAGTTTTTGACAAAGCAAGAAAGAGTATCCAATGGAAAAAAGACAGCCTCTTTAGCAGGTGGTGCTGGGAGAACCGGACAGCAATATGCAGAAGAATGAAACTAGACCACTTTCTGACACCATACACAAAAATAAACTCAAAATGGCTGAAGAACCTGAATGTGAGACAGGAAACCATCAAAACCCTTGAGGAGAAAGTAGGAAACAGCCTCCTTGACCTCAATCAAAGCAATTTCCTACTCAACACCTCCCCAAAGGCAAGGGAAATGAAAGCAAAGATGAACTATTGGGACCTCATCAAGATCAAAAGCTTCTGTAAGGCAAAGGAAACAATCAAGAAAACTAATAGGCAACCGACAGGATGAGAAAAGATAGTTGCAAATGACATATCAGATGAAGGGCTAGTATTTAAAATTTACAAGGAACTTACCAAACTCCACACCAAAAAAATGAATAACCCAGTGAAAAAATGGGCAGAAGATTTGAACAGGCACTTCTCCAAAGAGGACATCCAGATGGCCTACAGGCACATGAAATAATGTTCAGCATCAGTCATCAGGGAAATACAAATCAAAACCACACTGAGATACCACCTCACGCCAGTCAGAGTGGCTAAAATGAACAAATCAGGAGACTGTAGATGCTCGTGAGGATGTGTAGAAACGAACACCCTCCTACACTGTTGGTGGGAATGTAAACTGGTACAACTGCTCTGGAAAACAGTGTGGAGGTTCCTCAAAAACTATCCATAGAACTCCCCTATGGCCCAGCAATAGCACTGCTAGGGATTTATCCAAGAGATACAGAAGTGCTGATGCATAGGAGCACATGTACCCCAATGTTCATAGCAGCACTGTCTACAATAGCCAAATCATGGAAAGAGCCTAAATGTCCATCACCCAATGAATGGATTACGCTCATTAATTTTTGATATAAAGTTAGAAATTTTCCAAGATAGGAGCAATGATTTTGAAGAAAAGAAAAGTGAAGTAGTAATCATTATGTTAGGTGTTTTTAATCTACTATTGATTAATAGAACAGGACATAAAAAAGAAAGAGAGACAACATTTATAAGATTATAATCTTAGAGAATAAATCATAGCTTTCTGCAGGAAAGGCAACTACATTCAGTGGAACCCTTGCAGGGATCATAGACTATTAGGTCAAAGAAATCCTGCCATTTACTTCCTCCTTGCTCTCCTAGAATGCTGTCTTTGAAGGAAATGATACTGTGTGATCAGAGTCAACTCAACCCACTGCCTAGCAATGTAAGATCTAGAATTCTAAGGTAAAACGCAGTCTCCTTGAGTTCAGACCCCAGCTATCCCACTCTGGTTTCACTTCTAAGCTTCAATGTCTTCATCCTTAACGTGTATGCCATGGTCTGTTGGAGTCACTAACCAAAGTTACCATAGATTGGGTGGTTTATAAATGATAGAAATTTGCTTCTCACAGTTCTGGAGAGTGTAGGTCTGAGAACACGTCAACAGGTTCAGTACTGGTGAGCGCTTGCTTCCAGGTTCCCTCCTCACTATGTCCTCCCAATATATCCCACAAGTGGGGAGGAGCAGGATTTCGTTCATGAGTGCTCTGCCCTCATACCCTTATCATGAGTAAATTCATATTTCTTTTCTCATTTCTCTCCAGTTTTTATAATGTTGCTATGATGGCTACAGCTTAATTTGTATTTTTTTTTAAAGTGGTTACCTGGACCAACAGGTCTATAATCAATATGGTCTTCCATGACATGAAAACAGATAGCTCTTTGGCAACTTCTGACATTAAGACATTTCAAATCCATGTGAAAAATCAGGCAATTACCCTTAACCATCATGTAACTGAAGTTAAAATGCTTACTTATTTCTTAAATGATTATGTTGGTCTTCCACTTCATCTTAATTTCCTGACCTGCTCATTATATAATTTTATATCTGTTCAGCACAGAAGTTTAAGTTTTATGTTTACCTCAATGTAAAAGACAGAAATCTAAGCCCTCCCCAAGATTTCCACCCTCTGGTGCACATGTCTGGTCGAATATTCCTCTTTGAGCATGGGCAGGACTGTGAATAAGATGCGATACCACTTCTATGATTAGCTGGTAATCACTTGATGTTGAAATAATCAAAAGGGTTTCTCTGGTACCCATTCTCACTTCTCCTACCTACACCCCTGCTCCCCAGGATCACTTCCCAAATAAATGGCCTGTAAGCAATTTTTTCTCTTAAGATTTGCTCTCTGGAAAACTCAGGTTAGGACTAACTGTATGTGACATATATACATTTCTCAAAGTTTAGTTCATTTTATGTAAGATATTTAAAAACCAAATAATTATGTTTTTGAACTCTAAATCATAACCTTGTGATAGCATGTTTAAGCAGATGTAAATAGTTGCAATCAGATTAAATGTTTATTACATTCAAAAGAATGAAAATACAATGCTCTTCCTATTAGTTGTAAAGTATGTGGAGGTGTTTATATTACCTCTACTTTTTAAGTAGGCTTCACGCCCAGGGTGGAACCTAATTCAGAGCTTGAACTAATGATCTTAGGATCAAGATGTGAGCTGAGATCAAGATGAAGATTCTGACGCCTAACCAACTGAGCCACCCAGGGCCTCCCCACTCTCCTCTTAGTGAAATCTTAACAATGACAAGCATGCTTTTGTGTTAAGTACATGCTGATCAAGCCTTCCCAGATCATCTGCCCTCTCTAAGTGTGGGTGAAGATTCTGCGTCCTGTTACCATCTGGAGGTTTTTCCTATCATATGTTGGCTGAACTGATCCAATGGGGTCATCTTTTGTAGGAGAGAGAATGAGAGCAGTTATAAAACATCCGGACAAAACAAAAATGGAGAAACATATAGGATGCCTGCAGATGTGGAGGACTGCTTTGAGGGGAAGTGACCTGGCCTGGGTCATGTACACAGATGTGGGATTCACTGAACATGAGCCATTTTATCTGCTTGAATAATACACATTTGGTTTGTTCATTGGAACAAAGTAAAATGAAAATGAACAGGAAAAGTTAAAGAGTAAAAAAAAAAAGTTGTTTTTTTTTAAATCACTCTAATTGGAAACCTTAGAGAAGACTGGGAATTGCTCTTAATGAGAAAAACAAAGTCCATAGTACTCATGAACCAATTGTAAGCCTCTAGACAAACAGGCCATATCAAAATGCATAGTCAAGGATTTTTCATAATAGGAAGGACAATCACTTGATTTAGTATGAATAACACATAAAGAGATTCCAGCTGAAAATACAGCAAGAGGTTATCAAATTAGAAGAGTTTTATGAAAAGGATGACAAATTCTAAAAGAAATGAGGCTGTGAGAGGTCTCAAATGAATAGACTGAATTTCTCTCTTAAATAGTTCCTATTTTGCTTTAACTCAAGATGCGCTTCTTCAAAGTATAACAAATCTGAAGTAATATTACCCAAATAAAATACACCCTGACTCTCAGGACTTTGCTGGGGTTTTACTTGGATCTTACCTTGGATACACTATAAAATCGAGTTTTCTTAGCTGTCTGTCATTCCTTACAGATCTATACTTTTTTGGGCAAACACTTTAAAATGAGAACTTCACATCACTACTAGCTAGAATTATCTCTGCCTGAGAAGATCTGAGACTATATAGTGTGACTCAAGACCTGTGAGGAAGGTTCAGTACTACTTTCATGACTGAGATTGCCCTGGAGGAAAGGAGACAGGAAAGACAGAGAAAGGGGTGCCTAACCTTTTAAATTTTCTCTGCATACCACCTCCCCACATCTGATATACACCAGGGAAACTATCATGTGTATATATTGGGGTAAAAAAATGTTCCAATGATTACAATAAAGCCAAATCTCTCTTCTCCCTGTATTACCTTTCCCCAACATTGAAAACCCCTTAAAGGCAGACAGTAGCTTTAAAAATATAAAGCCCTTAAGATTCAGCCATGTTGTTGAATGTATCAATAGTTCATCCTTTTTGTTGCTGAGTGACATTTCATTGTATCAATATACCATAATTCATTTATTTATACATATATGTATAGACACATACACACATATGTATATGTATACATATGGATGGACATTTGTTTTTCAAGTTTGAGGCTACTACAAAAACAGCTGCTCTGAAGATCTATGTACAAGTCTTGGTGTGGACATATGCGTTCATTTGTTTTGATGAATTCCTAAAAGTACAAAGTCTGGATCATATGGTGTCATTGATCTTTTTAAAAAATTGTCCAGCTATTTTTTCAAAGTGTTTGTACCATTTTACACCCCCGAGCAGTATACCTCTATGAGAGCTCTAGTAGCTTCCATCATCTCCAACACATGAAGGAGTCCAGCTTTGTAATTTTAGCTAATCAAGTAAGTAAGTATCAGTACCTGACTAGTTTTAATTTCCTTCTTGCTGAAGACTAAATATTGAACAGATTTTTGTTGTGTTTATTGTTCATTCACACAGCATCTACATATTGCATGATTCTACTTATATATTCAAGATCTTACAAACAAATCTCCGATGACCAAAATCAGCTCAGTGATAGGCTGTGGGCAGGACTGGAGTTAACAGATGGGTTACAAGGTTACAAAGAAAAACTCCTGTGTTCTGTCGACTCACTACTTCATTACTACTCTCAGTATTTTACTTTTGATGCCAGATAAGGGAGTTTGGGTTTTTTTCTTGTTTTTGCTGTTTTGTCATACCAAGCAATTCTCTAACTGTCCAGACACCAGCTCAGTGTCCTTTAACTCAGTTCTGACAGTATCTCTCTGGAGACATCACATCTGACAGGTGAGGGCTCAGTCCCACAGGACTTCCTCGCATGTCAGATGACAATAAAAAGTCTAGGTTGTCATCTGTGCCTCTGACCAACCTATTATAAATGAGAAATTCCTCATCCCCTCTTCCAGCTCCATCATTTGTTAGAATGGCTCACAGAACTCAGGAACACAGTTTACTAGTTAGAATCTCAAGTTATTCTAAAATAATACAACTCAGAACCAGCCACATGGAAGAGAGGCACCAGCAAAGCAGGTGGGAAGGGTGAGGCTTTCATATCCTCTCCCAGCATGCCACTCTGGTAGCACTTCCTCGTGCTCACTACCCCAAAGCTCTTGGAATCTATTCTTTTGGGTTTTGACAAAGGCTTCTTTATAGAGGCATAACTGATTGAATCATTAACCACAGATGATTAATTCAACATTCAGTTCTCTGTACCGAAAAGTGTGGGATAGGACTACAAGTTTCAACCATCTCATTAGACTGTTGATTCCTTTAGTGACCAAACCCCATTCTGTGATTATCTAGGGACTTTCTAAAAATCACCTCATGAACATGAACTCAGGCGGCTGAAAGGGCTTGTAATGAATAACAAAAGATACCTTTATTGCTCTTATAGCTTAGAAAATTCCCAGGGTTTTACAAGATCTGTGCCAGAGGTGGGGACAAAAGCCAACTATTTGTTATAAATTAGAACAGCACAAATAGGCATAAGGAAACTTTTTGGAGTTATGGAAATAGGTGTTATCCTCATTAAGGTGATGGTGTTACAGATAAATGCAAATGTGAAAAATAACCCAACTGCATACTGTAAATACGTAGAGTTGACTCTATTTCAATTATGCAAAATCAAAAATTTGTAAAATATGCAAAAACTTTATATATAGGTGCAGCCATTATTTAAGGTACTTCACAGATTGGCTATTAGTCCCATGGCAAAGCTTTGAAATATTTTGGTATAGAATTAGTCTAGAAGGTTGGAATAGACCACAAGTCAGAGAAGGAAGCCCAGCCCAGCACCTCGAAGGGACTGATCCAGGAGACGAAGACCCACTTTCTGAGTAGGAGGGTGTTCCAGGGAAGAGAGGCACAGGGACCCTGGGTGGAGGTTGTTCTTTCAGGACAGGGCTCTTTCACTGTTTTTGTGGATGATAGACACTGCTTGTATGTAGAGTTCCTCTCCTGCTTAGGAAATGGCTTCTGAGGTACACTAACAGAGAGTGGAAAGAGAAACTTTGGAAGCCAGTCTCCTTTGTTACGGGTTCTTCTTGCCTTCAGTCCGTAGGATTCTTAGCTGATGAGAAAGCATTCTATATGGTAGATTCAAATACTTACAGTAGGATCCTGAGAATGAAGTGGTGTGGTTTTTAGAAAGATCATGAGATCTGTAGTTAGGCGTATGTTTGAAGCTTATCTTCACCAGCTATGTGATGCTGGGTCAAGTACAAAATCCACTTAAGCCTTTATTTTTAGGTATAAAATATTGTCTATTAAATTATATATGTGCGGTGGAGTCATTCAGCAAATCTCAGCTTGTTTTCTACTGGTAACTGAACACTCTAGATCTGTAACTCATATATCTTTAAATTGTGTTTATTAAGGAAAATATCTAAGGTTGCCTTGAAACATGTTAATCTTTAAGCAAAAAGCTATTAATAGATAGGTTATAGCTTTCCTTTATTTCTAATATTCCTAGTCCATCCTCCACAATTTACCATAATTTTTTAATGAATTATATATAAGAACTTTTTAAAAACAATACATCTGGTGAAATAATGGTGATTTGAACACAGCAAACAGGGATGTACCATATTCTTAACAAATGCCTAAAATAGACAAGTGGCCCTTAAATACAAAAATAAATTCCATCTGGTAGTATTATGTCGTCTTTCATATAGTCAATAACTAGTATTACCTTGTTATTCATATGCCACAGTTTTAGATGCTGAAGATCTTAAATCCATCAATTCTCAAGCACGGAGTCTGTGAAATTTCTCTCATTATTCTGAGTTTTAAGAATTCCATTTTTGATATTAAATTTATTTGATAGACCTTAATTTATAATCAGTTCAATTTCTAAGTATGTCCGTTATGACGCTCATACAGAATTGTCCACATAACTCCTAACTAATAAATAGATAATACGGACCAAAACTGTAATCTCCGTATTTCACAAAATGCTTTCTCAAGGCAGAGAGCTATTATTATAGGTTCAGTTTTTTCCCCTTTCCCCTTCCCTTCCTTCATTTCTCTCACTACCTTTATTCAGTGGACTCTTCAAAAGTCTTTGTACTGTCTGCAGACACAGAGAGTGGTGGCATGTTGGTGTGTGCTGCCCCCAACTGGGTAAGGAGCAAAGCTATGTTTTCATGAGTAGGACATGGCCTCAACAGACATTCCCATCATTGTCTTCACATTGTCTGTTAAAGATAGACATTTAAAAATCAGAAACAGCCCCATCTTTCATATTCATATCTACTCTAGATTTTTAGTCCTATACATTAAAACAGTCACAGATCTAGTCAAACATAGATCCTATACTCCAAATATCAACAACTGAAATCTTCTAATTCACAGAAAAGACTGAGGCCAACATAATAAAAAGACTAAATAATATACTGGTTAAAAGCAAAGTTACACAGGCCCGGGTTTAAATAATACTTTGATTTTTCTGTGATCTTTTAAGTTACCTAAACATTAAACCTAAGTTTTATCATCTGTAAATTGTGATGAACAATGTACTCCATAAAATTGCTGTGAGAAATCAGATTTCATGCATAAAGCACTCAAGAGGTTCTGGAACAAAATACAGGCTTAATGAATGTCAAATAATAAGCATTCAATAAACTAATGTTTTCTGGAACCAAAATAAAAATTTCTCACAAAACAACTGTCCCTCCCTACCTCAATGTAGAGTAATTAGGGGCGGCTGGGTGGCTCAGTTGGTTAAGTGTCCGGTTTTTGCTCAGGTCATGATCTCACAGTTCATGCGTTTGAGTCCCACTTCGGGCTCTGTGCTGACAGCTAGCTTAGAGCCTGGAGCCTGCTTCAGACTCTGTGGCTTTCTCCTTTTCTGACCCTCCCCTGCTTTCACTGTCTCTGTCTCTCAAAAAAAAAAGAGTAATTAGAATGCTACTTCCTGATTTCAGAGGCTACATTTGTGTTCTTTGATGCTCTACCACCTCACTTGGTATTTTCCTCAATGAACAATTCCCTCTTATTTTGTAATGACTTCTCTAACTCTGATTACAAACGTACTTTCTTACTTTGAATGATGGCTTCATCCCAGGTTTCATTTCAAAATCGCTAAGTATTACCCCGCATTGGCCACATCCCCGCCCCTGACTCCTGAAACTTTGTTATGTGGTACTACATTCTTCATTCTACTAAAACCCCTCTCTTCAAGGTCCCCAATGCTTGATTTCCTTTTTGCCACATTTAGTATCCATGTCTCTATTCTTGATCTTCCTGAACTATTTGTAGGCTTACATGGCTTTCTCTTTCAGTTTCCAAACAGCTCTGTTTTACTTCCTTCTTCAATTTCACCCTTCCATCGACTGCTTAAATATGGGCATACCCTTGAATCAGCATTTTGCCTCTTTTGCTCTGTACTGTTACTGATCTTTCTTTTCATGTTATCTTATTGCTCAACATTCTTCTGCAAATCAGTCTCAAATCTACCTTTCCCAGCAATATTTCATCACCTATGCCATAGAACCCAGCAATTCCACTCCTTTTTTATATCCCCATGAGAAACAAAATGCATCAACACAAAAACAGACATAACTGTTTAGAACAGCATTATTCATAATAGCCAAAAAATAGAGACAACTCAAACATCTAAATGATGAATGGAAAAATAAAATATAATGTTATTTATAAAACAGAATAGTATTTCACAGTAAAAATAAAGTGTTGGCACATATGACAATGAAGACAAACCTTGAAAACATTGTGCCAAGTAAAAGAAACCAACCACAAAGGACACATATTATATGGTTTCTTATAAATGAAATATTTAGGTAAATCTATGGAGACAGAATTTAGATTAACCATTCAACAGAGTGAGAGGGTAGAAGAAGGTGAAAATGGCAAGTGGTTGTCTAATGAGTGTGTAGTTTCTTTTAGGAGAGAAGAAAGTATGCTAAAATTAGATTGTGGTAATGGTGGCACAAACAAGTGAATATACAAAAATACTGAATTGTACACTGTAAATGGGTAAGTTGTATGATAGGTGAATTATATCTCAAGGTTACTGAAGTTAAAGTATGTACCTGCACAAATAAAGCACTAGTAAGCATCAAGTAGCCTTTTAGAAAATCACTCTTCCTCGAATTTTCATTTTGAAAGTATTTCTGCATGAACCCCATTTTCATTTCTAAAACTCAACTTGTGACTTTCACATCTTCCCATATTTTATATAAATATATGTTTCTTATCTACCTAGGCAGGCAGTCTTTGAACCTAGAGAACACAGAGGATTCTATCTTTCCTTACTTTCTTCTAAAAATGCACAGACTTGGGGCTCCAGGGTGACTCAGTTGCTTAAGCACCAACTTTGGCTCAGGTCGTGATCTCACGGTTTGTGGGTTCGAGCCCCGCATCAGGCTCTGTGCTGACAGCTAGCTCAGAGCTTGGAGTCTGCTGCAGATTCTGTCTCTTTCTCTTTCTGCCTCTCCCCCACTCACACTCTGTCTCTCTCCCCTTCTCAAAAAATAAACATTAAAATTTTTTTTTAAAAAAGCACAAACTTAGGAAGCAGATTCATTTCATATTTAATGTGAACACACTGTATACTACATTTTTAATCTGTGGTGACAACTCCAAGCCTGTGATATTTAGTTTTCTTTATTGCAAATTTTTTATCCTTCTAATTTTCCAATGGAAAATATGGAGTTTGGGATGTCCATGACTGTACACATATGACAAAGTACCCGCATGTCTTCTAACGAGGTGATGTATCTATTGAGGAGAAGAAGAAGATACTAAGGACAGACTTATTTTTAGCCATAGGTGCCAATTTTTCCATAGAAAACTTGTCCTTTAAGGAAGCAATGTCAGGGTGTTTATTATTATTTTTTTAATTAGTGCCATATATTACCTTTATTTCCTCAAGCTTTTTACTCCTACAGTAAAATGAAGGTAAATGACGGGAAAATGGTACTCTGTTTTTCAGAGTGAATGATCTGTCAAATACACAGCAAAGCTGCTCAACATCAACCTTAGCTTGCTTTTTAATATCTTACTGTACACAGTGCTAAAGTTAATTAGGCATCAAGTAAGATATAAAAGGCAGGTTTGGCGTTTTCTTTAATTGCATGTGTTACTTTACTTAAGAAAATCCAGATATTGTTTTCTGTCAAAAGGTCCTATTGAACTAATCAAAGGGGTGAGGAGTCACAGATCTTGATTAATCTAGTCTGATCAGAACTAAGAATATGAACTATTTTCTGAAATACACAGATTGAAATGCAGAGAAATTGGAAAGAAGAATGGAAGATAAAGTTAGCAGACCGAGAAGACCTGTATAACGCTTTGCAAAAGATAAGGATATACCACTGAATATATGTGACATCAAAGAATAATAGGAATGTACCCTTTGTTCCCCGACAGGGTGGGTGAAGTTAACAATTTCAATCTTCATTCCCTTTACATCGTTGACTAACTTTTTTAAAGCATCTTTGTATGCTGATTCTCAAAGTTCTCATGTCTAAATATTGTTCCCTCCTTCTTTCTTATTCAGAAATAGGCTTTCTTAATATATGTAGTGACAAAGTTATTTATGATATACTGTACATAGAATTATGATATACATACGAAAAATACTTTTATGTTTCTAGAAATTTTCTTGTGTTTTATCTCAGTTTTCCCCTACAAAATCCCAGGATCTAGGGTAGGGCCAATACTATTATATGTAATTTATAAATGAAGAGACTGAGGTTTTTCTCTTTTCTATGTATATTGCACATACACTAGAAAATATTTACACCTTGTAAAAATTTAGAGAGAAAAAAGTGAGAAACCCTGAATGTTAAATCCCACTGCTAACTGCCATCAAGTGTTTGGTGTCTCTTCTTCTACTTTATCACCTTAATTTACACATATTAGGATATTTAACAAAATAAATTTATACAAATATCTTAGCTCGGGCTACCCTAACAAATACCACAGACTGTGTGGTTCAAGCAGCAGTCATTTATCTCTGGCTCTGTGTTCTTATGACCTCTTTGAATGCACACGGGGAAAAAGAAAGCACGTTCTCTGCTCTCTTTTCTTGGAAGGGCACTAACCATAAGGGCACGACCCTTAAGATCCCATCTAACTCCTAATCACCTCCCAAAAGTTTTCTCTCCAAATAACATCACATTGAGGGTTAGGGCTTCAACATATGAATGTGGGAGGGATATGACGACCCGGTCCCTAACAGTCATCTTTGTTTTTTTGCAGTTTTTATCAACTGTATTTGTAAAATACCCCCTATCAACAATTGAATGAACATATATTAATCTACCGCATGGATCCAGTAAAACATAATCAAATTATTGTTAAAATGAATATTCTTTATGTATCATTGTATGTTTGATTTAGTGGTCCTCAATGGATAAAAATCACTGTGTTGGTAAATATGAGCCCTTATCAGTTTAAATAACAGAGCTGTTAACATTTCTTTCTTGAGAGAAATTCTATGAAGAAATAACAACCTTGTGCTTAAATAACTTAATAGCATAAAGAAGCTTCACATCAATAATTCTATTTGGTTCTTCCAAGCCCTATGTAGAATAGAGTAAATACATTTAGCCATATTTTCATATATATCAACGGAGAGAGAGGTAAATTTTACTCCTCCAAATTCACATCTGAGTAAGATCCAGACTCAGAATTCAGGCCAGGTCTGTAGGAGTCCATGGTTAGTATTTCTCTTGTTCTGATGCACTCAGAAATAAGAAGGGGCCATGTGAGAAACATGTACTGTTCACTTTAAAACTCGAAGCTTTCCTGCTCCTGGGATTCTCTTCAGATTATTTATGTACCTGTTTGCTCAGTATCACTGTTTTTTATTATTTTATTCCCTCCCCCCCCAGATTCATTCCATATTCAGATATGATTTCCCAATTTTGTGTCCATTTCCTTGGAATTGACTTTCTGGAGTATGCCTTTATACCCAGCAAAAGAAGAGAAACTTGAACAACAATAAATACCAGCAGAAAACACACAGGCTCTGCTCCAATCACATTTCTGTTGCAGACAGTTTTTTTCATAATGGGAAATATTTACTATGGAAAAGATGAGAGAGGATTCTGTGTGTACAATAATATCTGTACATCATAACCTTCGGTCAATCAAAGATATATAAGGATGTTTCATTCTAACTATGCTTTTAGTTATATTAATTTTTTGTTTTTATCTACAGAGCTCATCTTCCTGTATTTACAGCTATCCTTTTGACAAAATAGAACTTGTTCTACCCCCCAAAAAATTTTGCTGATCGAATGAGCAGGAATTCAATTGTTATGGCCTGGAAAGAAACTGGAGCATGACAAGGATTACACTTCTAATTTGTGATGCCAATAAAGGCCAAAAGTTTTATCAAAGAAGTAACCAAGATGAATCTCATACCTATATTACATTAAATAATATATGCAAAATTGGACAAAAATCACAGGAAATAAGTGATCAGGCATTAAACAGTAAATATCAACATTTCAACTATGATTTGGACATGAATTACTACATAACCTTAGAAGTTTTTAAATATGCCTTCCCTGAATTCTCCCACAATTCTTGCTATTTTCTTTCCCTTTCTCACTTTCTCATAGTGATTGAATTACCATCAATTGAATATTTATTGCTATTTAAGTCTTATTTATAAATTTTTTAATGTTTATTTATTTTTGAGAGAAAGAGACAGAGCATGAGTGACAGAGGGGCAGAGCCAGAGGGGGACACAGAATCTGAAGCAGGCTCCAGGCTCTGAGCTGTCAGCACACAGCCGGATGAGGGGCTCGAACACACAAACCATGAGATCATGACCTGAGCCAAAGTCGGACGCTTAACCGACTGAGCCACCCAGGCGTCCCATAAAGTGTCTTATTTTAAATTGCAATTTTTCTCAAAGGGTTTCGTAGTGAAGTGGGTTATCAGCTATTCATACTTCTGGTATCAATTAATATAATCTGTTTTCCTTTTAGACCCAGCTGACTTCAGATTGTGGGACACGTGAGTCTGAGTGGAAATAAAAGGTTTAGCACAAGGTGCTTCAAAGGGGAGAAAGAAGGTGGCTGTGTGTGGATTCTTGGTGCATTGAGTGGTTTTAGACAATACAAGGACATTGAGTCCAAGAACAGAGGAGAAGAGAATGCTGGAAGCTGGCTGGGCCAGGGAAGGAGAGGGATGAAGCTACAGCCAGATTGTGGTCTCACTGAGGTCACTCTGGGGGACTGGTAATTAAGGGGACAGGTAAAGTATGAAGTAAAATCTTAATCTATCACCTTTAGGCTTCTATAGAGCAATATTAAAGTTCCCCAATTACCCGTTCATAGATCTATGCCTTCCATCTTTCAGACATTTTATTGTATGTCCTTCACTACAGGCCAGAGCCTCCTCCCTTGTGACTCAACCTACTGTTTCCCTTTCTCTCTCTCTGGTTTTGATTCTCTTTCCTCCTTCCCTCCTTTTCCTTTGGGTTGACAAACAAGGTAGGCATTAATAGCTCACAAAGACTCCTCTACCATCTCAAGGCTGTTTGCCGTATCATCCTCCACTATGGAACTCCCAACAAAGGGAAGACTAAATATGGAATTCGAAACTTATGGAGCCGCAGGCGCCTGGGTGGCTCCATTGGTTAAGCATTTGACTCTTGATTTCAGCTCAGGTCATGATCTCATGGTTTAGGAGTTTGAGCCTCATGTTGGGCTCTGTGCTGACAGTGCAGAGCCTCTGTCTCTCTTTCTCTCTGCCTGTCCCCTGCTAGCATGTGCATGAGTGCACATTTGTATGTACACACACTCTCTCTCGCTTGCTCTCAAAATGATTAAATAAACTTAAAAAATATCACGGAGCAAATCTATTTATTCTTTATCCAGAAAAGGACTTCACACTGGGATCAAAACCAAACAGACTTTGATAGGCCGTATCTTAAAAAACTGGTTAGCTGTTTGATTCACGGAGTTCATTCTTCTGGTTCTTGAAGATTATTCTTAGGTGCCAAAACAGAGTCACAAAGAAATACATCCAAGCTGAGATAGTTTATCTTGATATGAATAATCATACATAAGCACTTTGGTTTGTACTAAAATGGTAATGTTTTTACTTTCCCCTTTTAGCAGAAAGCTTACAAAGTTTTTTCTATGTCGTCTGAAATGCTAGTCTCTCAAAAACAAATAGTTCAGTGTATTCAGATAGATGTAAAATAGTTTTTCTTCCATGGAATTACTAATATCTGCTTCGTAGAAGTTTTTGATTGCCATATTTAGTTCATGCCACTGTCCTTATTGATACTAAGCATATCACCAAGGCCTCATACGTGACAGAATCAAGATTCATGTCTTGATATGTTCTTAGTTCTTTTATTGCCTTATTTCCATTGCTTTCTGTATAGCTGTTTAATTATATTATCTCGTTGTCTAATCATTTTTAACTTTTTAAAGTTTTTCTTGTCAGTTTTTATGTTGTTATCTATACTCAATATTTTTAGTTCTTAATTCTTATTTTCATTATACAGTTTTACCTACTCCTATTTTAAACACTGAGATAGTCTATTTTTATATATTATAAAACATTCCTTTTTAAAAAATTTTTTTATGTCTTTAATTTTGAGAGAGAGACAGAGACAGACAGACAGAGCATGAGTCAGGGAGGGGCAGAGAGAAAGGGAGACACAGAATCTAAAGCAGGCTGCAGGCTCTGAGCTGTCAGCACAGAGTCTGACATGGGGCTCGAACTCACAGATTGTGAGATCATGACCTGAGCCAAAGTCGGACTCTCAACCGACTGAGCAATCCAGACATCCCTAAAACATTCCTTTTAATGTTTTCATTTATAGTGTAATTCTCTTCATGATTAAATTTTTTTCTGATTCCAATTCTTATTTTTTAATCACTGATTGCTCTTTAAATATGCTTATCTTTGTACCTTCCCCCCCTCTTTTTATGTGTACCTTTACTGCCTGCTTTCTATTTATTAGTTTATTTTTCTGTATTTTTTTCTTTTTTAATCCCTTTAAGATGCTACCAGTAATATGGCTATAGATTAGGCATCTGGATAAAGTCTACAGCACAGGTCAGGGATTTGGGAAACCTGCTCTGACTCACCTGTCCATGCAGTTACTTCTCTAACTCAGTAGGTGTCCTAGCCTCTCAAGGAATGCTTTCCACAAGTCCTTTTTGTAACCAACTCCTAGAACACTAAGTTATATCTCATAGGAAAAATTATTCCTTCTGTGTAGATGTTATACCTGAAATATTGCTGACATAGATTTGGCTGTTCATTTGATGAATTTGTGTTTGTATTTGCTAGTTTGATTCTCTTCTGTGACATATATAAACTCACTAGACTTGGAGAAAATATGGTAATAGCCTGTTTGGGTGAAGCAGCCAGTATCTGGATAATGATGGGCAAGGTAGTACTCATTCATTCTCCCAGTGGACATTCATGGCCAGAAAAACTGGAAAGTGCTACCATTTTAACATTTGCTTCCTGCTATTGTATTTATTAGTAATTTGGCTCCCCTTGGTTTTCCTAAGGTCCATGCAAGAATTTGCTGAGTGCATGATTCTCACTCTCCCCTTTCCATTTTGATGGTCTAGGGGAAGCTGAATAGACAGGAGGTTATCCTGGCCCATACTGTGGGTCGCTGGTATGCCTACTGGCGGCTCCCACAAATTTCCAGAAGCTCTACATGGCCTGAACCCACTGAGAAATAAATAATCTAAGAAAAAGGAAGACATGCTTGATTCATTCTGGATGTTTCATGGCCTAACAGATGGCTCTCTCTCCCCCCCCTTTTTTTTTTTAAACTTTTTCTCTATAGGTAGAGAAGAGTGTCATTTTCAAAACTGTATTGTAGTCACTCTCAGAATAAATTATATGTTGAAACTTTCTAAGGAGTAATGTTAGCTCTATGCAAGAGAGGACGTAAGTATTCAATCAAACTAATTCTGAGTACAAACTCAAGGACGAAAGACTATAAAGTGATTATAAGTGAGGAAGCTCTTATCTTGGTAACTTCTTTTTCTCATTTGAAGTGAAAAAAAAAACCTATTCATGACAGGAAAATAGTCGAATCATCATCTACAAAAAGAGAACAAAGAGCAAAGTGGCATGGTTTTTTTCAGCATTATCCCATAGATACATGTCTTATGTGACATATATGTCCGTACACACACACACAGCATTGGATACCATGGTCTTAAATGCTTTATGAATTAAGACTAGCCATTCTCACTTGCATGTCTGTTGTCACTTTCATCATTTGTGAATTGGGGAAAAGTAGTATCTACCTTATAATAGGAGATCTAAATAATGTAACTTAATTGTCTCCCAGGAGATGAGTGCTCAAAAATATGAGGTATCTTAATTTTAATATTGTTATCACACTTAAGGATTTGAAGCTGCTGTTACAGAAATTGTAGACATACACTTAATTAGCATAGTATTTTAAGACCTTTTTTAACTATAGCGGTGACATTATAAAAGATACTTTTCATTGTATAATTGTAAGAAAGTGTTGATTTTTGTCGGTAGCTATTGTCCAATTAAGAACAATTCTTAATTAATCAGTTTGTTTTAAAATCTATGATACAGCTTGTCCATTCCAACAGATCTTTTATCAAACACACTAATTATAAGCCGCTGTATTACTCAGCTCAGGCTGCCATAATAAAATGCCATAGACCGAGTGGCTAAAACAACGAATTTATTTTCTCACATTTCTAGAGACTTGAAAGTCCAAGTTCAAAGTTTGGCAGGATTCAGTCTCTAGTAAAAGCTCCCTTCCTGGCCTGCAGATAGCTGGCTGCACCTTTCTGCTAAGTCTCTACATGACTGGGGGGTGGAGACAGGGGGAGGATGTACAAGAGAGAAAAGAAGAAGGGGAGACATGGGAGGGAATGATCTCTTCCTCTTATTATTTTTATTTATTTATTTTGAGAGAGAGAGAGAGTGAGGGAGGGTTGAGCGAGTGGGAGACAGAGGATCTGAGCAGGCTACGTACTGATAGTAGATAGCCTGATGCGGGGCTCAAACTCACAAATCATGAGACCATGGCCTGAGTTGAAGTCAGATGCTTACTTAACTCATTGAGCCACCAAAGCGCCTCTTTTTATTAGTAGGACATGGTCCTGTCAAATCAGGGTCCCACCCTAATGACCTTACACAAACTTAACTTACATTATTTTACGCTAAAGATATGATCTCCAGATACAGTCACATTAGGGGTTATGACCTCAACATAAGAATTTTGCAGGAATACAGCATCTGCACAATCCAATTAGAGACAACTGTCATGTTTTAATGGGCAGCCTACTTTCAGAGTGTGTAAGAAGTCAGAAGTCTAGCAATAATACATACAGTGTGTTATTTTCTTTAATGAGAATAGTTAGATCTTTGTATTAGCATGAGAAAACATTAACTTAAATAGACCAAGATATTGCTCTTCAAACTAGGAGAACAGGTGTGGGGGTGGGGAGGGTGATCTGTTATGACGGGATGTTTAACGTTAGGGATCTATTTACAACATTTATAGGGAAAATTTCTTCATTCTTTAAAACTACTTGAAATAGGGTCGTCTGGGTGGCTCAGTTGGTTATAGGTCTGATTTTTCATTTCTGCTCAGGTCATGATCTTGGGGTTAATGAGTTGGAGCCCCATGTTGGGCTCTGCACGGGCAGGGTGGAGCCTGCTTGGGATTCTCTGTCTCCCTCTCTCTCTGCCCCTTACCTCCTAGCATGCTTTCTCTATATAAATTAACATTAAAATCCAAAAAATTAAATAAGTAAAAATAATTTAAATAAACCTGTGGGAAGCGGCAAAGATTCAGCTGCTTGGCCATTTGCTAGCTGGATATGTCAGTCCCTGAGGGGAGCTGCAAAAATAGGCAGGGGAGCGCCACTCCCTGTCAGAGGAGAAGCCAGAAGAACAAAGATCAATCGCCTACAGGGAGGGTGGTATTGGCCCTTCAGTGTGGTGCTAAAAACTTTAGTTTATTTCCTGCTTTACCCTAGCCTAAATCCCTTAACCCTGTTTCCTAGCAACCGACCTAGGTCAGCTGCCTTGTTCTCCCGCCTAAAAAGCTTTATAAGATACGGTGTTTTCTGAATAAAGAGGAAGAGGCTTGATCAGAAATCGTGTGTTGTGTCCTTACTCTGTGTACTCCCCCTTCCTGCCCTTTCTCTCCCTCTCTCAGGATCAAGACACACACACACACACACACACACACACACACACACACACACATATATACATTTTATATATATTATATATATATACATATACATGTATATATATGTGTATATATAATAGCACATATTTCACATTTTAAATCCCATCTGTATTTTAAAATTTGTGAATGTAGGTCTTTGATTTATTCCCAGAGAGGCTGAAATCTAGGAGTTAGTCAATGAGGAGCTAGGTAACTCTTTTGCTCACAAGGCTTTGGGGCTGACTGGTAAATTAATTACAATACTTTCTGTTGACAGTACTCTAGGGGAATTTATTTAGATCTACTCTCAGAGCTGACTTCCCAAGAGAATGCAAGTCAATTATGGTTCTAACTCTTCCTGTCTCATTAGCTATTTGAATAATAATATATTTGAATGATAGCCCAGGAGACTAGAATTAGGAACTATTTGTCTCAGTCCCAAATGAGCTGCTTAGTCAGATAAGCCTAAGTGTCCATTATTGTTTTAAGCTGTGCCATAACTGACTCCGGGATGTTCTACTCAATTCCAGAAAAACTGGTGGGATATATAGCTTTATTTCTTTTAATAAACATCTAATTGTACTAGACATCTGTAGCTTAGCAAATTAATTTTCAAATCACCCAAACTGCTTCTAAATCAAGAGATCTATGTGGTATGTCACTTTTGCTCATTTTCAACTTATAAAAAAATGCCCACTGTGTTCTAAAAAATGGAATTTTAAAGATCTTTTCAAAATAACTATTTCTATGTAATAAAAAATAACACCTAGTGCAAAACTGGGTCATTGTATTATTCTGGTGGCCAGCTATCTTCTGATGCATGGAATGATAAGATGCAGACCAATCTGTAAAATTAAACAAATGATAATGACCTAGGTCATTATTTAAATAAGTTGTTGAAGAGAAATTATTATTTTAAAATTGTTTTCCAGGAAGGCACTTGCTGGGATGAGCACTGGGTATTATATATAAGTGATGAATCACTAAATTCTACTCCTGAAACCATTGTTACACTATATGTTAGCTAATTTGGATGTAAATAAAACTAAAAAAAAAACCAAAAAAACAAATATAAAAACTGTTTTCCAAATGCTTGAAAGAAGAAGAGTAAAGCACAGTGCAGTATGACTGAAATAATATATAAAAAAGAAACAAAAACAAAAATACAGATGGGATTTAAAATGTGAAATATGTGCTATTATATATATACACATATATACATGTATATGTATATATATAATATATATAAAATGTATATATATGTGTGTGTGTATGTATGTGTGTGTGTGTGTCTGTCTGTCTGTCTAGTTCCTAAATATGGTAGTACAAAGAATAAAACCTCATCAATGACAGCAGAGTAATGGATATCACAGAAGTTCAGTTATGTTAAATATATTATGTATATTAATAGAAACAATTATTATTGCTGTATACCCTAAAATTTAGCTGCTATAAGTCATTTAATCATCCTCACAGTTTCACAGTTTAAAATTTGGACAGGTAAATACCTAGTAGTACAGTTTCTGAATGGTTGAGTAGTTCTTTTTAACTTTTTTAGGAACTTCCATACTGTTATCCAGAGTGGCTGTACCAATAGCCAACCCCCAACTGTGTAAGAGGGTTCCACTTTCTGCACCTCCTTGCCAATACCTCTTTCTTGTGTCATTGATTTTAGCCATTCTGAAAGGTGTGAGGTGGTATCTCACTGTAGTTTTGATTTTTATTTCCCTGATGATCAGTGACGTTGAGCATCTTTTCATGTGTTTATTGGCCATATGGATATCAACTTTGGAAAAATGTGTATTCATGTCTTCTGCCCATTTTTAATTATATTACTAATTTGGGGGCTGTTGAGTTGTACAAGTTCTTTATATATTTTAGATACTAACCCTTATCAGATATGTCATTTGCAAATATGTTGCCTTTTGGTTTCATTGATTGTTTCCTTTACTGTGAAGAGGCTTTTTATTTTGATGAAGTCTAAATCGTTTTTATTTTGTTTCCCTTGCCTTAAGAGACATATCTAGAAAGGGATACATGCATCCCAATGTTTATAGCAGCATTATCTTCAATAGCCAAATTATGGAAACAGCCCAAACCCATGATCCAAATCCATCATTCATCAACTGATGAATGGATAAAGATGTGTATATCACATATACACACATATGTACACACAATAGAATGTGTGTAGACGATGTGATATATATATATATAATGGAAGTTACTCAGCTATAAAAAATGATCTCTTGCCATTTACAATGATATAGATGGAGCTAGGGACTATTGTGTTAAGCAAAATCAGTCAATCAGAGCAAGACCATTATCATATGATTTCACTCGTATGTGGAATTTTAAAAACAAATGAGGGGTGCCTGGGTGGCTCAGTTGGTTGAGTGTCTGACTCTTGATTTGGGTGCAGGTCCTGATCCCAGGGTGGCAGGATCAAGCCCCACATCAGGCTCTGTGCTGAGCATGGAACTTGCTTAAGATCCTCTCTCCCCTTCTGCCCTTCTCTGCCACTCATGCTCTCTTTCTCTTTCTAAAATTAAAAAAAAAAAAAGAAAATAAGAAAAAAACTGTCTTAAAAGAAATGAGCAAAAGGGAAAAAAAGAGACAGAGACAGAGAGAGAGGCAAACAAAGAAACTGACTTTTAACTGTAGAGAACAAACTGATGGTTACCAGAGGGGAGGTTCGGGGAGAGGAGATATAAATCGGTGATGGAGAAAGTACACTGTGGTGAGCACTGGCTGCTGTATGAAAGTGTTGAATCACTATCTTGTATACCCAAAACTAATATTACACTGTATGTTAACTAAGTAGGATTTCAATAAAAACCAATAAGTAAATAAAATTTGGACAGGGAGCAGTGAGAATGGCTTCTCTCTCCTGTACAGTATCTGGGCCCTCAGCTGGGTCCAGCTGATGCATGATGGGGAATTATTTAAAGCCATCTTCATTCATATGTCCGGAAACTGATGCTCTCTTGCACCCTTGACCTCAGCTGATTTCATATGAACTATGTCTGGTCTCTCTATGCAGCCACTTTAAACATCGAAGTTACAAGGTAGTCAAGTTTTTTACATTGCGTCTCAAGTCACCAGTGTGAGTGCTTCAGAAAGCAATGTGGAAGTTGCATCATCTTTACCATCTACTCTTGGAAAGTCATGCAACATCATTTCAAATGTATATATCAGTTATAAATAAGTCACTAAATCAAGGCCCAGTTCAAGCAGATAGCACATAGATCCCATCTCTGTTGGAAGAGTGTCAAGGTTTTCAAGTATGTTTTAAAACTGCCACCACTTGAACGTCAGAATAAAGGCCTAGCACAGGAGTATAAAAATTCCTACACTAAAATAGTGATAGTAAAGTTCGAAGCATTTAAAGTTAATGTATCTTTCTAGATGTTTCCAGAAGTAAAATAACTAAGCATAAAGGATGGAATATAAAATTGATGTCAGATTTCTGAAGTTATACACCAGAATATAGAATCCTATATTAATGCTTCCAAATTACAACATTTTTTGACAAAGAAATTAAGTGAACTAAATGGAGGAAAATACTATTTTTAGCAAATTGTGCTAGGACATCAAGACAGCCACAAACAAAAGGATAATTTTATATATCTACCTCACACCATATGTGAAAATTAACTCACAATGGATCAAATACTTATATTTAAGAACTCTTCTACTGTTAAACAGTCATGAAAGAAATCGAAGATGATACAAACAAATGGAAAACAAATAGCCCATGGTCATGAATTGGAAGAATTAATTTGTTAAATTATTCTTACTACCCAAAGCCATCTTCAGATTTAATGCAACCTCTATCACCATACAAACAGCATTATTTCACCAACCTAGAACAAATGATGCTAAAATTTATATGCAACTACAAAAGACATCAAATAGCCAAAGCAATATTGAGAAAAGGAAACAGGTTAATATATCCGCCTCCTAAACTTCAAGATATACTACAAAACTGTAGTAATCAAAACAGTATGGTACTGTCTCAAACAGAGGCACATAACTCAAAGGAATAGGCTAGGGTATTCATACACAAACCCATGCTTAATTGGGTTAATCTATGCCAAAGGAGGCAAGAATATACAGTGGGGGAAAGAATCTCTTCAGTAAGTGGTACTGGGAAAACTGGACAGCTAATGCTAAAGAATGAAACGACCACTTTCTTATGCCACACACAAAAATAAACTCAAAATGGATTAAACTCTTAAATGTGAGCATGAAACCATAAAATTACTAAAAGAAAACATAGGCAGTAAACTCTTGGATATTAGTCATGACGATATCTTCCTAAACCTGTCTCTCCAAGCAAGAGAAACAAAAGCAAAAATAAATCACTAGGATATCAAGCTGAAAATCTTTTTCACAATGAAGAAACAAAAATGGCAATGTAGTGAATGGAAGAAGATATCTGAAAATGCTTTATCAGTTAAGGAGTTAATATTCAACATGTATGAAGAACTCCTGTAACTCAACACCAAAAAAAGCCCAACAATCCAATTGAAAAATGGGCAGAGGTCCCAGACAGCTGTTTCTCCAAAGAAAACATATAGATGGCCAACAGACAAATGAAAAGATGTTCAACATCATCAGGGAAATGCATATAAGAACCACAAAGAGATATAATCCATACCTGTAAGGATGTCTAGAAGTCAAGACAAGAGATAACAACTATTGGCAAGGATGTGAAAAAGAAGGAATACTCATGGTCTACTTACAAAAATATAAATTGGTACAGCCACTGTGATAAACTATATGGAATTTTCTCAAAAAATTATAAAACAAACCATAAATCCAGTATATCCACATCTGACTTTTTACTTGAAAACAACAAAAACAGTGATTCAAAAGATATGTGTGCTACTATGTTTATTGCAGCATTACTTACATAGTCAAGCTATGGAAGCAACCTTAGTGTCCATCAAATGATAAAAAGATAAAAGAGAAGTGGTATATATATGCAGTGGAGTATTATTCAGCCATAAGAAAGAATGCAATCTTGCCATTCAAGACAATATGGATGGTGTATTATGCTACGTGAAATTAGTCAGCAAGACAAATGCCATATGATTTCACATATATCTGAAATCTGAAAGACAAAACAAAAACAGACATAAAAACAGAACAAACTGACAGTTGCCAGAGGAGAAGTAGGTAGGGGCATGGGTCAAATAGGTTAGGGGATTAAGAGGTAAAAGCTTCCAAACAATAAATAAATAAATAAATCACAGGGATGCAAAAATACAGCATAGGAAATATTGTCAATACTATTCTATCAATTTTGTGTGACAGCAGATGGTAACTACACATATGTGGTAAGTATTGTCAATGTATATAATTGCCAAACCACGATGCTGTAGTATTGTGTGCCTTCTATACTTTGATTTAAAAAAAAGTTAAGCATAGATTCCCATGTGATCAAGTAATTCTACTTTTAGGTATATACCCAAGGAGAAAAAAAATGGTAACAACCTAAATTCTACCAACTTCTTCATAAGTAAATAAAATATGGAACATCCACATAATAGAATATTTTTCAGCAATCATTTTGATAAAGCACGGATGAACTCTGAAAACATTTACTTAGTGAAAGAAGCCAGAATAGATTAGTGGCTGCCAGGGACTGGCTGGAGTGGAAGATGGCTGCTTAATAGTCTGGGACTTTATTTATGGGGGGGGGGGCAGGGGTGATGAAAACATTCTGGCATTAAATAATGGTGATGGTTTCATCTTGTGATAGACTTGTAAATAGGTAAAAAGAAAAACCCAAATTATGTGCCATAAATTGGTGAATTTGTTGGTATGTGAACTGTATCTTATTAAAAATATGTACACATGTGTTTAAGACAAAAAGAAAGTTTAACATACATCTCTATTGTCTCATTCATTTGCCTTAGGAGAATGACATTAGACGGTGGGATCAAGGCAGTCATTGTTACAAGCATTTAAGTATGAATTTTAGAACTATATGCTTATTATTTTTACACCTTACCAATGTGTTCCTTATTATGATTTTAATACTCTAGTTTTATTTCTTCACATAAGCCTTTCATTTATAATCCTAAATCTTGCTCATTTTACAAAAATACATCATTTTACTTTGTATGAATCGTTAGAAAATAGTCTTCCGTGTGCGTTAAGGCATTTCAATGGGTCTGAAATGTAATTATAAACTGTTTTCTAAACCATATGTTTTGTGATTTTGTAGTACCAATCCTATATCCAAGTACATTTTGACTTATCATACAGAGAACCAAATCATTACATCTTGGTACCTGGATTGCCTGAATGCACAATCTATTGTCCATTCAAAACAGTAATAATCATACTTTTGAGGCCGTAAGAGCACTATCCTAAAGATTTTTCATAGACAGTAAGAAGAAATAGATCCTCCAAAATGTGGAACAACCGAGTTCTGATTATTGTGCTCTGGTCTGTCTTATTAGGGATTATCAAGGACATACTTGTAGCATTTAAGTGTAGCTAAGGAATTGTTGGTAGAGCCAGGAAGGAAGTAAATGGAATAACCACAGAAACTGAATCCAAAGTAATTGCTTTCCAGTGATGGAGATGATCTGTAAGATTCTCATAACTTTCATATTTCTATAGTGGAGATTGTTTAGCCTATTTGTTGGCCTGTTTCACTCATATTTAGTTGTTAAGTCAAATTACATTATTAACTAAAAATCAATAGTTTTATATTTGTTTTCATCCCATTTACTCACTGTTTGGGTTAGTTGTTATTTATTTGTTTCTTAGGACAGGTGATATTTCATTTAAGGCTAAAATAACATGGATCTGGCTTCCTTGTCATTTTGAAAAGCTCTCTCCTCACTAAACTCCCTAACAAAGTATCTCATAGAACTCGTCTGTTTAGCTATAGAGGTTAGACCTTGACCTTGGTGCCTAGCTTGAAACCCAGTGCATGTGTTTACATCCAGTTAGCAATGATAGAAAAGGAATAAAAATGATATGTGTTCACAGCAACACAATGACAAAGAAAGAAGCTTCAGGAGAGTTTCAACAAAGAGGCAAAAGACAAATGACAGAGGAAAAGGTGTTAGCTGATGAAGCAGACAGGAGGAAACCTCCACCTAGGATATTTAAGTGGGAGCTGCAACTGGAAAGTCTCCACAAAGTAAAGTGAAGCTCAGGAGAAACGCAGAACTCAGAGAGGGAGGGAGAAAGAGACTCCCAAGCAGATTCTCTGCCATAGCATGGAGCCTGATGCTGGGCTTGAACTCACAAACCATGAGATCATGACCTGAGTCAAAACCAAGAGTTGGACACTTAACTGAGCCACCCGGGCACTCCCACAAGAGAATTTTCTGCAAGAGAGCCATGAATTTTCAGCAAGGGTCCACAAGTGCTCCACGAATGAATACCCATAGTAGGTATATAATTTAGAACTTTTATAACAAAGAACCAAATCTTTATCCCATGTCTCTTTCTTGGTTTTTTTATGGTATCTTTTTCAACTTGGTATGTTTTCTTAAAAACTGCTTTCTGTACCATAACTCAAAATTTCTTTTATAAATTTCTATACCAGACTCTGACCTCTTTCATGTCACCATTTTATCCTAAGATCTGACATCCAAGCATGACAGGTAGTCACTGGAGCATATGTCCTGCCTAAATGAACATCGGTAGCTGCAGATTGCCTGTATTTGTCTATCCTTCTTACTCCACTTATGGATTATCAATATCTTCCTGTGACCTCTTTCCAAGAAATCCCTACTTCATCTCTCGTGAGGGAATAAAAGATTTTTGTGTTTCTGAAGAGCTGAAGCTTTTTGAATCAATTTTGCTAAAACAGGGCATCATCAGCTAACAACAAAACTTGGGAAGTTAATTGGCCTCTGTATAGAAGGTCTAGAGAATTCCAGAGATACTGACCTACCTCTAGAGGTATTAATTTACATTTCAAGGGGAAATGAGGCCTATGACCTTGGCAACATCTTTAGTCATAAAATCCAGAGACACTGGATCTTATCTGGCCTTTGGAGAGAGATATTTACATTCCAAAAGGTTAGAGTGAGAACACAGGATGATTCTCATTCATCTCTAAGGAGAACAAAAATAACTTGTCTCCTTTTGGGAGGGCAGGGGAAGCAGTTGCCCCCTTCTCTTCTATAAAAGCAGAGAAAACCTAATTCACTGTTTCTCTTCCATGATGCAGATTTTTAAATTTTCTTTTATGCCTACTTTTCATGTCATTGTCCAGAGGTTAAAATCTGAGTGTAGGGAGTTATACAATCACTATTTGACTTTTAGGTGAATAATGATCATCTTTAATCCAAAAGGCTTCATGGGCACATTTAGGATTAAATTAATAAAGATAAATATTTAAATACCCAATGCCTCTCTGCCCTAACTCAAAACTGAATGTCATTCCTCACAAGAACTCCAGAGATCAAAAACCACAAGTCTCAAATGATAGATTTTGAGGTAAATTAATAGATATTCCTTTCCTTTTTGTAATCTAAGATCATAGGATAATACATTTCCTAATAATGAGAGAATCCAAAAGTTAACAAATAATTTTTTTCATTCAACAAAAGATATATTAATCTATTTGAGGTAATCTGTAAATAACATTGAGTGAAACAAAAATAAATGGCTGGAGATGGAAAATATCGTTTCCAGTTAGACGTAGGCCACCTTTAAAGCTAAAATAAGCTGAGTATTTTAAAGATGATCTAATCTCACCACTTCTCTAAATAAAAAAATTTATTGTAGAAACACAAAATATATCAAGTATTATTTTGTATCTTGAACCAAGACTACTTTTAACATTTGTGTGGGGGGAGGTGATTAGGATTTAGACTCTAATAGAGTCTAAATTAGACTTTCTAATAAAGTTTCATTGTAATTCCATTTTGCTTTACATGTCTATTGTGAATATGTGTATGATCTATTGAACTATTTATTTTCAGGTCGATTATTTTTCCACTCTCTTTGGCCTATGTTTATAGAAAACAGTTAAAATTGTTGAGATCAAATCCCTCAAGTGAGTACTGATGACAATTTTGACAGAGTTAAACTTACACCAGAAAATAAGCTGGGAGCAACTCCATAAACCCCAAAGGTCTCCTGAGTCAGTCTTTAGTTCAGCACTTTAATACTTCCAGTTTCATTCAAATTATCTCAAGAGCCTCCTTTATCCCGTTCACTAATAACACTGTGGTCTTTTTATCTTTTCACTACAACTATCCTAATAATTCCATCTCTAGAGAAATCTATTTCCTCTTTATGCCCTAAGTTTAGGCTGCCAACCACCGCTAGGCAAGTCAGATAGACACAAATACATGGTGCTCTTTTGAATCAGCCTGTAATCAATTCAGAATTCTATGTATTGACTAATCACCATCAAATCCCCCTTTTTTTAAAGCAATTAGTCAGAGTCTAGAATACTCTCCACAAATTTTTATTTTATTCTTACTCTAGATACCTTCATCTAATAGTTCAAAAGAACATTCTGCTTTCATAACTTACTTTATTTTAAGTCATCCTTTTCCCCCCTTCAAATTTTAACAAGAAAGGTCTGCCATTCTTACAGAGTTAGCTCTTCTCCTTGTAATCTTGATTTCATCTTACTTTACCTCCCCAGGACTTGCTCCATAAGTATCTTTTCTTCTGCTTTTAACTACATAAAACTCTCCCCACCCACCCTTTTTTAAGTTTATTTATTTACTTTTGAAAAATAGGGGGAGGGGGCGAGGGCGAGGGCGAGAGGCGAGGGCGAGAGGCGAGGGCGAGAGGCGAGGGCGAGAGGCGAGGGCGAGAGGCGAGGGCGAGAGGCGAGGGCGAGAGGCGAGGGCGAGAGGCGAGGGCGAGAGGCGAGGGCGAGAGGCGAGG
>NC_043701.1:67818755-67924278 GCF_006229205.1 Suricata suricatta | reverse complement strand
TCAAGCAGGCTCCATGCTGTCAGTGAGAAGTCTACATGGCTTGATCCCACCAACCATGAGATCCTGAGCTGAGCCAAAACCAAGAGTTGGACACTCAACTCACCACGTGCCCCAAACTCTCCCTTTTTAAAAGTACAAATATTTCCTGTAGATTTCCAAACATATCCTCCTTTTCCAGTAAAACTTTTTTTTTTTTTTTTTTTGGAGAACAGGAACCATTCCCCTATCTCGAATAGTGTTAAAAGCACTGCAATCTGTCTGTCAAAGACAGGGTCAAGAGTAACATCCCAACTACCTAAATCATACTTAACCTTCAGTTTAATCCTATGTGGTTCCTCTTTGACATTTTATATTTTAAGACAATCCATTCTTGAAGTACTATTTATTCATGACCACCATGGCACTTTTCAGTGCTCATTCTCCCCAGATGACTTCTGGCTTCCTCTAAATGCCTTCACATATCACTTTCTGGTCTTCCCACTTTTTCCTTGAATAATCTCATGAAACTCAGCTCAATGACTCAATTCTTCATCTCCATCTCTCTTCTCTATTTGGCTTACCTCTTCATAGAGACAGAATAACTTACTCAGAAATTCATCCTTGTTAGAGATTTAATTTCTGTAAGTAGTCAGTCATACTTTATGTAAGTCTTTGCTGCAGAATATGACTGCACCTAACTAGAAACTAGAAGAATAATACTCTAAGTGGTAGCCAGGGGGGAAATAAAATATGCCACTGTTTCATATTTTTCAATATTAAATATTTATTCAGTTGACCAAGACAGTATTTATGGAAGAGAAATACATGCTTTTAAGACCTGGAACAGAATGATGTCAGCGTCATCATAGCATGAGTCCTTTTTTTCTCTTCCCTTCAATTTACAACTAACCAAACGTTCTAAACCAAAGAATGCACCTCTGTGCAGCACACCAGGACACCTGAGACTCCACTCATCTGTAGACCCCAAAGTAGGTAGACTGGACCTCAAAGAAGGCTGTGGAGAGACAAGAGTGGTGACAGTGGAAAGTCCCCACAATACTCAGCACTGGAGTGCTGGCAGAGGAGGTGGAGGGGAAAGGGGGTGGGTGGGTCTGCCTGGGTCTGCCCTGCAACTGGAGAACCACATTCCTCTCTTTGGGAAGAGACTTCAGTGAGTAGGGGATGATAAAGAAAAGGGAAGAAGAAAGACAACCAACTGAAAGAAAATGTTTTTTGCTGTCTGTCCTGGGACTCTGGCAAGAGGACTACCCATGTCCCCTGCTCCCTCCCTGTCCCAAAGGACCCACACTACCAGGCTCTGGGCATTTGCAAAGCCCCAGTGCTAAGCACATACCTCACCCCAGTCTGCTGCCATACCCCTTTTTCCTTGCCAGATTTTTTTTAAAATTTTTTAATGTTTTATTTATGTTTGATACAGAGAGAGAGAGAGACAGAGCATGAGAGGGGGAGGGGCAGAGAGAGGAGGAGACACAGAACTGGAAGCTGGCTCCAGGCTCTGAGCTAGCTGTCAGCACAGAGCCCGACGCGGGGCTCGAACCCACGAACATGAGATCTGACCTGAGCGAAGGTTGGAGCTTAACCAACTGAGCCACCCAGGCGCCCCAGATTTTTTGTTATATGTAAATACCTAACCTCAGCACTGAGTCAGCTTTGCTGGGAGAAACTAGGAACTAGTGCTCTAGTGCCACTAGCTGGAAAACAAAAGAAAGTTCCTAACTGCCAACCTGTTGAATTGCTAGAATCAAGGTAAACAAAACCTTACCTAAATAAAAAAGGTGTGAGTACTTAAAATGCAGTGCCAGGGGTATTTTTTCATCAAACACTATGAAAAATCAGGGTAATGTGATTTTGTGAATAGAAAATGGTAACTATCCAGCAACTGAATGCAAAGACATGGGATACTGTAGTCTAATTGATGAAGAATACAAAATAGCAGTTTTCAGTAAAAACTCAGAAAGGTAATACCATGATCTCAGGAATAAATCTTAGTGAACAGATGGAGAACCAAAGCGATTGAAATTAAAAAATAATTCTAGAGCTGGAGACCTCAATAAATGAGAATCCACTAAGAAACCATTGGAAATAGAGCAGATGAAATGGAGGAGACAATAAGTAAGCTCAAGTATAGGAATATCAAAATAATTCAGATGGAAGAGTAGAGAGAACTAAGATTTTATGAAAGTAAAGAAACACTATGTGAACTATCAGATTTCATCAGGAAAGTCAACATAAAGTTGATGCCTCTGGGCACCTGGCTTACTCAGAGTGTGTGACTCTTGATTTCAGGGTTATAAATTTGAGGCCTATATTGGGTGCAGAGATTACTTAAAAATAAAATCTTTAAGAAAAAAAAAGGATTAATGGATATATTAGGAGAAGAATAGAGAGGGAAAGAGCAGAAAATGTATTTAAAGAAATAATAGTTGAGGGTACCTGGATGGTTTTTGTTAAGCATCTGATTCTTGGTTTCAGCTCAGGTCATGATCTCATGGTTCATGTGCTGGAGCCCTGCATCAGGCTTCATGCTGACAGTGCAGAGCCTACTTAGGATTCTCTCTCCCTCTTTCTCTAGTCTCCCCTGTTTGTGCTTTCTCTCTCAAAATAAATAGACTTAAAAAAAAAAAAACAAGAAACAATAGCGGAGAATTTCTCAAACCTGGGAAAGGAAATGGCTATACAAATCCACAAAGTTAATAGAACATCTTATTATCTCAGTGCAAAAGACCTTCCCTAAGACACATTGTATTAAAACTACCAAAAGGCAGTGATAAAGAAGTTTGAAGACACCCCGGGGAAAAAAGGATACCAGCTGATTTTTCAGCAAAAATTCTATAAGCCAGGAGACAATGAGGTGAAATATTCAAAATGTTGAAAGATGAAAACTGCCAGCTAAGAATACCCATGCAGCAAAGTTATCCTTCAGATTTGAAGAAGAAATAAAGGTTTTTCTTGATAAACAGAGTGGAAGAAGTTTATCATCCTTAGATATGCCTAAAAAATGATAAAAGGAAGTTTTTAAGCTGAAATAAAAAGGCAAAAGTACAGAAACCTCTGATTACAGTGATAAATATACAGTCATTATTAGAAAACGACCTTTCTTAAGAATAGTCTTAATCTCTTAATTATGGTATAAACATTAAAGAAAAAAGCATTAAAAACAACAATAGCTATTACCACTTGGTAATTGCAGCATAAAAAGATAATTTGTGACAAAAAATGAAAGGGAAACATTAAAAATGGCATTCTTATAGGCAAATGAAGATGAATTGCCATCATCAGAAAAAGGACTATTTCATATGGAGAGGTTTTATGTAAACCTTTATAGCCACAAAGCAAAAATGTAGAGCAGAGATACACATCATAAAATGGGGGGAGACTGAACAAATCACCATAGAAAACCACCAACTTGCAAAGATGGACAGAAATTGAATAAAAGTGGAGAAAGAAAATAACCAGAAAACAAAAGATAAAATAGCAAATTCTCACTCACCAATAAAAACCCTAAATTGAAATGTATAAATTCACAGATCAAAACACATAGAGTGGCTAGATGAATAAAAACCAGAGCAGCCACAGTTCACTCTTGAACAACATGAGTTTGAACCACATGGGTTCACTTGTATGTCGATATTTATGCAATAAATATACTAGAAACATTTTCCCGACATTTTTGACAGTTTGAAAAAAACTCAGATGAAACCCATAGCCTAGAAATAACAAAAAAAAAAAAGGAAAAGGTAGGTATGACATGAATGCATAAAATATATGTAGATACTGGTCTACTTGATCATATGTAGATACTAGTCTACTTTATCATTTACCATAAAGTATACACACATTATAAAATGGTAAAATTCATTAAAACATATACACACTTACAGACCATACATGCCAATCATACTGGAGAGGAATGTAAACAAATGTAATGACACATTATTAAATCATAACTGCTTAAAATTAACTGTAGTACAGAATATACAATAATTGTGTAGCTACCTCCTATTGCTATCACAGTGAGCTCAAGTATTTCAAGTATCCGCCTAAAATACTGTGTGATGTCAGTCATCTTCTCATGAGCAGTTTGCCTCTCTTGTCAATTTTGTATCACAGTAAACAGTGATGTCTCATGATGCTCACGTATTTTTCTTTGTGTTTAGTGCAGTACTGTACACTTTATATAACACCCTGGGACACATACTAAGTGCCACTAGTGATGCTTAAGGAGCTCCCAAAAAGTAGAGGAAAAGTCAGGACATCACAAGAGACATAAGTTAATGGACATATACCATATATTAAGGTCTGCAGCTGTGGGGCCCTGCCATTTCAAAATGTCAATCCAGTTTAGGGAGCATTGAAAAACAAGAAAATTTGTCAAGCTACTACTGCAGTTACACCCATAGGCATGAAAAGCTTGCACTTCTTGTAAAACATGTATGTTTTTATCTTGTATTGAATATGCAGAACTTCAGCTAGGTACAGGGTTGCTTTAAGAAAGGCATTCCTAAAGATTCTAATGGATTGGAGCAAATGAAGTAACTATATGACAATTTAAACCAAAAGGAAGGTGAAGGATCTAAAGGTAATGCCTACAAAGGATGGTTGGGTAATTTTACAAAGAAGTTTGGCATTAAAAATGTTAAGATAACAGGAGAAGAAGCTTCTGTTGGCTAAGAGCCAACAGTTAAATTCCTCAATGCCATTAAGAAAATCATTGAGAAGACAGGGTATCTGACCAAATAGGTTTTAATGCAGATAAAAGTGCCCCATTCTGGAAAAGAAAATGCCATAAAGGACATTTATTGAAAGGGAAGTGAGCACTAGGATTTACGGCAGGAAGAGATAGGATAACTTTACTGTTTTAAGCAAACTACATCAGGTTTATAATCGGGACTGCCCTTGTCTATAAAGTTGCTAGGCCTAGAAGGAAAAAGATAAATACTAGCTGTCAGTGTTTTGGGTTGCACAACAAGAAGGCCTAGACAAGAACTCTGGCCTGGTTCCACCCATGCTTTGTCCCTGAGGTCAGGCTATAAGTGGCTGCCTTTTAAAGTTCTTTTGATATTGGACAATGCTCCTCGCCACTCAGCGCCCAATGAGCTCAAGGCCAACGTGTGAAGTGGTCTGCTTGCCCCCAACCACAACACCTCTATTTTAGCTTCTACATAGGAGGGTCATAAAAACCTTTAGGAGTCATTACACACAATTTACTATGGAAAGGACTGTCAATGCTTTATAAGAGAACCCTAATAGAAAAACTCTTAGCAAAGTCTGGAAGGGTTACACCACTGAAGATGTCATCATTGTCAAACAAAACGCTGTGAAAGACATTAGGCCTGAAACAAATTCCTCTGGGAGATAACAGTGTCCAGTGTCCAGGTGTTATGCAGGACTCCAAGACTCATGGACAGAGCTGATGAAGGAAATCATTAAATAATTGTTGATATGGCAAAAAAAAGAAAAAAAAAAGGTGGTATGTCAAGAGTTTCAGGGTATGGCTCTTGGAGAAACTGAAGAGCTAATAGACAACACACCAGAGGAATTAACAGACGACTTGATGGAAATGAATGCTTTCAAACCATGACACCTGATCAGCAGTAAGTCACAGAAGAAAACAGTACCAGGAAACAACCTGGCAGAAGTGTTCTAATTATTGAAGACTGCTTTGAACTTCTTATACAACATCAATCCTTTTATGATACAGGCACTGAAACTAAAGTAAATGGTAGAAGAAGGATTGGTAATGAATAGAAACATTTTTAGGAAAATAAAAAGGCAAAAAAGTAAAAAAATTACAATATATTTCAATCTGTTTTCATCAGAGTCTACCCCGTGCTCCTGCTTCTCCTTCTGCCTTTCCCACCTCTGCCACCCTGAGAACACAAGACTACCCCCTACTCTTCTTTTTCCTCCTCCTCCCCAGCCCACTCAACATGAAGAGGACAAGGATGAAGAACTTTATGATGACCCACTTTCACTTAATGAATAGTAGATAATCATCATACTGTACAGCTGACAAAGTTATCTACTGTGTATTCATCTTCACGTGAATATCTGAAAACTGTACAGCAACAACTACAGGAGATGTTTTGCCATCATCCTTGCCTCGTCATACAAAACCTTCATGGAAGTACATAGCCTATCCTTACATAGGCATAAGGTGAGTGATAGTTAATGTAAGACTAATTTTGTGTCTGTTTTGTGTTTTATAACTTTTTGCAAAGGATTACTTTATCATACAATATGTCTCTTTCTCATGATTGGACAGTCTTAGCCTAACATCAGAGATAAGTGGTTCTTTAAATAACAATGTTCTTAATACTTTATCACAAATATGACTGTAATACTGTATGCTATAAAATTTTTTATAACAAATCACTCTAGTGTATAGACTAGGTTACCATGAACCAATCTTATCTATTAAATCAGGCTACCATAATACAATCATACTGCTTCTTCTTCATTACAATCCATGGATAATGTCTATAATATAATTTTTTCACATTGTCTTTTCATTTTTTATGTCTAATGCTAGCAATATGTATAATACCTACATAATATTTTGCATCTTCATATTAATGTAGGTACTAACAATTGATTCATCTTGTAAACCAACAATGTAAACTTACAGTATTGATAAATACAGTACAGTATTATATATTTTTTTCTCTTATGATTTTAATATTTTCTTTTCTCCAGCATACTTTGTTATAAGATTACAGTATATAGTTTATGTAACATACAAGATATATGTTAACTGACTCTTTACATTATCAGTAAGGCTTCCAGTCAATAGTAGGCTCTTATAGTTTAGGAGAGTCAAAAGTTACACATTGATTTTTGACTGTATGAAGGGTTGGTGCCCCAACTCCCATGTTGTTCAAGGATCAACTGTATATGTGGCTTACAGGAGACTCTTTTCAGCTCTTAAGATATACATAAGCTCAAAGTGAAAAGATGTAAGACGATATTCCAAGCAAATAGAAACCAAAAAAAAAAGGTGGGTATAATCATACTTTTTTCAGGAAAATAACAGACTTCAAGCCAAAAAGGGTAAGAAGAGACAAAGAAGGTCATTTTATAATAATGAGTTGACATCAAGAAGATGCAATAAGTATAAAGACAAAGGCTTTCAATACTTGAGCACTAACATCTATTGCACAAATACTAAAAGATGTTAAAGGAGAAATAGATAAGAGTGTAGTAATAGTAAGATATTTCAATATTCCACTATCAGCAATGAATAGATCATAGATGGAAAATCAACAATTATTGAAATTGAACCATACATTAGAACAAATGGATTTAAAACAGCTATACAGAACGTTTCAGCTAAGGGAATATATGTTCTTCTCAAGTACACATAGAACTCCCTTCAGGACAGATCATATGTTAAGCCATAAACAAGTCTTAACAAACTTAAAAAGAATGAAATCCTATCAACCATTTTTTCTAACCAAAATGGCGTGAAATTAGAAATAAGTTACAAGAAAAAAAAATGGAAAATTCACCAATATTTGGATATTAAATAATAGGCTACTGAACATTCATTTGGGTGCAGAAATGAGAAATGCTATAAAGAAAATCTTGAAACAAATGAAAATGGAAATACACTTACAAAAATCAGCTGCATTCCTTTACATGAATGATGAAGAATCTGCAAGTAAAGCAAGCTATCTATCCCATTTAATAGCATCAAGAGACAATAAAATACTTATTAAATTTGGACAAGGAATTAAAAAATTTATGCCATGAAAACTATAGGACTTTGCTAATAAAAATCAAAGAAGACACAAAGGGAAAGACATCTTGTGTTTAACACAATACTTAATATTTTTTAAATGGTCATAATAGCCAAAGCCATCTTCAGCTTCAATCCATTTCCCACCAAGATGTCAAAGGCATTCTTTGTAGAAATGGGAGAAACAGGGGGTACCTGGATAGCTCTGTCTGTTGAGCACCTAACTCTTGTTTTGGCTCAGGTCGTGATCCCAGGGTCATGGGATTGAGTCCTGCATCAGGCTCCACGTGGAGCTTGCTTAAAGTGTTTGTTCTCTTTCTCTCCCTCTCTCTTCCCTCCCTCTTTCTCCCTCTCTCCCTCTGCCCTTCTCCCCAGCTTGTGCTTGCTCTCTGAAAAAAAAAAAATCAATAAACCAAGAAGAAACAACTCAAAATTTGTATAGAATCACAAAAGACCTTGAACTTATGAATTTTATGAATTTCAAATTGTATATCAAAGCCATAGTAATAAAACCAGTATAATACAGACACAAAAATATACACATTGACTAATGGGACTAAATAGGGAGCCCAGCATTAAATCCCAACATATACAATGGACTAATACTTAAAAAGTGAGCTAAGACCACCCAATGAGGAAAGGATAGTTTCTTTAACAGATGGTACTGGAAAAACTGGGGAAACCCCTGCAGCACAATGAAATTGGACTCTTTTTTCACAGAAAGCACAAAACAATACTCAAAATGCATCAAAGACATAAATGTAAAGCTTTTTACCATAAAACTTCTATAAGAAAATGGAAATTTATTGATATTAGTGTAGGCAATTATTTTGGGGCTCCTAAAAGCATAAACCACAAAAGCAAAAATCAAATGGAACTACATCAAACTCAAAAGCTGCTCAACAGGAAAAGATACTATTAGCAGAATGAAAGATAACCTACGAATTCTTATCAAAGAAAACTTTTGTAAATCACATGTCAGGTAAGTTAATTCTTAAAAATACATAAATAACTTAGCTGGCTAACAACAACAAAAAGTAAACAATCCAGTTTAAGACAGCATAGGACATTTTTCAAAGAGGACACCAAAATAGCAAACAAAAAGATGCTCAATGTCAATAATCATCAGGAATGATCAAATCAAACCCATAATGAGCCATCACCTCTCACCTGTTAGAATAGCTATTATTTAAAAGACAAAACAGGGGCTGGCGAGGATGTGGTGAAAAATTGCTAGTGGGAATGTAAATGGTTCCAACCAGTATTGTTAAATATGTAAAGGTTCCTCAAAATATTAAAAATAAATATGCCATATGATTCACCAATTCTACTTCTGGGTATAGAACCCAAAGAAAGTGGAAACAGGATTTTGACAAGTTGTATGCACACCTATGTTTCACGCAGCATTATTTGCAGTAGCCAAGATATGGAAACAACCCAAATGTTCATCAACCAATGAATGGATCAAAAAAGACATAGCGAATATACACAAGAGAATATTATTCAACCTTGTGAAAATATATCCTGTCATATGTAACATGGAAGGATCTTGAGCACATTATACTAAGCAAGGTAAGTGAAATTGAGAAAGAGAAGTACTATAGGATGTCACTTACATGTGGAATCTAAAAAAAAAAAAACTGTTAAAAGAAAAAAAACAAAACACAGTAAAATGGTGATTACCAGAGGATGGTGGAGGGGGATAAGATTAATGGTGTTTAAAAGTACCAACCTGTAATGAACAGTATAAGCCATAGATATCTAATGCACAGCATAATGAATACAGATAGTAATATTGCCTTATGATTATGTAAGGTGATAAATATTGCTATACTCTCAATCATATTACAATATATACATGTTTCAAAGTAACATGTTGAATTCCTTAAATTTACACAAAAGTGTATGTCAAATTTATTCACTTAAAATAATAAAGCATAAAATACAGTAATTTTGTGTTGGTTACATGTTAAATTATATTCTTTTGGATTAAATAAAATGTAGAATTTTTTAAATAACTGGGACAGATTTTTAAGCCATAGAATCCTCAAATTCAGAAGAAAATGTATGATTTGTTTAAAAACTATAAATACCTAATCTACATAATAACTACCAACCTGACATTTTTATTTTAATTCCCCATGGAACATATTTGCTGTATCTGGTTAATGCATATAAGTTGATCTCGAAGTAAGGAATTATGGATACAGCTTTCTATATTTTATTATACTCCATCAAAATGACCTAAAACAGAATAGGTTTCAGTAGGATTTCCTTTTTATTTTAATGAATGAATTTGCATTTGGATTTGTAAAGTCTTCATTAGAAGACCGAAAAATAAAGTATTAATGTTTTTAAGCAAATAAAAAATTTCAGAATAATTGGAGCTAATGTGACAGAGTAGAAAAAAATGTGGATATAGAAATGGTTAAATATGAATCTAGTCTTATTGTGCTACTGATTAGCTGGAAAAGTTGTTTCACATACCTTTAGAGTTTAACTTATCTATAAAAAGATCATTTTGAAGTTAAATTAGATTATCTCTAAGGTACAATTAACATTTCATAATTTGGTTTAGTTTCGTCATTCTCAATCATTGCTTAGTGATCAACATATACTCAGGTTAATGTTGCAGCCAAGTATTCTAAATATAACTGCCTCTTCAGATATTTAGCCTACTTTATAATGATGCCACTCTTAAAGGATAGTACCAAGAACAAGGCATATAGCATGTCTTCTTTATAAAATATATGTTCAGAGTAGAAACCAATTATATGATTTACTGGGCAACTAGAGGAGAAACAATGGTTACATTTTTGAGCTATGAGAATAAATGGATGAATTAATGAAGTGAAAATGCCTTTGTTAAGTACTTGATTAGGAGTAATTAATCCTCTCAGTTACTCCAAGAGTTACTGAGGTGGGTAAGAAGGAGAAAGAAATTTTCATTTACTTTAGCTGATAAATTCAGTAGCAACTTTTCATCCTGTTTTGTGTTTATCCAAAACATTATGGTTTCATGCTAGTAGTTAACGGATGTTAGAATAATTTCAGCCAATATATGAAGACAAAACTAAAAGCAACCCTAACTGCATATTGAGAGGTAACAAACACTAATCTTTTAGTGACTTGCCAGAGAGACAGTATCGGGCTGCTAAGAACACGTCTCTGGAGCCAAGCTCTCTATTGAATCTATAAAATTACTCTTTTAAGCTCTTTCTTTTGTGATTCAGTGTCAGATTTTAAAATATAACATATACTATATATTAAAAATATTTCTATAGTATACTATATTACAGGTATTACATACATCCTATGTTGTACATAATATATATTTTATTATATATTGTATAGTTCTATTATATTAGTTAGCATTTTTTGTATGTAATATATATTTACACAAATTTCAGAATTCCATCAGTTATTACATATGCAATATATTTACTCCTAAGCATTTTCCCCAAAGATTAAAAACATCCACTTAATTGTGTAAAACTGAGGCACATTATAAAATTATAGAATCTTCAATAGGATGTTGTTTCAAAAAACAAGTGCCTCTTCTACATAGTACATACAGCATTACATTTTTTATTTTGATATATTATAAAATATATTCTCCATTCAATGCCTCCAGATAATGGGCTTAAATATACTACATAATATTTGCAATGTATGGATGTACATGTACTGAATTGATTTTGTAATTCTGCTATTATTAAGTATTTAGGTTTTAGTAATTTAGTATTATAAATAATTCTATTAATAGACTTGTTTTTAATCCTTTATGCAATAAGATTTATAATTATTTAATAATCAGTATAATTCATAAAATCTTTATCATATTCTCCATGCTTACCTAAAGAAAATTCCAAAAAATATAGCTCAAAAATTTTGAAACACTAAAATATTTACGTGTTTTATCAGTTTTATAGTCACATAGCTTGAGGAGGGAATATAAGACTCAAATTCTCTTAGACTTCCTTACCATTCAAACACATTCTTTCATATATAAGTCATTTATAATTTACTGATGCTTTAAAATATCAGATCCGAACTAGACAAGCAAAATACTTAAGGATTCCATTTTACAATACATTCTTTCTAACTATAGCTATTACTCTAGTGAGAGAAGTGGGTCATTAGACGTATTATGTCATGTTAGTCAGATTTTATTCTTTTGTAATCTATTACTTAAATATTAGTTTATGTCCTATGTAATTCTTATGTATGTCAACTCATCTACCCAAAATGCCAATTCTTACGCACACCTCTACCCACCATATCTAATTAGTAAAATGTCTATTGTCTTCATTCAAGAATCAGCTCCTTTTTTTATCCTATTCTACACAACCTTTCTTCATTCTTATTCTCAAGAAGAATTTGTCATTCTTTGATTGCACCTTACCTTTCAAGTCCCTGTCAAACTGTTCTTATCATACTGCCTAAACTCATATAGTTCCCTGAAATATATAAGCTCTTTAAAGACAGGATCCATATTGGATAGTTACATACATAATTCAAGGACTTTAGCACCCAATGTAAGTATTGGCTTGGTGTTAACAATGAATGAATGAACAGATATTTTCATGGTACTTAAGGATCATAATTAAAATTCCTTGTGCTCTTTTATTTTCAAGCTCTGTAAAGATTTTACTACATAAAAATATCATTTAAGATGTAGTTGTTTCCTTATATTTTCTATTTTGTAGACTTAGTTCTTAAAATACATTAAGAAAGGAATACAGAATGATTGGCAATCTTGCAAGAATGGTATTTTTATAAATTCATCCTTGGCACAGAGAAAATTGTGATCACAACCTGTCACCATTCTAAACATCATTTTCATGGTTGTGAACAAAATATATTTGGTGGAGAGTAATTTTAGAAAGAAAAAAAATCACCCCGATTTCTTAAATAGGAATGGAAAATTCCCCGAGCTATCACCAATATATCAAGGTTATCCACAGAAATGTTTAGATATATTGTATGTGGTAGAGATATTTTTATTTATAAGGTTACCACAGTGATAACTACACACAACATAAATTCAAAAATGCTTAAAAAAAATCAAACTTTGGGAAACCCGAGAAAATAGTGAAGGAAAACAAATGAGTATTTATATCTGTGGTGAATACTTAATTATGTTTTAGTGAAGGCATGTACTCTTTTTGGGGAAAAAAAACATAACATGCAAATTGGGCTCAGCCTTAGGAAAATCCACTGGGAAGACAAAGGTAGACGTGAAGCAGAAGGTATCCTTTCTCCTGTTCCTACCCACATATGTTGCTTGGGCTCTACCAGTAGATCTCCCCTTCATTTCTCTCAACATGCTATTGATAACTAACTGCTAACCTCTGTAAAGTGTTTTCTTCTTGGTAGGGGCTTTTTGAAGAAGTGTCATCAAGATCTAAAAGAAATTAATCTTTAATTACAACCTTTCAATCTGAATTTGACAGTGGACAGTGTTAGCTATTTGTAGAGGGCCCCACACTTAGTCTCCTTAACTCACATCTTTGAGCTCCCCATACCCTTAGTCTATGTCATCAACTGCCCCCTTGTGGACAGTTTCTCTCACATACAATATTCCTTCCCTATTAAGTACTATTTTGTCCTCTTTTTGAACTGGCTAGAACCAGGGATAGGAAGAAGCAAATAGAATTGGAGCAATGTTGAATATTAGTTTTTTAGCAGTGTATTATATAAATATTAATAATATATTTACTGGTAATTGAAAAGCCTTCTGGTACAACTGGGGTCATCACCCCCATTTTACAAATAAATCTACTGAGATCAAAATTATTAAGTGAAGTCAATTAACAGGAGAGTAAAATAGGCTTTGTATGCTCTCCAAATAGCATGTTTCCAAACTCCCTGTCCTTCTCCTAACAAAATAGAAAATACTCAGAAGCTTCAGGGGGAATAGCGAGTAAAACTTCAGTTAATATTGGAAATGTTTTTACCTATGCAGAACCATCGCTCTTGCACACACAGCTGCAAAGGCTTAAACAGAGAAATAAGCCACCTAAAACCAACTCCATTCTAAGAGGAAGAATCCCCCCACGCAAGTGTTGACAGTCCTCTGACAGTGACAGGTTAGTAGGGGTTCCTGGAGTGAGAGGTTTTCAGGGTAGTCATGACCTAGAGTCCAGGTCTTCAAGGGAGTCATCAATTAAGTTTGACCCGGACCCTAGGGAGAAGGGACTCTGTGATGGATTACATCGCCTGGGATATTTTGCATTTATTTCCACTATAATTACATAAATGTCTGCTCTCTCATTCCCCATTCTCTCGCTACACTCACTTCTGCTTCATCATGTTCTTTGCACAGTTTGGAAGGCATACAAAAAACTGGTTTTTGCAGAAATGAAGAAAGGTCCAGATGCTCACAAAGCAATTGAATGATGGTCTTCGACTCCACTAATAACTGCACTTTACTTCTTCATTTTACATTCAGTTTTACTTGCCCATTCTTAAAAAGACATTAACCAAAATTAATAACTTATGCTAAAGCTCCCTAAAAATTTCTTGGCATTCTAAAAATGCACAGAGAGTTGGAGAAAAATATCTTTAAAGCCTGTTGAAATGAAACAATAAACTTCATTCCAAAACAATACCATTTATAGAATTCAACACAATAAACTTTTGTGTGCAAATAATTTAATAAGTCATCATAAATTTTGATTGAAGTAGTCAAAAAAGGAAAATACATTCCACTTTTTCCATGCGCAATGTACTGAAATGCATGCCAGTTACACTTATGGCAAATTACTCTGTGGGAGGCAATGCATATTAATATGTGTGTACAAAGAATATAGCTTCACAGACTGCAAGAACATCAATATTTTCAACCACCAGATGGCAGGAATACAGCTACAGAACCTTAGAATCTAAAAATTCAATTCCACTAAAGAAAACTCTAACTACAGTCCCCATCTTGATTTTATTTTTAGTTGAATAGCCATAAAAATATATTGGTGCAAATTCTGTTGTGTGTAAAGCAGAAAAAATTACTTTTATTAACTACAGCTTTCCATTTGAATGGGCTGCCAGCTCGTTTTTGCATCAGATTATGGATTCCTTTACAACAATTATTTTTAAAGACATGCTACAACCAGATCTGGACTATAAAACAACTTATCTATTTAATCAGCATCCCCAGGAAGGCATTCTAAATCAATCCCACCTGTTTCTAACCATGCACCACTCTCCTTGTTTTACTTTCTCCACCTTTTATCCTTTCTCATTTTTCAAAGACCTCATCAGTTGTCTACGCATCTGAACTGCTCTGTATGGGCTTGGCTGGCTAGGTCATTCTCTAATGGGCTGATGTGATGTGATCTCCAGTAGGAATAATATAGGTTTAATTTTGGTTTGCTGCACTAATGTTTATGTATTAGGTAGTTATAATACCCATAAGATAATTAAGATGAAATATCTATATAACAAACTCAGACTCTAGGAATCTGTAATTTCTCATTTCAGTGGTATAGACATTGTGATAACAGTATTTTTCTTACCTTCCAAAAAATATTATGAAACACCTCATTAAGTTAAATGATTTCTTAGATATAATATTTGATCTTCCTTAGATTAGCTAAAATTTTTGATATCTTCAATGTAAAAATTTTATTTTTTTAGTTTTGTAAATTTAAACATTATTAACATAAGTTAACAATAATGCCAATAATGTTGAATATTAACTGGGTGCCAAGAAGTGTTCCAAGAATTTTAAAAGGATACAATTTAATCTTTTGAACAACCCATGAGGTAAGTACCATGAATGTCCCCATTTTACATTTTAGGATGCGGAACCGCTTTAGGCTCTAAAACTTTCCCAAATCTCATAGGTAATATGTATGTAGCTGAGCCCAGACTTATAGTCAGATAGTCATATTCTCCTGTTTCTGCTCTTAATCACCATGCCGTTCACCTGAACTGGACTATTAAATAAAATAAGAACAAAACAACAAAAAAATCCACACATTTGAGCCTTTTTTCAATAACTATTGAATGCCTACTTGCCACCAAGGATGGGATATTTACAAAAAAGTTTTTAAGTGGACCCTACTCTGGTAGGTGTCCAGTATGATAGAAAACAGATATGTGATATGTAAGGACAATAAAGATTCACGGCCATCATGACAGTTATGTAGAAGGTGAAAGATCAAAAAAAAAAAAAAAGTGGCTAAAAGTACTTTTTACAAGTGTTTTCTACCAGGGGACTGGTCAAGTGTTGTAGGTCAAGGGAGAAGAGGCATAGGCACGTGCAGTATTACAGAGTGAAGCAGATTTAAGAAATGTAAGAAGCTCATTATTCTGAGAGCTTAAGTTGAAAAACTGTGTAGGGACATTTGGATGTCTCAGTTGGTTAAGCGTCTGACTCTTGATTTTGACTCAGGTCATGATCTCACACACTGAGAATTGAGATGCACATCAGACTGCACTGACAACGTGAAGCCTACTTGGGATTCTCTCTCCCCCTTTCTCTCTGCCCCTCCTCTGCTCATGCCCACACTCGCTCTCCCCTCTGAAAATACATAGACTTAAAAATATATATAAATACAGTGTCCCCTGGGCATATGGCATATATGTTTATCAAAACACGTTGAATGATACTTAATGACTACGACTTTTGCTATACATAACTAGGTCCGAAACATGTTGGCCAATATAGCACAGACAAGTCTGGAGAGTCAGGAAGCCTTGCTGGCTTTGCATGACACGCTCAGGGGCACGCATCCTACCACACAGAGTGGGGAGCTTCCGTTCCCATGGCAATGTGAGGCTAGGTTGGGGTGGCACTGGCAGAAGATAAACAAGCATGTAGGAGACTGCTGCAATAGTAAACCCAGGTAATGACGACTGGACTAAGGCAGTTACAAATGAAATAAAGTAAGAAAAGAATTGAAGCTATCTGGATGTGCAATTTACTGACCTGCTGGGGGACTGCGATCTAGAGCAAAGGAGGTAGACTTAGATCGTACCAGGTATGAGCAAGCTTGTCTACTGAGAGGAGAAGGAAAGTGGTGAGGGTGGTAACAAAAAGGTTGTCTGTTAATGTAGCTGACCAGGTTGATTTTCGGTACATGGTCATGTGCTAAGTCATGAGTCATCTGTAGAGATAAGGCCACGAGCCTACAGGGAGACAACTTGAGCCAACAGGATTTAGAACAATAGCTACAGAGAATAAAAAAATAAGATCAGAGGCACATAAAATGATATCTATTTCTGACACACAGTTTAAGGATGACAGTGATAGGTTCAGAGAAAACAGAGAAAGAATATCAACTCTTAGGATAAGAAGTATTATAGAAAAGTCATTTAGTATTTCGCACTCACCAGTCAAGAATAATCTCATGGTCATAATACTAAATCTTGATCTAGAGAATAACTTGATAACTAACTATCCACATATTTGGAGGTGGAGCTGGAAGGTCAAAAATGGATGAGAAGATGGGGTAAGTGATTAATAAAGGCAAACCCTCTTATTCTGTAAGAAGTCAATAGCTAATACTTAAAACTGAAAAAAAATTATATACACATGATGTTTATAAATCTGAGGGCAAATTCCAAAAGAAGCAACTTGGCATTGAAATTATTGCCTCTTCAGGTTCCCAGGTGCCTCATTTGGCTAAGCATCTGACTCTTGATTTCAGCTCGAAATCAAGCCCTGTGTCAGGCTCTGCCCTGACACCCCTGATCCTCTCTCTCCATCTCGGTCTCTGTCTCTGTCTCTCTCTCTGCGCCTCCACCAGTGGCATGCGTTCACGTGCACACTTGCATGTTCTCTCTTTCAAATAATTAAGTTGGAGTGCCTGGGTGGCTCAGTTGGTTAAATATCCTACTCTTGGTTTCAGCTCAGATCATGATCTCACGGTTCAAGAGTTCAAGCTATGGGGCACCTGGGTGGCTCAGTCCGTTGAGCGTCTGACTTCAGCTCAGGTCATGATATCACAGTTTGTGGGTTCGAGCCCCGCGTCAGGCTCTGTGCTGACAGCTAGCTCAGAGCTTGGAGCCTGTTTCAGATTGTGTTCCCTCTCTCTCTCCCTACTCACAGTCTCTCTCTCTTTCACAAACAAATAAAAAACAGGAAAAAAATTAAAAAATAAATAGTTCAAGCCCTGCATCTATCTCTGCACTGGCAGCATGGAACCTCCTTGGGATTTTCTCTCTCTCTGCCCCTTCCCTTCTCACACTGTCTGTGTCTCTCTCAAAACAATTAAATATTTTAAAAATAAAGAAAAAATTGCCTCTAGGGCCTAGAAGTGGGCTCTGTGTTTTGAAGACTACTGGATTTTTGTAACAAGCTTTGTAGAACTATTTACGTTTTAAAAGTATATCCATGTACCACTAATAAAAATGTGTGTTAAATTTAAAATAATTATTAACAAATTAAGAAAAGTAGTGGTTTGAAAACCATCTGAAGGAATCAGGGGCCGGCACATGCTGTGAGGAAAGGGCGTTCTCCTCCAGGTGGGCATCTGAGGGAGACAGTGTAATCCGGGGAGGAGGGTGTTGATCAGTGTGAGAGGTGTACAGTGCTTGAAGATGTAGGAAGTTTGTTCCAAGGAATTGTAGGGTTCCACTGTGTAACAGAAGAAAAACCTAGAAGGAAGACTCTCAACAGCATGGGGATTAAAGACAGTTATTTAAAAAAGCGTATTAATAAAAATCAACAGGCAAATGCATTTTTAGATAGATGAATCATCCCCTCACCACCCATAGATCAATGTCTTGGTATCTGATATTGACCGCAGAGATATTTTTAAGTCCAAAAGCCTTCACAAGAAAATCTTGAAGGTCTTGTGACCCTGCTAACTATCCTCCTCTGATTAGAAAGACACACACAAAAAAAAAAAAAAAAAAGGGAAGAGAGCAGGTTACTTAAAACTAAACTGAATTTCACTGTGTTTCCTCCTCAGAATGTGATTGTGTTAACACAATAGGGCAGAGAGGCCTGCTGACCCCTTCTATCCTAATGCACACACACAAATTGACAATTTAAGTCACAGAATTCATGCTTTGAAGTCAGAATATTATAGTCAAACGTTTCTAGGATCACATTTTCCTAACTCTACGAACCTCAGAGTAAGCAAGAGCACACACCAGACAGTCAGGAATGAAAGACTTGTTTTGCCTCAGGGCAATCCTGAATTTGTCCAGGGAAGCCAAGCAGAGAGCTCTGGCTGCAACACACATGCTCCTTTGTTGGTAGAATTTACACCCTCCCCCCACCCCTTCTTCTGACCTTCACATAATCCATTCAAGAAAGGAATACTTCACAAGTAGGTCACTTCCAATCCACACAGTTCAGAATACATATTTAAGTGTTTCTTGGTGGTGACTAGAAGATAGAAATAGACTACAGAGTTTAAAGAATTTACACTTTTCCTAAGTGTTAGACTGTAAACTTTACATTTTTTCTCAATCTCCTTTTTGCTTAGGGATTTAAGGATCCTAATATTTTAAGATTAGAGACCCCTCATGCCACCCCGAGATTTCAGTCATTCCCACTGGATGATATAGTTCTACTACAGCACCATTAACTGCCATAAATTTTAGTATATGGTAAAACAAATCTGACTTCCTGATTTTAAGGGATTTTGTAATTTGGTAACTGACACAAATATTTTCAACAGAATAAATTCTTCCTCCTCTTCTTTGATCTGTGCATTCTGAAGAAGTTCTGGTTCCCTAAATATGGCATGGTGATGTCGGTCACATCCTCACCTTGTTCTCCTGGGCAGAATCTAATGTTTTCAAAAATGAGTAACTATTTTGAATTGCCTCCAAGATTAAGGACAAATTACCAGCTCAAGCGTAGTGACTATCTCAAATTTTCTTCAGCCATCTAAGGTATGATCATTTCCTGCTTCATCCCGTAATTATAGTCTAATGTTTTATATTCATTCATACTTTTATTGCATCAGTTCCTGAATACAGCATGAGACTGTCAGTGGACTGGCTAACATGAGTGTTAAGCCCCGCCCACCCGGCTCCTGACTTAGTGGTCCGGACAGAGACCCAAAATTTAACATTTCTAAACAAGCTCTCAGCTAAAGATGCCACAGCAGTTTGGGACCATACTTTGAGAACTTCTGGTTTAATAGTTTACATTCATTTGCGTCTATTTAGTCCATGTGTTAGAAGGTACATCAGACATGTGGACTAAGTGCAATCCTATTTACTGCCCATTTTATGCGTGACAACACAGAGGCTAGAGAGAATAAATACTATATCCAAGGTCACAGAAACAGGAGAGGTATAATCCAGATTCGAACTAAATTCAGAAATTACTCTAGGTAACCGTCTATTGTTTGACAGGTATATCATTAAATATTGAAGCATGTGATCACCTAGGTGGCTCAGTCAGCTGAGTGACCGACTTCGACTCAGGTCATGATCTCACAGTTCCCGAGTTTGAGGCACGAATAGGGCTTTCTGCTGTCAGCACAGAGCCCACTTTGTATCCTCTGTCCCCTCCCCCCCCCATCCCCCGCTCTCTGCCCCTTCCAGACTCGCGGACTCTCTCAAAAATAAACATTAAAAAAATATATTAAAGCGGTGCCTGCGTGGCTTAGTCAGTTATGCATCAGACTTCATCTCAGGTTATAATCTCACATTTCGTGGGTTCTAGCCCCATGCCACACTTTGTGCTGACAGCTTGCAGCCTGCAGCCTGCTTCATATTCTGTGTCTCCCTCTCTTTCTGCCCTCCCCTGTTCATGCTCAGTCTCTCTCTCTCTCTCTCTCAAAAATAAACATTAAAAAATATATTAAAAGGCTGCCTGGGTGGCTTTGTTAGTTAAGCATCAGACTTCTCAGATCATTATCTCATGGTCATGGGTTTAAGCCCCATGTTGGGCTTTGTACTGACAGTGCACAGCCTGGAGCCTGCTTCAGATTCTGTCTACCTCTCTCTCTCTCTCTCTCTGCCCCTCCCCTGCTCATGCTCTCTCACTCTCTCTCACTCGAAGATAAACATTAAAAAATTAAAAATCTATGTATATTAAATATCTAAGCATTTCCATTTAATAAAGAAATACTAATTTGGGAGATGAGAAAACATTAAATTTTTCTTCCTCAATCCCTGTCATCCTTGCTTCTGACTCTGGGCTATAGATAGCTAGTGTGGTATCCTTGTTTAATAAGGAGTCGCTAGCTCAAAAGTAGTAGCCAAGAAATAATCATTCAGATTGCAAAAAATGTGAAAATATTATGTTATTATGGCTTTTAAATCGAAAAGCTCTCTAAGTGTAATAAGCTGCATGGAGAAAGATTGAAAGCTGCCAAGAGTTAGTATATAATTTCATTTAAAGAGAGTTTCCACTATTCTATAATTAAGCCAAAAAGGACATAAAGTCAAGGTTATCTACAATGATTATAATTCACCTGTTGATAGTCAAGAATTAAGCAGTTTATGATTACTGTTTTATAGGCAAGCAAACAAGAAAAAGCAGACTTCTACATTAGAGTACAATAGGTCAGGAGCAGGTTAAAAAAACAGTTCTGACTTTCCTTACTTGGATTAGCTGCTTAAACAGTGTGAGCTGATTGAAGCATTACTGAACCTATTAAAAAAAAAAAACACCTAAATCTAAAGAAAACCTGTCAAGGGCGATACTTTATTTTCTGGGGGAGGGGGGGGATTCTTATCTCAGGTAAATATTCACTGTAAATTTTACTGGTAAGTCAGATCAACTATGAATGAAATGAAGCTCCTTCTTGGAAGTTTTAGAGTGCAACGATGACACAGCCAGAAAAAAGCCAACAAAATTTAGAGGAGGGCTTTGAATGTCAGATTCAGAACTTAAAGGCACGTGGTTTAGTGAGATCAAAATATTCAGAGCTGTACTGAATAAAGGACAAGTTTCTAGCAGGTAGATTACATTCGGGAGGAAATGGAAGAGAGGTTTGAATCTTCATAGAGATATGAAGAATTGAAGAGAAGTAATTAAATGGATAGGAATATAGTATGAATCTGCAGATCTTTGAACTTCTTATACAAAGAGAAAGAAATGGGCACTTCTCTGGGAGCTGTCCCTGGAGGCAGGACATGTGCCATTCATCATTTCATCTTCCATGTCTACCCAGTAACATCATCTGCATATCAAGTTGTTTTGTTTTTTACCGTGTATGAAAATGAGACAAGGTTTTGAGCCTGGTAACTGGGACAAGTAGAGTGGGATTCATGTACATATGTGAAAGGAAGAAGGTCTGATTTGGAGGAGAAAAAAAGTAACCCACCCTAGACAAGTTTGCATACAGCATCATCCAATTATCCCACAGGTAGTGGAAGATAGGCATGGGATTTGGAATGAGTTCAAAGGTAAATATAGTGACTAAAGTTGAAGTAAGAGGGTCATGGAGATACATAAAGGAGAAACTGTACAGAAAGAAGAGGGTCTAGAACAGATTCTACATTTCAGAAGCAAGAGAATGGGAATTTGAGAAGAAAGCCCAGTAAGAATTTCCAGAGATTAAAAGAGAGATCTAGACAACACATAGGAGGCAGGAGAGGAGATATTTTGATGAACACAGAGACATCTATACTCTGGCTGTCATTAAACTAATGTGTGCTTATGTTTTAGGTCACTTGGCAAGAATTTGATGGTAATAAAACTTAACCTTGGGAAAGAAGTTTTGATTGCTGCAACAGAATATAACCTATGATATTTGGTTTTAATTTTTAAAATTTTTTTTTTTTGAGAGAGAGAGTGCAAGTGGGAGATGGGCAGAGAGAGAGAGGAAGACACAGAATATGAAGCAGGCTCCAGGCTCTGAGCTGTCAGCCAAGAGCCTGATGTGGGGCTCGAACTCATGGACTGCATGAGGCTTAGTTGGACGCTTAACTGACTGAGTCACCCAGGCATTCCTCATATTTGGTTTTAAAAATCTGTCTTTCGAGGGGCACCTGGGTTGGTTAAGCATTTGACTTCAGCACAGGTCATGATCTTGTGCTCTGTGAGTTTGGGCCCCATGTTGGGCTCTGTGCTGACAGCTCAGAGCCCGGAGCCTGCCTCAGATTCTCCCTTTCACTCTCTGCCCCTCACCGACTCACGCTTGGTCTTTCTCAAAAATTGACATTAAAAATAAAATAAAATAAAAATGCATCATTCCTCTAAGATCCTTGGGCACAATTAACCAGGCTTCACTATGAACTAAATGAAGATGGATTAGGAAAAATATAATGAAATCCAATATCAACACTTCCATTAACCATTGTCCTCAGGCATCTGGCCAGCACAATAAGGCAATAAAAAATATCAGATACAAGAAAAAATAAACATTTAGACAGCTCAGCAATGTTCAGGTTATTAAAAATATTAACTTCTATTCATCAGAAAAAATTTAGAAAATGTAATATTAGAGCATAACTCTCTCCTTTGAAGTATAGGTTGCATATAGTGACTTTCCTCCAAAAGCACAAACAAAGGGTTGGCGGAATTGAACAGTAGCTTTACAGTAGTGGACTAGCTGGATAAAAACTACTTTAAATAGGTGAGTAAAAGTTAACAGCAACAATTATAAGTCATGTAGACAGTAAGGTTCCTTGATATGACATGATGAAAGTGCTACCTTACTTCTGTGTTTTTCCTTCCCCAAATCCATAACCTCAGTCTAATCCAGAGACAGAAAGATAAATCCCAAGTGACAAAGAGTCTCTGAAATACCTGACCAGTTAGTAATTCTCCAAATAGTGAAGATGTGAAGATTATCAAATATAAAGAAAATCTGACAAACTGCCAAAGCAACAAGAGACTAGAGAGTGGTGACCAAATGTAATGTAATGATATGGTAGGTGGTATCCTAGAATAGAAAAAGACTTTAGGTAAAAACTAAGGAAATGTTGAGCACCTGGGTGACTCAGTCAGTTAGGTGTCTGACTTGATTTCTAAAAATAAACTAAGAAAATATGAATGCATTTTGTACTATAGTTAACATTACTGTATCACTATCAGTTCATTAGTTGTAAAAAATGTGCCATACTAACGTGAAAGTTAATAAGAGAAACTGTGGAGTAGGGGGTAGGGCATATGGAAACTCTGTACTATCTGCTTAGTTGTTCTCTAAGTCTAAAACAATTCTAAAATTTCAAAGCCACTTTTCAAAGATGTCGTTTATCAAAACAATATACATAAGGAAAGTATACAAAGATTACAAGATCTTTATAAATATAATTCAGTGGAAGACATTTTAAAAGATATATAGGAAATAAAACATGAACAATGAATCCAGAACATCAACATTGTAGGCATATCAATTCTTTCCAAACTGAGCAATAGTTACAAATGGTAATTGACATTGATCAAACTACTATTTTGGTAGAAATTGAAAATCTATATCAAAAACTGTATGGAAGTACAAAGATCTAAGAATAGGCAAGATAGCCTTAAGGAAGATAAAAGTGAAGAAGAAATACCTTACCAAACACTAAGGAATATTATAAATTTAGACTAATTAAGGTAACACAGAATTACTTAAATATAAGCCAGTGGAACAGATCTCTCTTCTCTTCTTCCCACAGAAAGCCCACATAAATTTGGTAATTGCTTTATGATAGAATTGGCATTACAGGGCAATGGAGAAAGGATAGAGTTTTCTGTTTCTGTAGTGACACTACATTTTGAGTTCATGAAATCAAAGTGAATTTCTCCTGCACACCAGTATAAAAAAGTTCGTCGTAGAACACTTAAGGACAATATAAATCTATAAAACTACTAACAGACAATAAAGAACAGTTATCTTCATGTTACCAGTTAGGGAAAGGTATCTTAAGACACAAAGTAACACGCACAAAGAAATTAGTAAAGTTTTATGGTGTCAGAGTCTGTCACAAGTAAAATAAAACAAACTAAAACTTGGGGGGAAGATATATATATGAATGAGTATCCAAAATATATAAAGTGTATTAAAAACACACATAACACAATAGAAATTACATGGCAAAAGCCATGTAGAAGCACATTACAGAAGAGTAATCCTAAACATCAAATAAACACATGAAATTATGCTCAACCTGAAAATTAGGCAATAGATGGGAGGTACACTTATGGTGAGCATAGCATAATGTACGTGGACTCGCAGACTATGTTGTACACCTGAAACTAATGTAACTTTGTGTCCACTATCCTTTAGTAAATAAAAATAAAGCAAAACTAAAAATTAGTCTGAGGGGGCGCCTGGGGTGGTTCACTAGGTTAAGCATCTAACTCTTGTTTTCAGTTCAGGTTAAGTTTCAGTTTTGTGAGTTTGAGACCCACGTTGGTCTCTGCTGACAGCAGAAAGCCCGCTTAGGATTCTCTCTCCCTCTCTCTCTCTGCCCCTTCCTCACTGTGTGTCTCTCAAGCTAAATAAACTTTAAAAAATAATTGGTCTGGGGGCGCCTGGGTGGCTCAGTCCGTTAAGCAGCCAGCTTCGGCTCAGGTCATGATCTCACAGTTGGTGGGTTCGAGCCCCGCGTCGGGCTCTGTGCTGACAGCTAGCTCAGAGCCTGGAGCCTGTCTTCAGATCCTGTGACTCCCTCTCTCTCTGACCCTCCCCTGCTCGTGCTGTCTCTCTCTGTCTCTTAAAAATAAACAAAAGACATAAAAAAAATTAAAAAAAAATTGGTCTGAGAAATGCAAACTAAATAGTTTCACACCCACAGAAATGGCAAATAGCAAAGGGTGACAGTGACAAGTGTTGGTAACCACTGAAATAAACGGGATAGCTATAAAATGATGACAGGAATACCACTTCAAGCATTTTGCAAGACAAATGGACATTCTCTAAACAAAGCTAAACCTGGAATCCGGTAACTCCCCATGAGAATATTTACCTAAATAACTCCAGCACATATGAACCAAGACAAAAGTACTTTTGGAGAGCTGAATATTTATAGAAACAATCTGAATGTGCATTTGCAAAAGAATCAATAAATTGCGCTATGTTCATATTACATTGATGTAAGACAACAAGCATGAATGTACTACGCTGTCAAACAACAGTGAGAATAAATTTCTGGAACACAGCCTCTAATAAAATTAAAAGGCAAATCATAGATGGTTTGTACAATGTAATTCCCTCTTAGAACCATGAAAACTTCAGCATTATGTTTTGGTACACAATAACATACCATAAAAGTCAAAAAGCGAGGCAAAGGATCATTAAATGGAAAATTATTTCTTCTGAAAAGGAAAAAATATAGCATGGAATTCAAGAAGATTACAAAGATCATATCAAAGGGAATAATAACCATTTTCTTAAAACAAGATTTTGACAGGGTATACAATTGAATTATTGTTGCTTACCTCACACATATTTATATAATATTATATAGATAGTAAACCAAAAATATATTTCAAAACATAATCAATAAATGCAGGTCATAACCTTCAAAGAGTGGAACAAAGTCGTTTACACCTAACTATAGAACATCTTAAACTAAGGTAGACTGGGTTCTTTCTATAGTTACTTTTGCCCATTTTTCCTACAGTATGATAGGAACACAAGAAAAAAAACTAACACCCAACTGTTGAACATCTGATTTCTGATGTATTTCTTGAGTGGTGTGAAAGGTATATGGGGTAGGGATGAGTTTTATCAGGCACTGTTTGTTATACAGAAAACATTCACTCATATCATTTGATCAACTGCCATGCTTAGCCAATCAGTGTTCTGATTATTCTTTTTACTCTCTAAGATTAAACTTCCATTACTTAGGATATCTTCATTCCTTTTAAGAACAATCTAAAGATGACATAAGTGGCTGACAACTCAAGACAATCAACAAGGACCAGGACAGATGTGGCCCGAACTTTTATTTTCAAAATTATACAGACCTTTGGAACTAAAAGCTCCTTGGAGATGTTCTATTTCTACCTCTCATTTTGCAGTGGTCACACTGAATCTGAATGTGCTCTTTATGAAGAGAGTTGGCACTGTCACAAGCTCCTACACTTCTTTGACACATTCTGTGATGATGAGCCTATGAAGCTTCAAAGCACATGGATTCCTTGTAGGAATGTACACTGAAGGTGAAGGTGACCGCTCTGGCAAAAATAAAAGGATTGCCTGCTTTATGCAAGTCTAATAACTAGAACCAGTAAACAAAGAATAGCAATGGCTTCCCAAATAAAGAACTACAATTTCAATTCAGCAGGAGAGTAAATAATTACTACTGTAAACACATCATTCTTTAAGGACCTATAACACTGATCTACCAAAAGCACTTAGAGCTAAATTTTGAACCCTACTAAATGTTTCAGAGTGTTTATCATCAGCGAGGCACAGGGTAAAAAAATGAAAAATATCAAAAGACAGAATCTATTACAGATCAGTCTAGATTTTAGCTTTTATTTTAATGTATTGCCCCTTGGAGAGCAAAACAAATGCAAAGTACTATCGGAGCACTTTTTCATGATTTACGATTCATGCAATGGCTGTAGTTGAACCCACTGAGTTAGCAAGAATTTAACATCATTGTAGTGTTGCAGCAGCATCAAAAGTGATTGCTCAGGTCTTAGCAGTGTTGTATTGTGGAATAAGTGAATATATTTTTAGAACTTAATGCTGCATTTCAATGTCACTTGAAAATCCACCTTATAAAACCACAAAGCTCAGTGTTGAAGGAAAGTATATCAAATTTCTTAGAGGAATATGGAAAAGTAAATTATTATAAAATGCTTATTATTATTGACAGTAATAGGCTTTCCACTTGTCATAGGCAATACATTTATTAGCATGGCCTCAATCTAGGACAGCAAATCTTAAGCAAACATATAATTTCTCAACCTGGTTCAGTGGCATCTAAGATAGAAGCAGAAAAATTTATTTCTAGAAGAGAACGATCATGTAAAATCACCTAAACTCATACATTTTCCATTTTAAATAATTCCTATTTCTTTATATAAGAAATTCCCTATTTTTATTCTTGAAAATTACTGTGTTGGGAGTTGGGAGTCAGGATTTGCTCAGATCTGCTATATTATTTGGGTAAGTCACTTTGCCTTCCTTGGCCTGCTTCAGTTTTCTGGTTTATAAACTGGAAAGAATGAACTTATTCTTCTGAAATTAGCTTTCCTCAGCATCAGCAACATCTAAGGAATATCCTAAAAACTCTAATCTTCAGGTTTTGATTGGTTTGAGGCAAGTCCTACAGATCTGCATTCTTAAAAAAAAATTCCCCAGATGATACTGATCTATGAACAGTTTCACAAGTTAATAAGCTATGTGATTTCAAAGGTCGTTGTTGGCTCTGTGATTCAATAAGATATGTTGCTGTAAAGGTTACAATTCAGAGGACATTCATTTTGAAATTATAAAAAGCTGATTGCAATTAAATTAACCTTAACATTGAAACTATGCTGAAGAAATGCTTTGAAAATCTAAGAACATTCAGTTCTGGGATATGGCTCAAAGTCATGAGTATTGTGTACACACACAGGGCCAATCAGTGGACATGTTTATGATATCAAGATGTAGTTCACATTGTGAACAAAGAAATAAAGCCATGTTTTATATACTACTTTTGAGATCAGTCTCCATTTATAAAGACATTTTTGAGACTTTTTTTATAAACAGTTTTTAAGACAAAAGATTCTTAGTGACCATCTAGTTTTTATTACAATACCTGTCCGTGCCCATCTCCCAAAACAAATTCAAAAAAACTGCAAAACTTATCTTTAAATTTTTAAACTAATTCATTTTCTCTATGGAGTTATTTGGCATAAATGATCTGACAGAATATGGAAACTGTTGAAGCATAATTGGAGAATAATATTAAGCCTTCTCACTGATAATATTAATGTTGATTAGACCACTGAGCCAGCTGTCTATGGAAAATAGTCCTACCTGCCTCTAGAGTAAGGTTTCCACTCACAACGGCCAGGAAATATTGAGTTCTTTTAAGAGCTGTGTCCTATTATTCACATGGTTTTTAACAGGTAAAATAATCTTTGCGTCATCTGGGATTTAACACCTGCCAACCCTGGTTCTTATTGGATTTTTAGGTGTGGATCAGGGAGTCTACATTTGAGTTCTACAGGAGGCAGGCATCCGCATTTGCACAAAGGCCAATGGAAACATGTAAACTACATTGATTTGCCTCATTTATTCACAGGGTACCAGAGCAGCTAAGTGTTTGGAAGTCTACCTTTCCTTCACCTAAAATGTTGGCCTAAGATGCAGATTAATGCTTGTTAAAAAAACAAAGAGGGCAGAAAGATTTGAAATAATAAAACCAACAAATATTTACTTTTGTAATTTTCCTGGATTTTCTTGCTGTTCTACCTCAAGTTTTAATTATTTTTGTAACTTTTACTTATGGTTTTATAAACTTTTTAAATCACTGAATGTAATACAAAGGAGTCGGTATTGACAATTTAATCAAGTGGTGCCATTTCCAGGACCTGGCATGTTGAAGGAAAGAGTAGTGACGGGGAGACACTGAAGGGAGTTTGACACTAGAGTCTCAGGGGCACCTGGTTGGCTCAGTCTGTTAAGCGTCCGACTTTGGCTCAGTTTGTGCGTTCTTGCCTCATGTTGGGCTCTGTGCTGACAGCTCAGAGCCTGGAGCCTCCTTCAGATTCCGTGTTTGCCCTCTCTCTGCCTCTCCTATGCTCATGCTTGTCTCTCTTTGTCTCTCAATAATACATATAAACGTTAAAAAAATGTAAAAAAAACCCTAAAGTCTCAGACCATGACCCCTTTTCTGGATATTCTAAGAGAGGTGCTAAAACCCTGGCAATTTTGTATTTTGCTTTGTTTTAATACAAAAACATAACCGTCCAGGCAATGTTTCTTGTAAGAAGGGAGAGAATCTACCAGAGAGTGTTAGCAGAAAAGTTAAAAATAAAGGGAATAGAAAAGAAAACAATGATATACCAGATTTAAATTTGAGAAAGATCACCCTGGAGACAGTGTGAAGAATGAATTGGAGAAGGTGAGTGAACTGAAAAACAAAAATTTGGGAATAAGTTTACTCCTAACACTAAATCCCTGGTTGGGGGTGGGGGTTGAAAGGGGGATGGGAGGGGTTTTAAGGAGGTATCAGCCACTGGTAGATCAAATATATTTGGGGTGCAGAAGGTCGTTTTCTAAGCCTCTAGACTGGGCAAATGAATAGATGGAGGTGCAACTGAATGAGAAAAAAATACTGGAGGTGGGAATTTTGGTGAGATGGCTAAGTTTTTGTTAAAGCAAAGCTTGGAATGCCTACATCCTTGTGGCATAGATACAGCTCTGGATTAGAACACATTCAGAAGTCATCAGCATAGGCGAATGGAGTGGTCAACATTTTATCCAAGAAATAGGTGGACTGTGAAGGATCTGATAGCACTGGCAATAGTAATTGTTGCCAATGTTCATTGGAGACGATGGTAAAGAAAAAAAAAAAGAAAAGAAAAAAGAAAAAAACCATTGATTTAACAGTGATTGAAAAGTCAAATTTTAAGGTTGAAAAATAAAATTTCCAGTGAGAAACTGGTGAGATAAATGGGGGCCACACTTTTAGGAAATTTGAAAAGGAAGGCAAGAGATAAAAAAGGATTAGATGGGTTTGATATAGGACTCTTACCTATGGTAATAGGCTAAAATGGAAATAAAGTCTATTTTAAAACAGAGGTGTGGGGGGAACGAAATAGGAGGTAATATCTGAGATGAGACAGAAAGGGAAAGCATTCAAACTCTGAAGAGTTCATTAGTCTTGGACAGAACAAAGATTGTTCAGCAAAGTACAACTAAGAATGACAAGAATAAAAACAGATACTAGGAGATTAATTTAGAGATTGAGAGAGGGACAAAACTTTCAATATTACAAACATCAGGATTCTTTTTAAATAAGTCTATTTCATTAAAATATTATTAAATATTATTAATATATTAAATAAAATAAAAATTCTATAATATAAGAAAAATTGAAATACTAATATCAATAAGGGCACAAAATTATATCTTCCCCTCTCTCCTTCTGCAAGTAGACCCAAGGTTTTTTTTTAATGGATATAATTTATTCTCATATTGGCTTCCATACAACACCTAGTGCTCATCCCAATAATTGCCCTCCTCCATGCCCATCACCCATGTTGCCCTCTCCCTTAGTCCCCCATCCACCCTCAGTTTGTTCTTGGTACTTCAGAGTCTCTTGGGGTTTCCCTTCCTCTCTTTCTGTTTCTTTTTTTTTTTTTTTACCCCTTCCCTTCCCCCATGGTCTTCTTTTAAGTTTCTCAAGATCCATTTATGAGTGAAAACATGGGATCTGTCCTTCTCTGACTGACTTATTTCACTCAGCATAATACCTTCGAGTTCCATTCATGTTACTGCAAATGACATGATTTCATAAAATAGAAAATGCTTCATCCTTGCATAGGGACCATGTTAATCCTCTCTGTGTCATACCAATTTTAGTATATGTGCTACCTAAGTGAGCACAGTAGACCCAAGTTAGTACATCCTATTACCCTTCATGCACTGGGAAGATCGTAAATGTTAATCATACTTTAGGGTTCATCTCTGTTATTTCTTTCCTCTTTTAATCCTGGGCTGTTTATTTAAAAATCCCCAATGTTTTTCAGATAGTCATCATCTGCACCACTGAGTTTTCACATTTTCCAAACATTTCCCCCAAAATATCTTGTTTCTTTACACTAGGCTTAAATTACATCAAAGCAAGAGCTACATTCCACTCATCTTTAAAATTCCACAACAGAAATATGGAACACTGTAGATCAGCCCAATCCATCAGAGCATTCTGTGGTGACGGGACTATTTCTCTGTACCATTGAATATAGTAGCTACCTGCTATCGTGGCTATGAAGCACAGGAAATATAAGGCTAAAGAATTGGATTCTTAATTGTAATTAAAACTAAGATGTGGATAGTGGCTACTATATTTAACAGTACAGTTGTAGACAATTTGTATAGTGTTTGGATGAATTTTTAGTTAGCTTTTGTTTTTTTTTTTTCTTTTTAAAGGTGTCCTTCAGGGCTCTCAGTAGATTACAAGGAGCAAATTGGAAGAGAGGTAACAAAGAAGTGAGTGAAAGTTCAATTAGATAAAGGAATCCCAAAAAAACTTATTTGTGGTCATATAATCTTAACCTCTCAACTGATGCTCACAAGGAACCTGAATCATCTAAGGAATGGATCACTACCAAGAGCATTGTATAAGCCCAAATTTAATTTTCAGAACAATTCCAAGAGGCAAAAATTTTATTTCATTTTTCTTAAACAATCAGAAATTTAAGCAACTTAACGTGTTTGCTAAATGGTAAAACTAAAATTTACTGCATCAGTGCCAAAACCCAGGATCTTTGCTCTAAGATGCCTAATACCTAAATCATATTCATCACACTCAGCACTCTAAGAACATACATACATACAATATTTTGGAAAAAATTCTCAATAGAATAGCTAAAATTTGGAGCAAATCATTACAGTATGTAAAGGGATCAACTCTTCAGCTAATTAAAAAATATCTGTTCTCCAAATGACTCCTGGTCTAATGATTCTGGACAAAATGATACCATATTCACTTTAAAAGTCAGTACAGATGTACTAAAACATTCAAATACTACATTTTTCTCTTATAGAGAGTACATTAAATTTGATAATATAGCACTTTCTTTAATTTGACACATTTTAAGAGGAAAAACAAGATCACTGTAGAGATAAACTCTTTTCTGTTACCTCCAAAGAGTAGAAATATAAAACTTATTCTTACCTTTTTGTTGTTGCTAATGCATGGTATATTTCTGTTGTCCTTCACGACACACTTCTCTATAATTTCTTCAGTTTTTTAGGTTCCAAATGATGTATTAATGTAGATATAGTTATTTTCAAAGCATTCTTAATATTTAGTTAAGTACATTGAAAGTATATTTTCAATGTTCCATGATATTCAAAGAAATGTGAGGTCTTTATGACGTGGTGCTACGGTCAAAAGGATGCACTTACTGCCTCCCAATGTCTATAAATAAGCTATGGTTTCTTAAAAGATCCACAAAATGGGAAACTATTGGTTGTTATTAGTAACCTGAATTTATTAAATGTTACATTTGCTAGGAATGGAAACCAACTACTTTAATAGTTTTCAAATATTGTATTTTGTATACTAGGATTGTTATTTGTCTTCAGTAGTCTTTTTCTTTTTACTTTCATTCCATATTCTCCTTCTGAATTATGATCATGTATTCTATTTTAGATGAAATACCCTCATTTTCCTCTAAAATGTGGCTGGTAAACAAAATCATGCAAGAGTATACATGTGAGGCAAGCTCAATCTCTTTCATCTGTGACTTTTCTTTTAAAGTTCTCCTTGGCTTTACTACACTGTGGGTTGTATGGCTGTCATTGTCTCAGCTAAACTTAGACCCCAATTTAGATAATCATAGGATAAAACCCAAAGTGACGTATTCTTTCAAAAAAAAATACTGATACCCCTTCATATAGACAAGGGTGGCAAAGACACGCTGCATTTAACATTTAGCCAGTTGTCTCAGAACCGGACTCGGTTATTTCAGTTGTCAGTGTAAACGTAACTATAGAGAAGCAAATCGGGAACAATAAAAAAATAAAATAAAAACCCACTGCTTTTTGAGTTTCCTCAAGCAAAAATGCCTTATTAGGAAAAAATTCTTTTATAAAATACAGCAATATAATCAAGAGTGTATGATGTGTGTTTATCTAAGAGAATGTTGTAGAATTTAGGATTCTTTATCCCAATCCAACAGATTTGATTCGATTCACATTTATTGAATCGAATTAAAGAATTGCGTAAGCAATTTATCTTAACAAAGCATGTCACATACTAGTCTTCATTCTTGCTTCAAAGATAAACAAAAGAAAATGACAGAAGGGTCTGCACATCCCATGGGCTTGAAGCAATCCTCTCCAGTTGGAAAACCCCTTGATGATTGCTCACACTATGTAAAAGTAGTATTTATATAAATTCTATCATTGCAATCATATATGCAGCATTTTCTTAATAAGTTTACACTAAAAGACTAGCAATTCAAGGCATTGTGCGTAATTCCAAACAACTCACTGACTGATCAGGCAAAAACTGACCTGCATCTTTCAACAAAGTAGCTTTTCTGGCTAATTATTCAGCCTCTAGGTAATCCTTGACTGAGTCATTAGCAATCACTTCATGCTCTTAATGATCCTAAGGGATAGAAAATGTGATTCAGAGAAACTCAACTGGTATTTAGCACAGCTTTATTGACTGTGTTAGCTCTACAATACCCATGCACCTTGGACAGTGTAGGTGCCCCCTGGCCCGCTGGCGCAGCCACATCCCACCTGCTTTGCGAATCAACTGTTACTGCCTCATTGTTGCCACTTGCTTGGGAACTGCCCTCCCATGTCTGACTGGCACAGGGTAACAAGGTGTTGCCCTCTGCCTCAAGGATGTAACTGGGGTATGATTGGTGTTCCTGAGATTCCCCCACCGTCACAGTCACAGCTCCAGGGGGGACCCCATCCTGGCTCAGCCTTCTTTCTTTGCTTTTTCCTGCTTCTCTCTCATCCTGTGGGTCTGAGACCACTTTCTGAACAGATCACATTCACTAAATCCCCATCACACATTTGCTTCCAAGGAACTCACATCTAAGACATATAGAGGTCATTAAAACGTCAAACTGTCTATAAAAAAAGGAAAATAAGAAGGAAAAGCAAAAAGGCAAATTGAATATATGACATGAAAGATGAACAGGAAAAAATTTTATTAGCATGAATTTTAAATGAAGCCATGACATTGAATATGGCCTCCAATTTCAATTTACCACTTATTTTCTATGTATTGGAGTTCATTCTTTTTTAAAATGGAAATTATAAATAAATGTACTTATAGTTTTATAATAAGCTATAAATGTATAGTTGCAATGTATTATTTATATAGCAGAAGTGGGAAAAAAGGTTTCCCTACCCTCTCGTTAAACAGTTTTCTTAACAAGAGAAAACCATTTTTAATTTTTTTTTAATATTTATTCATTTTTGATAGGTAGAGAGAGACAGAATAAGTGGTGGAGGGACAGAGAGAGGGAGACACAGAATCTGACAGAGGCCTCAGACTCCAAGCTGTCAGCACAGAGCCCAACACAGGGCTTGAACTCAAGGGCCACAAGATCATGACCCGAGTCGAAGTCAGACGCTTAACTAACTAAGCCACACAGGTGTCCCTCAAACCCTCTCTAAACAGGTCTATGAATTTGTCATTTGTCTTGTGGTCCTTTTCTTCTTTCTTCACCGCATTGAGACCTAGGAAGAACTCTTTTTTAATGTTAATGATGCTCAATAACTTTAATTGCCAGTGTTTTAAAAAAATCAGTATTTTCCTCAGAACACTTTAATGTTTGAGGAAGGGTGGTTGACAGAGGAGGAGACAGAGTCAGAAGCAGGCTCCATGCGCTGAGCTGTCAGCACAGAGTCCAATGCGGGGCTCACATTCACAAACTGTGAGATGATGACTTGAGCTGAAGTCCGATGCTCAACTGGCTGAGCCACCCAGGCGCCCCTTCTCAGAACACTTTTAGTGGGACATTCCCTGATGGGGTTTAGATTGAATATTCCAAAGGCAGGAACTTTTGTATCCTTAGTGCCATTCACAGTGACTGACACTTAGTCAGCATATACTAATTATCTGTTGGTTCAGTTAGAAGTTCTGCTTAGAGCATTAGAACCACATAGGAGTGTTGATGTTCATAACGATTAATGCTGTGAGCTTTGGTATCTAACAAAAGTAGAAATCTTAATAGCTATGCAAACGTGTTGCATACGGTCTTGATGTCTTTTATAATCTTTATCAATATAACAGCACTCATACCATAGGTTCTATGGGAATCTATTGAGATAACAATTAATATGGTAAATGCCAAATAAATAGAATTGATAGGAGTAGTGGTAATAAGGCCTGAAATTTAGACTCCATGTAAAAAACTAGTTACAAGGGTTTCTAATAATTAATTCGTGGTCACTTAAATAATACATTTGAAACAGCATAATGTTGTTGCTATTATTTTCAAAATGATTTTAAGCTGACCACCAGAAGACTGTTTTCAGAATTATGAAGACAGAAAATTTTTCTAAGAATTCCCAAAAAAACAACCCAAGGTAAATGGTCAGTAAAAGGATAGCTGAAAGCCAGCATTAATACCATCTTGTTTGATTATCAAAGACCCCCAAGATTCAGTAAGAACTAGTTCCTGAGCAAAGGATCTGATCAAAGAATAGATCATAAATTTGACCAATATGGAAATAGTTATGTCAGTTTTAGACATTGTTCCCATTGCTGCTATTTAACTGTACTACCAACACATTCTTTCATTGTAAAGTTTACCTTATGCTCTTCACGCAAATGAGAAATTATAATTAGCACGAGGAATCTTTAAAAGTGGTAACTTCTTAGGTATATCTCAAGAGAATTTACATTGCAGCGTTGAGTTTAGTACTTGGATATAAAACTTACCATGTTTTAAGCTATAAAGCATAGGAGAGCCCGAGTGGCTCAGTTGGTTGAATGTCCAACTTTGGCTCAGGTCATGATCTCACCATTTGTAGACTCGAGCTCTATATCAGGCTCTGTGCGGACCTCTAGCTCAGAGCCTGGAGCCTGCTTCAGATTCTGTGTCTCTTTCTCTTTCTGTCCCTCCCCTGTTCATGCTCTGTCTCTGTCTTTCAAAAATAAACGTAAAAACAATTTTTTAAAATAAAGTATAAACTGTATAGCTGAGGTTGAAATCCTAGCAATGGCCAAAAAAAATAAATAAATAAACACCCACACAAACCCCCCCAAGTCCCCCACCCTCTATACAGTAAAACTGTAGATGCTCATAAAATGGAGTAACCAGGAAAAATAAAAATATAAAAACCTAAAACACCACTACCTGAAAGATATGCCAGACTAGTGGAAATTGTTCAATGCCACTGCAAATTAATCAGATAATTTTATGCACTCCTGAAAAATATTTATTGGTCATTTTTAAAATTTATTTCTCTTTAGAGAGAGGGAAGCAGAGAGAGAGAGTCTCAAGCAGGTAGATAATCAGGAGATTATGACCTGAGGCAAAAATCAAGAGTCAGACACTTAACCGACTGAACCACACAGGTACCCACCTTGGTCATTCTTTAAATTTTTTTTTCTTATGGTTTTTAATTTATTTTTGAGAGAGAGAGAGAGAGAGACAGCACAAGCAGGGAAGGATCAGAGAGAGAGGGAGATACAGAATCCGAAGCAGGGTCCAGGCTCTGAGCGGTCAGCAGAGCCCAATGCGGGACTCGAATCCATGAACTGTGAGATCATGACCTGAAGCCCGATGCTTAACTGACTGAGCCACCCAGGTGCCCCCCTCTTTGTCATTCTTAAATGGACATTATACCTCTACCCCTTTAGATTTCCTATTTTGTTTTGTATGGGTTTAACCCAAAAGCCACATTAAGACTCATCTGCTTAACTACCTAAAGATCTTCATTAAGCATATTTTAGTGTCAAAATTTATTAAAGCTGAAAGGTGTTAAAGTTGAAATTTTCAAAAATGAAATAATGTTCTGTATCTTATGTAAAATCATGGTTAAATATCTTATTGTTATTCAATATTCTTCATAAAAGAATAATTTCCTTTTAGGTATTAGCCACAAAATAACTTACTCCCTTGATGAATTAGTACATTTTCTTTTTTTTCCCCTCCCAAGGAACATATGACATAACCCATCATTCCAAAAAAATACTGATGAAAGCAAAAGAGTATTGACTTTATAATCAAATGTATTCATGTTCCTATTCACAGAGCAATTCTCTGACTCTCTATTCCTTCAAAATTCAACCTGGGAAAAATTCATTAGGTTTCAAGGTTATGAATAACCCCATGTGGGTGGTGGACTCTCTGGGCCCAAGGTTCTGGAAAGAGAGAGGAGAGAAATATCAAAGAAGGCTGATATACTTAAAAATTCCTCTGAATCTCTGGTCTTGGGTTTGAGTACAGAGAAGACATACCACCCAATAATTTTTTTGATGACAAATAAGTATATTGAAATTGAAGATGTCCAATATCCTTACTCACAAAGCAAATGCAAATTAAAATCACAATGAGATACAATGGCCACCAAAATGTCTATAATTAAAAAGTCAGAAGAGCTAGTGTTGGTAAGGATGTTGAGTAATTTAAGCTTTCACACACTGTAGGGGGGAGCATAAAACAATGTCATTTCCTTATAAATTTAACCATGTATTTACCATACAACTACAACTCCCACTTCTACCTCATCATTCCCCCAAATGACAATCTGTGTTCCCCAGAAAGTCATGTACTCAAATATTCATAGCAGCTGTATTCAAAATAGTGCCAAACTGGACAACCTAAATATCCATCAACTGGAATGATAGAACATATTTTATATCTACCATTTAAAGGAACATGCCTCAACAAGGTTGAAGAATGGAATACCAATACATACATCAGTAATTCTCTAAAGCATTACGCCAAATAAGAGAAATCATATCTAAGGGAATATATACTCTGTGAATCCATTTTATGAATTCAAGGAAGGTTCAACTATTATGATTGACAGGAAAAAAAAAAGTATCACTGTCTGCCATAGTTCAGTGGGTGGATCAAGGGGACTGAAGGCAAAGGGATTCATGCAAAGTTCTCAGACTGATAGGAATGTTTGGGGTCATGACTGTGGTGATAGTTATAGGACTGAAACTTTATAACTCATGAAATTTTAATACTTAATTGGTGAGTTTTGTTATATGTAAATCAGACTTCAATGATTAAAAAACTCAAATTACCACCAAGATTTTTAGTTTAATTATTTAGATAGTAATTCTCTCACTAGCTTGAACCTTGATTTTTTTTCCTTAGAGTATAAGTAGAATGCTCACAATTGCCCCTTAAAATCTAAATATGTTCACTGTATTATCTTCCTCACCTTAGTATTACTGACTTATTTTCTCTTCTGTTGGATTTAAGGTTTGCAGATGCATCTATGATAGGAGGGAAACCAGTTACTGTTAGTGTAATGGTCCAAATGAGAGATTATGAGAGTCATATATTGGACAATAGTAGTTGGAATGAAAAGACTCATTTTGATTCAAAAATGTATATTGAAGTAACATTAGCAGAAAATTTAATTTTTTTATGTGCAACTGTGGTATAACTAAGAAGTTTGGGACAAATCCCAAATGTCTGCCTTCATTAAGTTGGTAGGTAGTGATAACATTCACCAAGTCAGAGGGCAGGAAGGAACATGCTAATCTGAAGAGTAAGATGATGGGTTTGATTTTAGTCTGTCTTTGAGGAGTTAAGGGATATCTACTTAGAACTTTCTAGAAACAACTTGCATGTACCAGTCTGAAGCTGACAGCAAAGGTTAAGGATAAGGACAGAAATTTGAAATAATACAAGGAAATGTTCAACCTTGAGAGTGATGTAATTACTCAAAAGAATATGATGACTGAAATAAGGTATTGAAGTTGGATCTCTGGCTAAGACCAATGTGAAACAGACACAAAGAGAAAGTGGGCTCCATAAAGGGCAGAGAAGAAGGAAATGGTTGGTAAGATAGAAGCACACCAGAAAAGGTGGAGGTCCATGAAGGAGAGATTTTTAAGAGCACATTTAAAAGGTTAGTTCTTATTACAAATACACATTCCTCCAATCTCAGTGGCTTAAATTCTGTCCATGTTGTACTTTTTTTTTTTTCTAGGCTATGGGAGGAACATGGTGGTCTGTAACAGTCATTCAAGGATTAAGGCTTCTTCCATTTTGATGTTCCTGAAGAATACTCAGAAGAGGTCACAGATTCAAGATTATGGAAAATTTCACATCTACTTTAACAATTTTGCTCTGGAAGTGATACATAAACTTCTATCTCATTTATTGGATTTAAGCTAGTCAAAGTAGTCATCTAGAGCTGAGGAGCTGGGAAATAAGATTCTAGCTCTGTGCCATGTAATAGTGAACACTAAAAATTACTGCCTGAAGAAACCAGAGTCCAACATCAAGGTAGCAAATATATCCAGTAAGGAGAAGACCTGAAAAAGAAACTGAGAAGGAGAGAGAGACCGACAAAGAGAGAGGTCTCATTCATAGACCATTACCTGAAGGACATGGATGAATGGGAGATGAAGCATAAAATGGAGAAAGTTCCACTGAGACATGTTTACCAAAGTAATAAAAACATCATTAAAAAGTGTATTTTTTACATCCCTCCCAGGAAGATGGCTGCATGAACAGAATAGATTCTGTTTATCTTTCTAATTTTCTTTTTCTCCAGTTAACTGGGAAAATTAATCAACCTGCCTTATGATTTGAATTGAGAAAAAACAGCTTCTAAGACAGAGCAGTAGAAACCACCAACACATATCCCTGTAGCCATTTGGCATTTCTCTCTCAAAAACATGTTCTTTTCTACCAGTTTGTAGGGTTTACAGGGTAAGAGACAAGGCAATTATGCTTACAATGCAGAAAGAGAAATTCATTTCCAATTGTTAGTGTCCTGTCCCACCAGAAGTTATTTCTATCAGTTGATATGAATGATACACAAGCTATTAGAAAGGAATCTCTTGGCAGAGGGGTGCCTGGGTGGCTCAGTCAGGTAAGCATCCAACTTTGGCTCAGGTAATGATCTCACGGTTTGTGAGTTCAAGCCCTGTATTGGACTCTGTAGCCCAGAGCCTGGATCCTGCTTTAGATTCTGTGTCCCCCTCACCCCATCCCTTCCCCACTCACCCTCTGTCTCTGTCTCAAAAATAAACACTGAAAACAACTTCCCATAGGATCTCAGAATGATAAAATTCACTAGGACCTTAAGTACCACGCTGTTTTTCTGATGGTAAAAATGGTATTAAAAAAGATATTATTCCTTTCATGTGATGCAAAAGAACTAAATGGAAGAAGTTGTTTTACACATGAGGCTCTAATAAAATAGAATGGATCCTGGACAGGAGTACATAGGCATATACACCCCCCCAGAGACTTCTCTGAGCCGACTTATTCTATGACCAAAGCTAAACCAAGGTTGAATAGACAGTTATGCTTAAGTCTTACAAAAGTAAACACTTAATGGATGTTCTCATTAGCTCCCTTGAGATTTTGGGGTGAGCTAGAGATAAACAAGTTCCTTTCTAGTCCCAGGGAAAGTGTTTTATATAAATATCAAGTTAATCATAATTAAAATTTGCTTCCTTTTAGAAGTATTCCCTTAGTCAATGTAAACTCTAACAAAAGGACAATTTTATTGAGGAAGTGGCTTGAATATTTATAAAAAATGCTTAATAAATTACCTATTTTGTCTGCCAGAATCCTTTTTCATAGTTATTTACTTGCTTTCCCATGCAGGAAAGTCTAACATTTACCCTTGGCATACATCCTGCAAAGTCATTTTTTCTTAAGTCATGTGGCCCAAATGACGTAGTTTAAGACATTTATAATGGTTATATTAAATTTTAAAATGCTCTTTTGAGTCAGAATGACACAAGAAACCAATATCACCAGCAGTTGGTGAAATTTAACAGATGGCTGTCACTTGTTTCTACATTATTCTATTTCTGTACCCTTCTTTTTGCTTAAGTTTTTTTTAAATGTATTTCTTTAGAGTAACAGAACTCACAGTTTAGAGCAAAATGACATATAATCAACTCTCAGGCTCCATTCTCTTCCCGGAACAGGTAAAAGTGATCTGAACTGGGAAATCAGAATGGAAGGGACATCTTTAAGCAAGTTCTCCTAGAAGGATTCCCAAGGTGGGGGGAAAAAAGGGCTCTTTCTTTCCAATACAGGGCTAGCTTTACAGTTTTCCTAAGCCTACAAGCCTAGCAAAATTTACTTTATTTCAATGTTCATTTTTGATCAAAGAAAGGAAAAGAGACATACAAAACACTGATCAAAATTTGCATGCAATCTCTGCCGCTCTGAAAGTAAATATTTGTAGCATTATAAAGCATGCTACAAAATCCTGTAGCTGAAATAAGAGACTCTGAATGGCATCTTTTTTTTTCTAACTTCATAAACAGCTGGCTCTTAGACGTTTGGCTGAAATACATTACTTTCTTGAACACCATGTTTACCTTGAAAGATTCAAGGAATTTGCACAATGAGATAACATCTGTTACCAAGGTATGTGGAATGCGTCTACTCTAATTGCTCTTCCAACAAGGGAAATGGGCATTTTTTCTACAATAGAAAAAAACACCATTTAAAAAAAAAACGCATGACGTAATGACATCCTGCATAACAGCTGAATAGACTAGTGAACTAATGTTGACTTATAGTTGTTGGTTTCAGTCAGTGACTTAAAGTTTCTGTATAGGAGGAATACTTTAAAGTCAAAATTAACTTTTGTTCTATTAGAATTTATTAACGCTAACACTGTAGAGCGTTCAGTCTAGTGAGCTAGAATAAAGGCAACTTGGGTCTTCAAGGTTCTTTAAGTCCTACATAGAAATTTAATGAGATTTGAACTCAAATTGCAGCTACCCCATAGTTTGTCTTCCTTTTCCAGTAGCATTCTCTTTTTTGGTTAATGTTTTTATATTTTATAGTTGCTCTCTAGACCTATAATGGCCATATTAGGGATTCTATTCCTGCTTATCACACCCCAACAATATCTGAATGTGTTCTGATCCCTCAAATATCAATTTCTACTTCCCATTCACCTACCATATCTGACCAAGAAATTCATATATATGCCTTCATCAAATCATGGATTGATAGGTGAAATGTAAGTTAACTAGAAAAGAATAGCTAGCACTGGAGGAAAGGATGGCTTATCACAGTAACAGGGAGCATAGAGAGGGAGGAAAAGAGAAGATGAAGGAGCTTCTAGATAAATTGGACAACATCCATTAACATGTTTTAAGCAGAGACATCAAATAGACCTTCAGCTTAGAAAGATCATTCTGTCAGCTATGTGAAGAATGGTTCAGATTGAGGCAAAAGTAAAAGGAAGGTAAAGAGAATTTCATAGCAGCGACTGAAGTGAGAAATCAAAGGGACTAAAAGTGGTAGTGACAATGGCGAGGAGGAAAACTGGAAGGATTCAGAGACATTTAAAAGACAATAATAATTCATATAACTAATGTAGAAATAATGTTATTGTCATTGTATATAGAGACAAAATTATCTGTATAAAAGAAAATTGATTTTTATTTCCTTAGCAAGTAATTCCCAAGGGATTAGGAAATTGGCTTCTTAAAAGAAAAATCAAGGAGTCCCTGGGAGGCTTGGTTAAGTGTCCAACTTTTGTTCAAGTCATGATCTCATGGTTTGGGACATCAAGCCACACATCGGGCTCTATGCTGACAGCACAGAGTCTGCTCAGGATTCTCTCTCCCTGTCTTTTCTGCCCCTACTCTGCTTGCACTCTCTCTCAAAATAATAATCCATTAAAAAAGATAAGAAAAATTGAGGAGGACTTGTTTAACTTTGAGGATAGAAATATAAGTTTTTTCTAATTATCAAAAAGTTCTCAAAAAAAAAATCCATTCCTTTATCAGGAATTTGAAACTCAGAGATACAACTTTAAGTTATAATCCAGTTTATTTATTTTCTCTTCAGTTGGGGAAGCTGTGCTATTAAACTCATGTATTGTTTTAGTTTCAGACATTGCAATATTAGTTCTTGCATTTCCATTTAGTTCTTTTTGAGCAAAATCAAATATAGCAACTTAGCTTTATCTTTTATGTTCAGTCACCATTTTACAGCATTTACACAGGTCAAAATTTTACTATGATGTCCATGACTTACACTGGATCATTAGGAAGCCACTGTGACATCTGAAACTCAGGCTTTTTAGGAATATGGGATGAGTAGGGACCAAGAGGAGACTCCCTCACAGGTGAAAAACATTGGACAGTTGTAGTTTGGGATCAAAGAAGCTGCAAATTTGATAATGAGGAGAATAATAAAAAAAAAAAACCCAAATCTAAAAAGTAAAGTCCAAGGCTAAATGTAAACCACATGCCACTAGGAAAAATTGGAGGATGTCTCTAAGCAAGGTTAAAGTGAATGGAATATTGACATTGGCAAAGCCAACAAGAATGTTCAACTCCAAATATCTCCATAAATTGCCCCATGGAGTTAAGTCCCATAAGTAAGGAACAGAATCAAGAATTCCAAGGTACTAGCTCTTTCAGGAGCATATTGCAACTTGATCATTCATCATAGTAGTTGAGACACCAATATTTCTCTCAATTGTGACCACCACGATTGCCTTTTAAATAACTACTCTCTTGTCCTGCTATAGTTTATCGTCCATAGCAGAGAAATATCCTTTAGAATATAGGTAAGATCATGCCACATCCTGGCTCAAAACCATCCAACAATTTACCATCACAATGACAACAGAATCTGAACTCTGCCTCAAAGCCTAAAAGGATCCTCAAAAAATGGTCCTTGCCTACTTTTGTTATTCTGTATTTCATCTTAGTGTGCTCTAGCCATGTTGGACTTTTCTTTACATGAGCATTTATATCAGTCTTAGAACCTGGGTCTTGCTGGTCCCTCATCCCAGAAAGCTTTTTTACCCAGATGGAGATGTGACTTCATTTTTTAGGAGAGGCCTTTCTTGACCACCTCGTGTAACATAATTTTCATCACTTAGCCTGGCTCCCATAGCCACTCTGTACATTTACCCTTAATTCATTTTTCTTCATAGCCCTTAACTCTATCAGAATTTGTATTATAGCTATTTCTTTTTATTATTTTTTAATATTTATTTTTGAGAGAGAGCGCGAGAGTGCCTGAGCAAGCAGGAGAGAAGCGAAGAGATGAGCAACAGAATCCGAAGCAAGCTTCAGGCTCTGAGCCGTCTGCACAGGGCTCAGCACAGGCTCCAACTCACCAACTGTGAGATCATGACCTGAGCCAAATTCGGTTGCTTAACCAACTGAGTCACCCAGGAACCCCTATATGCTTATTTCTTTGTCCCCCAAAAAGCTGTATGATGAGCAGGAAGTTTAATCAGTCTATTGCTGTCTCTCAGAGGCATAATAGATTGCCTGGCGAAATCCTACGGACTATCTCTGTGTCAGTGAAGTTCAGAAAACTAGATGGAAGCAAGAGTGGAATGGAGCCCAGAAGTTACCAATTGGCCATGGCATTATGACTTCTTCCAATTCCTAGATAGATGTTAGGGCCAAGGCTGTAGACACACTTCCTTTACTAGTCATACTTACTAAAAACTAGGGGCAGCCTTGGGTGCCCCAGGCTGTCAGGGTGAGCATGGGCTAAGGATCCGGGGAAATATTAAGTTTAGCTGTAAGGAGATGCTGATGGGGGAAGGAGAGAAGCAAGAACCCTAATCGTTGTGAAAGCAGATTCCTTCTGATTCCCAGCATTATCCCTGCTCATTAGTATTCTAGGTGTTTTCAGAACTTCATTAGTGACAAAGAAGCACTTCCAATAGTTCTCTCATTCCTAGAAAATACAAGCACATGCAAGAGAAAACACACTACCGTGTTCTGGAAATGATTGTGCTATGCAGTGAATTCATGAAACCATGGGCTAGGGCTGCTTATCTGATCAGCTGGAGAAGCACGTTCTCCTTACTTACATTAACAAATACTTGAAAATTTTTGTTATACTAGAAACATACAAATGATAAACCTAGGTTGAAACTCCAGTTTTGGGGAGGGGAGGGATTTTATTTTTTCTAATCTCAAGAGGTAAGAATAATTACTTATTATATAAGGGTAGGATTTCTATCTTCAAGAAATATCAGTTGTATGACTATTTCAAGCAGTCCATAGTCTGGAGACACTATCCTGCAAACCCAGCTTTACTAAAGTTAAAAACCTGCTTGCAAATTCTGCCTCCGAGCTGCGTCATAAAACTGGTCAAGCTTAACCCACTCAAGTGCTTGCCCCTTAATGAAGGAAATGAAGCTTAAGATAGCCTTCTCCCCATGTTAGAAGCATTATTTATAATCTCTGCTTGAAGTGTTGACAAAAACATCTTTTACTCATTGCTCTAAATATTTCTGTAGTGCTAAAGAGTGTCCCATGTCCTCAAGGAAGTTGCCCACCACAAATAACAGAAAAATAAAACAAATACAGGCAGCTTTTTAAAAAGAAAGGCCGGAAGAAAGGAGGGAGGAGTGGGAAGAAATGAAACAGGTGTAAATATTAGGAGCCAAGTCAATCCCACGGGCTCTGAGGTCTTTTCTATGAAAATTTGCAGAGTTGTAAAACTACTGGGAATTTCTCATACTTGAGAAACACATGTGCCAAAGAAAGAGGTGAGGAAATGGTAGGAAAAGTGGAATTTGGAAACCTGGGGGTTCACTGATGACTGGGTTCAGCAGAGATCAGGGTTCACTCCTCCCCACCTTCCCCAGCATTAGCTCATAAACCTCAAAGCTTAGTTTTTGGTTTTGTTTTACTTCTCTATTTTTGGTTGCTGCTTTGTATTTATTTCTTTATGTTTATTAAACAACTTTATTTTTTTATATTGTTTTTATATTTTTATAATCTATTTTATATTATTTTTTAAACTTTCTTATATCTATATTCAAACTTTTTCCAGTTCATGTTGAACACTTAGTTTACTTGTTCATAGAATTCTTGGTATTTTATTTAAAAACACAATCTACAACATTCCTTCTATTTACTAGTTTAGCTTTGTCTCTCAAATTTTAACGAGGTGTTATAAATAAGTTACATGATTTTCTAACCACTCAACCTTTTAATTGGATAGATTCCCAGTATCTCTACATAAATATTGGTTTATTCTACCTATCGCTTTCTAAGGAGTTTATGTTGTTACCTTCAACCTTAACTATTGGTTTATATATATGGATCTCTGGTAATTTTCTTAGTGGCTTTATATAATTTGTTAAGTGCATACATGTCACAGTGATTATATATCCTGATTCATTTCTCACCCACCTTCTTTAGCACTGTATAAAACCTTTTTTTGGAATACCAATATAGCACAGTAGGTAAAAAGCACAACTTTTAAAGCCAAACACCCTGAGTCCAAATCCTGGTTCTATAACCATATTTTCAATTAGCATATTTTTAACAATTTTTTTTGCCTGTAATGAATCTAACTTAATTTTTCACCTAACAGATTGCTAGGTGATCATGGCAATTTGTTGCACTTCTGAATTTCTGTATTCTTTATCTGTAACATGGGATATCAATGCTGCCCTCTGAAGTTACTATAAATATTAAATTAGGCATCAGAGATAAAGGTTTACCGTGGTAGTTATTAAGTAAAACAGTCTTTACTCCCCTATTCACCTGAAACATCCTGATCCAGTATGTGACTTACAACTCACTTTCAAGGGGAGCACCTCTTCCCCAGGATGAGAGACAACTGTTTCCTTTGAAATCTATACCCGGAACATGCTGCAGTAAAAGTTCTAGGATTACATATCTTGCTCTCCTTAAGAGATGGAAAGATCCATAAAGAAAATCCCAATTCTTTCTTACATGGTTATCTTGAAAGCCTAGCAAACTGTCAGTCAGATTCTTTAGGGGCATCCTTTTCTTTTCTTTTCTTTTTTTAAAGCAATCCACAGTATGATTACTCTAGAATAGCATTAACGAAGGACTTTCTGCAGTAATGGAAACGTTCTAGGTCTGTGTTGCCCAATAGGATACCCAATAGCCACCTAAGGCTATTCAACACTTGAAATATGGTGATTTAAGAAGTCAATTTTATTTTTATTTAATTAATTTCAATTTAAATCCTCACATTTAGCAGGAGGCTACTGTATTAGACAGTAGGCTGTGATTTGCATAGCTTAGTCAACTTTCCAAGTTTACGAGCCCAAGTCCTTACAATTACCTACAGGATATCACCACCCCCAACTACTAATCCCCTCAACCACCCAACTTCCTCAGATGCAGCCACATTGGCCTCCCCACTGTCACGCTCTCAACCCCAGATTCTTCTGTGGTGATTTCTTGCTCAAAAAGGCTTCCCTCAGGTATTTGTTCTCCACTCTCAATTTCTTCTGGTCATCATTCAAATGACAGCTTCTGAATAAAGCCTATGGCTACTCTATCAAAAATTTCTACCTTCTCTCTAAAATAAAATATCCCTCTTTCCTCTTCCCCTCCCCCTCTGTAGGACTTCAATGTCTGCCATCCTCTATTTATATTGTTTATTGTCTATAACCATCAACTAGAATTGTGCTAAAGGGAACAGAGATCCTTTCTGTTTTGTTCATTACTATCTCCCCAGCTGCTAAAATAATTCTTTACATGGTGAATGTTCAATTAGTATTTGTTGAATATGTCTACGGACAAGATTATGAAGAATTTTCAAAATCAGACAGAATTGTACCTGAACACTACCTACTCCTTGAGTCTGTCCAAAATTTACTGTCCCTTTCCAAGGAGTTGAACTTGCATAATTTTTTTAATTCCAAAACAAGCAGCCTTACAAAATGGCATGAACAAAAGGAAAGTACAGAGAAACTGGTTTATGTTGCCCTAACCTATGATGCTTAAAGACTTGGCTTGTACTGAAAGTTTTCTACAACCTTCTGGCAATGTAGAAGAGGAATTGAAATGAGTTTGTTTTGCAGATGAACACTTGTTCTCTAAAGGAACAGTTTGGGGCCTATGTTCTCTTGAATTGTACAGTTACTGCCTGCATGCCTTTCAAAGTGGTACATCTCTGTCACTGTCGATTCATTCTAAGTTCCATAAACACTTATCCCTGAACACAGCGTTCAGAGTTCATGGTATAAAGTTGTGTGTTTTTTCTTTCCTGTGGCTGACCTACTACTTCTTTCACCTTACTCCCAACCTCCCCCGACCCCACCCTCTGCAAATCTGCTTCAAAGTCAGGCTCATAGAGCATATGAAAGACATTAAGAATGTGTTTAAGACTATGTTATTCACGGGGGGCCTGGGTGGCTCAGTCGGTTAAGCGTCTGGCTTTGGCTCAGGTCATGATCTCAAGGTTGGTGGGTTCCAGCCCCGCCCCGCATCCAGCTCTGTGCTGACAGCTAGCTCAGAGCCTGGAGCCTGCTTCAGTTTCTGTGTCTCCCTTTCTCTCTGACCCTCTTCTGCTCATGCTGTCTCTCAAAAATAATTAAACATTTTAAAAAAATGTGTTATTCAGAGCTTTCACGGATTTAGCCCTGAGTATGGCTTTTGTTACAGTCCTGGAAGGCTAACAGTTTGGGTCATTAAGGCAAAACACCTGATTTAGAGACTATATAGAACACTTGAAATACAGGCATGTTAGGGGGAAAAAAAAACACAGTATCTTGAACATTATCCAAATCTTACAGATATTCAACAAAATAAGTAGAACAGTTAAATACGAAAAGAGCTCCCATAGTTATTTACTGCGTCCAGTATCTACAGTCTTATATTGTGTGAAGTCATCCTGTCCAGTCCCAAAAAGGACCTATGAACAAATTAAGAAGGCGCTAAACCCCAAGGACATGCTTATTTAAAACAGAAAAATCACCAAGTGGCAATTCCTCATCCTGAGGTAGTTTTTATTAGGAACACAGCAAGTATAATTATAAGAGGAAGGAATAGACGGAACCTCTTTGGAGCCTTTCTGTGCTCAGTGTAGCGCAGCCTTATGGACAAGCAGGATCTAACACGCCCCCAAATTCCGGTCCTGTCCTTTCACTCTCAACTATTCTGATTCAGGTAAATTTGCTTACATGCTTTTATTTCTCAGTTTTATGTTCTTGAAAATAAAGGGATTAAGGTTTCTGACCTATGGATGGCTAAATATACTTACATAGCATTAAGTGATCTCAAATACTCTAACAAGACATTAATTGGAATTTTAAAATTTGCTGATTATGTAAAAAGGAGAACAAACAGAACTAGTCATGATTATAGTAGTTTTATTTTATTTATCAAAACATACATTAGAATTACATATGGATGTGTGTACTGAAGGTATGCTTTCCCAAATTCTGCCACTCCAGTATATTGATTATTTTGAGCAAGTGCAGGGAGAGGCTTTCTCTGAACTTTCCTCATCTGCCTAAAGACCGACCCTCCTAAATGAACTCAGTTGTGACAGATTATCCTCCCTAGGACTTTTATTTTGGGGGGAGGAGAGGAGTGTCTCATCACAGGAGAGAAGAGGAGAAAAGTCAACACTGCACTCAGAAACTTTGTCACCAACTAGCATATCTCCCATTTATTTTTCTAAGCCCACTCATCTTTTTTTTAATATTTATTTTAAAAGACAGAGAAAGATCACACACATCCAAGTATGTGCGTGCTCGGGGGAGGGGGAGCAGAGAGCGAGAGGGGAAAAAGGGAATCCCAAGCAGGCTTCAAGCTGTCAACACAGAGTCCACCCTGGGGCTCAATCTCACCAACTGTGAGATCAAGACCTGACCCAGAATGGAGAATCGGATGCTTAACAGACTGAGTTATCCAAGCACCTCAAAACCCATTAATCTTTTTCTAAAGAAAATCTTCCATTCACTCCTAAAAGACCCACATGCCTCTTCCCCTTTTTCTATTATGATGGTATTTCAGCCTGAAATCTAAGCCACCCCCTTAGGGTGAAGGGCTATGACTGGGCCCACTTGGGTAACCCAGGGCAGCTTCATCTCAACATCAACTAATTAACAGCCTTATTTGATCTGTAAGCTATTTTCCCCTTTGCCATGGAGTTGAACACATTCCCAGGTTCTGTAGCTCGCAGAGTTGTTCATTTTTCTCTGGGTATCACCCAGGCACACATGTGAATAGGCTTGTTTTTCTCTTTCTAATCTTTTATTACAGGAGTCTCAGCTAAGAACTTAGAGGAAAACTTATTGTTTCCCCATAGTACATTTATACACAGATTACATGTATATATTTCCAGGAACATTCAAATGAGGAAACATTTTTATGTTACTCTTCAGTACCTACAGTTCTAAGTACACCTCTTGGGCCCCTTTTCAATATCTGTTGCCTCTTAAAAGGTACAGTGGCCCTAACTTCCAATACCTTTGTTCAATGATTTCGAAAATCACTTCTTATCTACTGGGTCTGTGAGTCATTGGCAAAGAGCAAACCGGAGAGATACATCCTTTTTCCAGATTCTTTGCAAAGTGAAAGGAGGTGTATTAATTTCCATTTCTGCCGTATCAAATTACCACAAATATAGTAGCTTAACGGATACCACTTTATTATCAGTTCTGAAAGTCAGAAGTCCAACATGGGTCTTTCTGGGCTGCACTCAAGGTGTCTACAAGGCTAGGTTCCTTTCTGGAGACTTCAGAGTAGAACCCGTTTTCTTACCTTTTCGACTTCTAGAGGCTCACATACTTTGGCTCATGACCCTCTTTCTCCATCTCCAATGTCCCCAGCATTTCACTGAACCCTTTTCATGAGGCCATCTTTCTGTTTCTCTCTGCGTGCTGCCCTCTTACGCTTTTAAAGCCTCCTGTTATTAGATTGGGCCCACCTGAATAATCCTGGACCACGCGTCTCAAAGTCAGCTAATTAGCAATCTTATACCCTAAATTCACCTGAGTCATGTAATTAGACACATTAGTAGGTTCTGGACAGAGAACACGGACATCTTTGGGGATGGTTATTTTGCCTACCACAGGGCAGGCAAAATTCACTTTATTGTCCAAACAGGAATGGTGATGTCCTGTATTATTCCCGCAGTATGTACCTTCTAAAGCTGGGTTTGATTGATTGTAATTTTAAGACCATTTAACGGATGCTGCTTATGGTAAGGGGCTGGGGACTGGGGAAGAAGAGGCGTTCAAAGAAGAGTAAAAGGGAGAAAGAAAAAGTAGAGAAACTACTAGAAGAGGGAGTGAAAGAAGCAGAGAAAATGAGAGGTAAGGGGGAAAATTTGATTCACCTGGAAGAGATGAAGAAAGGAAAAGTCTCCATTGAAAAAGCTCAACCAAACCAAAGAGTAAATACTCCATCTCTGTTCTCAATGTTTCATGTAAACCAAATTCAGTTAATGACCCAGAACTGGTTTCATTAGGTCCTAATGAATTCTTAAAAAAGAAACATAGTATCAACTTTTTTTTCTTTTTTACATGTTTTTTCCTCTTTACTCCTTCCATAAGAACTGGTTGTATTTTAACATTTTTGTAGTATATATAGAAAAAGAAACTTCGACTAGGCTGAGCTGTTCACCAAACTCTCCTCAATCTATGACTAAATTGGTTACTGTGGCTTCCTCCCAGTGGCTGGTCTCCTGAGGACAGAAATGGTGTTTTATCAACCGCTGTAAATCTACCAGACATAGTTTCTCACACACTGTAAACACCTCAAAATATTAATTAATAAAATCAATAAAATAACCAGTTGCCTTCCTCCAATTTTCTGGCCTCTTAAACTAAACTTCCAAACACAAAAATCAAACTGTTAGCATAACTCGATTCAGAACTAGAACAGAAAAAACAGAGAGGGGTTATGGGGATAAACATGATGTAGGCATGATATCTTCTGTTTTCCCATTAGGTTTAAGATACTTTTTATTTTGGGGCACCTGGTGGCTCATCAGTTGAGCATCCAGCTCTTGACTGGGGCTCAGGTCATGATCTCAGGGTCATAGGACTGAGCCCTGTGTCAGCCCACCCTGAATGGGGAGCCTACTTGGGATGGTGCATGCTCTCTAATAAATAAGTAAATAAATAAATAAATAAATATGCTTTATTTTTTTAATGTTTATTTTTGAAAAAGAGAGACAGAATGGGAAGGGCAGAGAGAGAGAGTGAGGGAGATACAGAATCTGAAGGAGTCTCCAGGCTCTGAGCTGTCAGCACAGAGCCCAATGCAGGACTTGAACTCACAAACCATGAGATCATTACCTGAGCCAAAGTTCGATGCTTAACTGGCTGAGCAACCCAGGCACCCCATGTTTTTTTTTTTTTTTTTAATTTTAATTCACAATTCACTGGAGGAAAACTAGATGCTTCCTTTTTTCCTTTCCAAATATTTCATCTTGGAAATGTGATTTTTAGCTACATATTTATTTTAACAAAGTCACACCACTGCAAAATGGCTTAGACACCCTATACAGTATATAAAGAGGGAATTTTGCACGTCAGTGGTGAATAGACTTATTGGTCAGAACACTGCTCCCTTCTGTTTCTACCTAACTATAACATTTGGAAGAACTGTCCTTTTCCAGGTCCCTTGCTCATTGCTCTTGAGATCCTATATCCCACTTGATGAAATCTTAGCAAGACTAGCCTAAAGCAGAACTCTGACTTAGAGAAGTTTCTGAATTCTCTTTGTTCTCAGCCCCCCTCGGGCCTCAGGCTAGCATGGAGCCATCACCCCTGGCCGATACTACAGCTTCTGCCATTTCTGATGGAGAATTCCCCTCCCAGCCTTCTGCAGGAACACGGACATGCGCATGTGCAACCACAACTTCAGGTGTGAGATTCAGAGGATAATCTTAATGTCTAAATCTTTCCCATAGCTAATTCACACCTTTTTTTTTTAAAGTTAAAACATATATGCAGATGGTTAAAAATCAAGTTTCAGAGGAACTTATAATAAAAATCATCAGTCTCCTATTTGAATTCCTCTTTTCTAAAAAATATTCCTCTCTTTGGAAGCAGATTTATAAATCTTCCTAGTTCTTGGCTGCTTATACTATGATTTCTTTTTATTTTTTGAGTTATTTCTACATATTATCAATTTATTTCATGCTTTAATCTCTAAGAATTTCTTATACTACTTCATATCACTCTTTTTCTCTTTCCAATATAATTCAGTTACGTTTCTAGTCCTCTATAATTTAAACTATAAAGCAAAAGTTCAGGGGCACCTGGGTGGCTCAGTCAGTTGGGCATATGACTTTGGCTCAAGTCATGATCTCATAGTTCATGGGTTCAAGCCCAACATCGAGCCCAACATCAGCACAGAGCCTGGAGCCTGCTTCGAATTCTGTGTCTCCCTCTCTCTCTCTGCCCCTCCTCCACTCACGCTCTGTTTTTCTCTGTCTCAATAATAAATAAAACAGTTTTTAAAAGTTCAAATATAGCTATAATGATGATAGTGATCATCATTATCATCATCATGAAGTCATGAAAAGTCATGTTCTGAAGATGAGTTAATGGCAGAGGAAAAGATCCACCACCTAAAATGAAGTGAAAACTAAAAAGCACATATTTCAAATATGTATGATTTAGCTTCTATAAAATATCTAGATTCTATATAAATAAAATAATAGAAATGAAATATATAATAATAGAATTAATAATGTTCATCTCAGAGAAGTAGAATTATAGATAATTTTTATTTTCTTCTATTTTTCGAAAATATTACTTTTATAATAAGAAATATCAGAAATACCTCCTTATTTATAATAAGAAATATCAGAAATACCTCCTTATTATGTAAAAGAAATGAACACCTAATGGTGGAACTGCTACCATGGAACAGGCCAGTGTACAGCTAGCTCATTTCAGCCCATACCCGTCCAATTGTATGAATTTAGGGATGCTTATCCTCCCCAAACCCTCCTTCCCATGTAAAATATGCAAATGGGTGGCAGTCCAGAGATCTAAACTATTATAAAAATGCAGGACTGCATCAGAACTTTTTAAAATGAAAATGCAACAGTTTTAATTAAGTGCATAATACATATGTATGAGTGTATTGTCTTTTGAAATAGAAGACAGCTGCTTGGTATGGGTTTGAAACCCCATTTTAAAATGTTTAATCCTATGCTAATGATCTAAAGAGAAAAGGAAGTGGCAGGCAATAACATTTTACTTTAATATTAAACGTTTTAATGCCAGTGGAGTCCTCCTTATTCCAATAATAATTAAAAACGTTTTCTCTTACAGTAGCATATTTTCCTGTGATAGAGTCTCCTATCTCTAAGAAGTATACCAAATTACTTAAATGAAGAGCACTTTGTATGTTGTTGAATTTAAAAAATTCTATCTTGTTCTGAATACTCAAGGTTATATAATCTCACAAACACAGTTGGGGATGTTTTGCAGAAAGTACAGGGAGAGTGAGACTGGCTGTTATGTCCCCTCCAGCCCCCAGGAAATCACAGCTGACCAGGCCACACCCTCTTCTGCCTACGAGTACCTCCTCCATCTGGGCATGGAGAACTCAAACAGGATTTCTGCATCTGCTTCCAGCAGCCTACATCTTTCCATTTAACTCCTGGCAGTCTGGCCAACTGCCTCAGGGTCGGTCTGACTCTTTTCCACTCACAGAAAGCAGACTGGTGGTAAAACCCTCTGCCCGTGTATTTTAGAGACCCTAAATGCTTGGCTGCCTGAGCCTGTCTAGGAGTTGGCGTGTATTTCTTGGAATGAAAATTCGTGACTAGCTCCTTATTTTGTCTGCCAGGATGTCCCCCCTACGTTTCTGCTCCCCAGCCAGAGGAGATGGGGAAAAAGAGCCTGTCTCTCTGTTTCACTACTCATCAACCTGAGGTCAGTGAAAGCTGAAGACATTCCCCTTGCCAGGCCCTAATTGGAGGGCCCTGTTCTTAGGGTTTCTGCTGCCCCTTTCCCCTCAGTCCTCCATTAAGGCAGGTGCAAATAACAACTCATCTATTACAGAATAAGTTAGCATCTCACCACCTGGGCTCAAATTAAGTTTTGGCTCCTCCTTTTTAGCTTTGTGGCCTTGATCGAGGATCTTTACATTTCTGTGCCTCAGTTTCCTTATCTATAAAACAGATAATAATAATAGCCAAGTCCTGGTCATAGTAAGGTTTAAATCAGATCATATTTGTAAAGTGCTAAAAACAGTGCCTCATCTACAGTAAGGTCTATATAAATGTACGTGTTATGATTACTATAGAAGGCACACAGAAACCACACACAGCTGCCAACACACCACACACAGGCACAGATATACTTAAAAAACCCTGGTCCGATCAGATGGGAAACAGGAGAGCTTATTTAGTGGGGAAGTAAACCTTCAGAAGGGGAAACTCCTCCCTAGAAAACTGTCCCCAAACCACAGGAGACCATAGGGACAAGCAATGTATTGTTAAAGAACAGCAACTAGGGGTGCCTGGGTGGCTCAGTCAGTTAAGTGTCTGACTCTTGATCTAGACTAAGGTCAGGATCTCCTAATCCGTGGGTTTGAGCCCCACATTGGGCTCTGAATGGACAGCATGGGGCCTGCTTGGGATTCTCACTCTTTTCCTCCCCCCATTCGCTCTTGCTCCTTCTCAAAATACATACATACATAACAGCACCTATACAAAGATGCTATTTCCCAGCTCATTCTGAGTTAAAAGTGACTTAAGGCCAATGAGTCCTAGACTAGCTTAATGCTAGAAACACCGGGCTCTGAAATCAAACCAGCACTCAGAGCAAAGAGTTAGGGATTCCTTAGAACCAGTCCTCATATATGAGGACCCCCAGGACCACAGAGGTCCAGACAGAATTCCAGAACTGACTCAGAATAAAAACTGTGTGAAGCTATTTGTTCATTGGCAGAATGCCTTTATCTCCAGGACTTCAGGTAAGCCCACAGGCAGGGGTCTGGCACAAACCAGGCTCATTTGAAAAGTAGTAGCTAGACTAAGTGTTTTAGATGAAGGCTTGATGATTCATTAGGTTTCATCCATTCTTCTGACTCAATTCTGAATAAGCGTACTAGCAGGTGGTGATGCAGCCACTGGAAATGGCTGGGCTCCTGGCTATAGGCTATATTCCAATAGCACTACTATAATTTCATGCCTACAGCGAACCTTTCTCCAAATTACACCCACACTATAATCAGCTGCTGAGGCCTTTTGTGACTATTTATAAAGGGCACCCTTTAATTCACCCTTATAATTTATCTGGAAGCATTTGCTGGAAGTTTTAACAGCTATGAAGCGCAAAGCCACTTCTATTAAGTGCCAGGTCTCTTTTCTAAGTGTAGAGTACGCCGCACAGCCATGAAATAGTAATTAATACAGCTGCCACCAGGATCTGGTGTGAAATTATACCATTCCTCACTTTTTGGCAATTGCAAACATTTAAAAAAATTTTTTAAATGTTTATTTATTTTTGAGAGACAGAGCATGAGCAGGGGAGGGGCAGAGACAGAGAAAGACACAGAATCTGAAGCAGGCTCCAGGCTCTGAACTGTCAGCACAGAGCCCGATGCAGAACTTGAACTCACGAACCACAAGATCATGACCTGAGACCAAGTCGGCCGCCTAACAGGCTCCAATCGCGAACATTTTAGAAGTGCCACAGAAAGAGTCTAGATTGTGTGGCCTGTACCCGCCCTCAAGCAAAAAGCATAGAGGTTTGCAACCTTAAAGTGGTAGTCTGAGATTCGCCATTGACCAGTCCAGCTTCTCATGAGAGCAGTGCATGAGATTCATCCAAGATGCTCTACAGGACCCTTTATGTGCTTGCTAAATGACCTTGATAAAATTCAGATTGTGGGTCTGTAGAATTAAAATGTACCTGAGATTCTGCCTTCCAGCTCTCAGGTCGGCAGAGCGGACCACACTCTGAGTAGTAACAGACTTGGTGGCAAGGATGGAAAGATTTGGGGAAACTGTGAGTCTACACTGACACATGTAGGAAGATTGTGTCCTTGAATCTTTTGGTGGTTATGAAATTCTAAATATATTGACATCAGTAAAACTGATTATTATATCATCAGTCTTTATTGCCTTCTCATTATTTCTACCATCATCATTGTCATTGCAAATAGGGAAATCATAACCATAAGTAGATTCCTAAAAATAGATTCATGAATAAACAGAGGGTTTGAAGTTGTACAAATGACATAACAGTACACAGTTTTGGAGCTCATGATTATGTTAGAAACCAGAAAACGAATCTTTACTCAGATTAGTGAAGAAAGGAAATCAGCTGTTGGTCTTTGAGAAAATCAATTTTTGTATTCTTCAGGTTTCCCATCAATGGAGTTCAAAAACTTAATTAATTAAGCTATAAGTTTCTTTCTAGCTCTAAAATATCATGATTCAATAAATATGACCTTTCAAATTCATGTTGAGACCTGTCACATTTAAAATAAACACATATTATACTATATGCAAAATAGTACCTTTTGCCATCTAAAAAAAAAGAAAAAGAAAAGAAAACCCTAAAACAAATAATGACACTCCTACTGATATTCAATCACAATGACAACATTTATGAAGTGAGCGATCTCAAATATGTAGAGAAAAAAATGCTTGGAATCAAAGACAAAGTACGTGTCTACCAGCAGACCTATTGGATTCTTTTGTGCTATTACTTAAAAATTTTCATATGGAAACTATTTTCAAAGCACATTTATTACATATCAATAATATCATACAACTGAAATGATCTTTGGCCTTAAAAAATTGAAGATTGTTTTTATGAATGTTTCCCTAATTGTTTCAGCAGAAGTAATTGAAAATATTTACGATAAAAATTTAATTTAGTGAGCATAACCTCCCCCAATTCATAGCACCTATCAAACACATATCTTTTTCTATGTATATGGTTTGAAGGAAAAAGAAAGGCAGAATGTGAAACAATAGATTTTCCTTAAAAAAAAATGGCTGACATTTCCAAAATATCATTCTCCAGGAGATTAAGTTCAGGCGCATCTGAAAAGTCAGAATGAAGCAAGAATATCTGCAGAATGTTCACCGTGCTACCTTCAATGTCAATGGATACCTTCAGTTCCTGTTTTTCTCTTTCTTTTTGTTCAGAAGATCTAACTGCTGTATTTTTTCTTCTATACCAAATATGTGTTTCATTGTAGTGAGTGACACCCACAGAGCCCATGAAGCATGATCTTAACTATTCAAGCACTTGATAAAGTTTTTTTCAGAGGGTCTGGCATTTCTTTCATTATAAGAACTTTTTTTCTGAGCTTTTCCCATAGTGCGTAGATGCTATATGTGATTTGACTAATCAAGCTATAGCTGTCAACAAACTAACAATGTCTACATTAGCCACTTTATATTGTGCTACTCAGTTCTCTCAACATTGAATCCATAGCTCACTCCTGCTGTGTTTTAGTGTTACAATACAAAGTCATAACTCAAGCTAATTAAATTGAAATTTCAAATAGATGAAGAGTTCATAATTACCCTACATGACGCTTTCTTGAAGGCAAAAGGACAAAAACATACAGGCACAATTATCAGACTCAGCAGGTATAATAGTAAATACACCGAGTTTGAATAATATACGTCTATGACATGTACATTTCTCACAAGTTGTATTCATTTGGAATTTCCCACTATTAATCAATAGCGGTGTGCAGAAGCAACGGATTTGTTCATATTTTAACACTTTGCTTTAGGATCTGGTTTCTAGAAACACAATGCATCTCTGAGGTAAAGGAAACCCTTGTGCGTTTTCCACATTAAAGTGATCTAATACATTTTTACCACCTAAGAAACAACCTCTTTGTAGTTTTGAAGAAGTTTTCAGCAAAATTTACATCACATATGGGCGCACACACACACACACACACGAGCTACAGTGATAACACCTTTTCAAAAATTGATACTCAATACCCTAGGACAGTGGTAGCGTCATGAAATAAACACACCCAATGCCCAACAGTCAATAGTTTGACTCTTGCTTCCCATGATATGTTTATGGGAAGCCATTGACTGATTATTTTTTGGGCATCATACATGACACATGATATAAATAAAAGGACCGAATAGTGAGAGATGCGTTAACATGCCTCTGTGAGGATAACAAAAGCCATACTCCCCCAGTTGAATTGAAGCCAAATGTAAATGTAGATAACAGGGAGATTATTATCTGAACATAGGCTGTTATACAGATTATATCCTTATATACAAATTAGTCTCGTGGAGGCAGATGCCTGTTGGAATGAACGCAACCCAGTGAGCCAGTCATTTAAAGCAGCAGGAGACATCCACGCCACTTTCACCACACACTGAACCAAAAGAATGAAATGTACAATTTTCATTTCCTAACCATAAATACGTTATTTTTTTTCTTTCAGAATGCTTATAAAAAATCTACTGATGGAGCTGAATTGCACTTGAAAACTATGACTACATCCATCTCTGTGATTCATTTCTCACTCTCATGATATATTTGGAAATTGTTCCTTTAGGATTTCCAGAACCTTGTCAACCACTCTGCTCTTAAACTTGCCATTTTTACAAAGTAGTTCTTAGAGGAGTTTTGAAGTGTTGTGTTTTCTCACCACTATATTCCTGAAAGAGAGATGAATCTGAAATTTTGAAGAAAACTGAAAGACACCTATTAGTTGTATTTTAAATTTTGACAAAGCATATTTTTCTGTTACTCATATAATTTAATTGAGATTGGTTTTAAATGCGGACTCATTTGTGCACCTGCAATAAATTTTTTCTGCAAGTTAAAAATTTCCACTCATTTCAACATGATGTATAAGAGTCAGTTCTAACAATGAAAACTTAAAACGTTTCTTTCTAACCAATTAACAGAGTTTAAGAGTCAAAAGGGCAATTGAACTGCAATGGATGACTAGCTTTCTCTGATTTTTGGCTAACCATGCTGCGGAAATGAACAATCTCGCAGATCTTCTCAGGAAATGCTAAGTAATAATAAGAGACGTTTGCTTTTCTGGGAAGAATGCTTGTCATTCCTGACTCCTTCCATTCCTTCCCCTTTGTATGCACTGTCACCAAATCTTTCAAGATATCTTGTGAATCTATTTGTTTCTCTCCATCTCCACTACCACCACCATTTCCAGGCCACCAACACATCTGACCTGAAGTGCTCTCATAAGTGGCCTCCTTGCATGGCATCAGGCCCATTTCCATACCATTCTCCACCACAGCACAGCAATCCCTTTAAAATTGATATCACATAAAACTCAAGCAACTTCCTGTGGGCCTTAGTAAAAAATCTAAAGACCCAAGCACAAAACCTAGATCTGAAATATTTCCATCGGCTACTCACTACCAAGTGTTTATTCTCAAATAATAAAATTCAGCTTGCATAACCTGCATGCAACACAGTGTCTCCCATTCAGTTTTGGCTGTACAGTTAGAACCACTAAAAATTGTTTAAAGATCTGAAGGCACAGGCTACATCCTACATCAGTTAAGTCAGGGTAGATCTGCATAATAGTAATTTTTTAACTAACCAGATGATTCTAACATGCAGCCAAGTTTGAGAATCATTGCAGTAAAGGTGTTAGTTGACTGTTTTTGTAACAGTGATCCATCTCCTGAACCCATCTCTCCTATGTCACTGCAGAGCCCTCACTGGGTCTTATCTGAGCCATATTTCTCCACCTTGGCAGTATATTATGATGAGGGCCATTGTCAGTGAATGCTTTGTTGAAATCCAAAGCCTCAATTATTTGGTCATTATTTTATTAATCTGCCAAATTCTTTGAAAATAACACCTGCTAATTCTAAATTATATGGAATTTTTTGACATTTGGCAAAACATTTATACAAATTAAATTTTTTTTTCAATGCAAACTGTGTGGATATCTAGTAAATGTTAAGTATAGGCATAATAGAGCCCATCCCAGCTATTAAATGAGTTCTGGAATGAAGCCTTACAATCAAGTTGTTTTACAAGTAAAATATGTTCTTTCATGCATACATAAGTATATGCTAATACATTTTCCACTCCTTAACATCCAAATCTTCCAGAAAATGAAAATTAACATAAAAGATCCAAACAATATCCACATCAGATTTTTAAGCGATTCAGTTTACTTACAAACTCAGTAGTTCCAAAAATAGAGAGATTTATTTCTCTTATTGATTTTTCTTTTTAGATAATGATAAACTTACCACAATAATAATATATTAATATTATTAGTAATATATTACTTAGATACTGATAAACACACTACAATAATAATATATTATTATATGCTATATTATTATTATTAAAATAGCAAGGCATTTTTCCAAATTTTCCTATGCAAAAGAGACAGCTATGCAGGGAGTCAGTACCCCTAAGTGTTAACCCTTGTTCAACACTGTCTGTGACCTTAGGCTTTGACTCTTCTGGGCCTCAGTTTCTTAATCACTGTATAAAACAAAGATAAAGCTACAGGCTAGAATTCCTAAGAATGTAAGATGTCAATGGAATAGATGTCCATGCTTCCAGCAGGAGACAGATGCACAATCAAGGGACAATTGAAGAAAATGTACACTACAAAGGTGTATTTGCAAACAGAAACCAACAAGGTGGGGCACCTGGGTGGCTCAGTCCATTAAGCTTCCCACTCTTGATTTTGGCTCAGGTCACAATCTCATTGTCCAGCCCCACGTGGACCTCTGTGCTGACACCATAGACCCTGCTTGGGATTCTCTCTCTCTTTCTCTCTGCCCCTCTGCCCCTCTATCTCTCAAAATAAATAAATAAATAAATATTTAAAAAAAAAACAAAGAAAGAAAACAACAAGGGACAGAAAAGTACCCAACATCTGTTTTTTAAATTTTTCTAAGCTTATTTATTTATTTTGAGAGAGAGCACGCACAAGTAGGGGAATGGCAGAGAGAAGGAAAGACAGAATCCCAAGTATGCTTGGTACCATCAGCACAGAGCCTGATGGGGGGCTTCAACTCATGAATTATGAGATCATGACCTGAGCCGAGACAGAGAGTTGAATGCTTAACCAATTGCACCACCCAGTAGCCAACCCCTCCCCCCAAAAGAACTAATTAAAGTAGGAAGGAGTTACTACCCTTAGCCCAGGGGCATATGGGAAGGATCTGTTTCTAGAATGAGGGAGAATTCTACCTATGGAAGAGGAGCCCCAATTGTAGCCTTTGGCAGAGGAACATAGGTAGAGCCACTGCAAACTTTAGCTGTTATTAACAGGGAAGAAGCAGGGAATAAACACTTCATTCCCATTTCATGCCCTCCTCTGATGATCTGCTGGCAACTTCCACTGACCAAACCCAACCCAAATTCAGAATGGAAGGCCAGTAATGCATTCTATAGAGTTTACCACCAAGGGCATAGTGAATGATCTCGAAAAGCAATTAAAGAATAATGGGCATAGAGTGAAAGCTATTTTAACCTATCATTTGCTCACTAAATTGTTTTTAAAATAGTACATGAAAACACAATATGACATTGAAGCTTTCATTCTGTATGACTCTGTAATAACGGATACATGCCATTATACATTTGTCAAACTCCTTAAGATGTACAACAAAAACAGTTAAGACTAATGTAAACTATGGACTTTAGTTAGTAATAATGTGTCAACATTGTCTCACCAATTTTAACAAATGTCCCACACTAATCCAAGACATTACAAATAGGGGAAACTGGTATGTGCGAAGAGGGGGATTGTATGGGGCATAGAGGACCTCTCTCTACTTCTTGCTTAATGTTTTGTAGACCTAAGACTGTTTCCAAAAAATCTACTAATTCTTTAAAAATTTATTTTGAGTGGGGAGAGGGGCAGAGAGAGGGAGACAGAGGAGCTGTTAGTGCAAAGCCCAATGCAAGGCTGGAACTTGCAATCTGTGATATCATGACCTGAGCCAAAGTCAGAGACCTAAGCAGTTTAGCCACCTAGGTGCGCCCCTATTAATTTTTAAGTGATCTTTTAATTACCAACATCTATTGAAAATGTCTGGTCATCTCCCAAATTCTACCATGCTGCTACCTCCGTGAAAATGAGGTGGTAATGATACAAGCAACTTGTGCCTCTGAGTTACAAGAGTTTCATTCCCAGCACTGGAGAAGTGGAAGTATATCCAGGAGACCTACAACCGCAAAACTAACGGGGTCTTCCTTTTCTAAACTCTCCATTTGCCTCATTCCTTATTTGGCTAATTCAGAAAGACAGCATTTTCCTTTGTTTTTTTCAGTGAAAACTCTAAATAATATGTTCCATATGATCATTCCTATTGAAATGATTAACTTTTTCACGTAAACCCAGACAACTTTAGCGGCACCTAGGTGGCTGAGTCGGTAAAGCATCTGACTCTTAGTTTTGGCTCAGGTCATGATTTCACATTTCATGAGTTCAAATCCTGCATCGGGTCCACGCTGCTAAGGATTCTCTCTCTCTCTCTCTCTCTCTCTCTCTCTCTCTCTCTCTCTCTCTCTCTCTCCCTCTCTCCCTCTCTCCCTCTCTCCCTCTCTCCCTCTCTCTCTGCCCCTCCCATGCTCATTTTCTCTGTCTCTCTCAAAATGACTAAATCGACTTAAAAATTTTTTAAACTAGGCAGCTTTGCTTTTAAAATACTTTAAATAGGGTTATTTCTTTGACCTTTGAAGAGATTCAAGTCAAAATTTGGAAATGATTTCATGTTATAATAGTAACCATAGATTATCTCCTGCTGATAATTTGTCATCAAAGTTAAAAAGAAAATAAAATATGATTTGGGGGGAAAAACATATAGTCACAAAATGACTGAAATATATTCACCTGAAAATCTTATCCGATTTTTTCTGAAATTTACTTCAACATGATTTACCAGGTTCTCATAGCAGGTGCTCTGAAGTGCACATAGCATACCAAAATAATAAGATTCTACACATTATACAATGAATATAAAGGTTTTTGCAAATTATATTTCTGATGTATAACACACAGAGCCATAGCTATTTAGGAGATCCTGTTAGTGCTTTCTTGATAAAAGTGTTTACATTTGAAGCACAATATTATAGTTGCTGTTTAACATTAGATGAGAAAAGAAATCAAATGGCCAATATATTAAAAAATAAAAAAAGAAAGGGGCACCTTGGTGACTCAGTAGGTTAAGCATCTGACCCTAGATTTGGGCTCAGGTCATGATCTCAGGGCTCCTGGGTTCAAGCCCCACATTGGACTCTGTGCAGAGCCTGCTTGGGATTCTGTTTCCCTCTCTGTCTGTCCCTCCCCTGCTTTCCCTAGCTTTCTCAAAATAAATAAACATTAATATTTTAAAAAGTAAAATAAAAATAAACATAGAAAAACACTAAAGTCCCAAAGATCCTAAACAAATGATAATAGAATTTAGAGATGATCCCTGATGCCACTGCTGTCGGGACAGGTACCGCTGCAAAGGAGAGGTAGCCCGCTGCCTGTTCTCTAGAGCGCAGACACAGCAGATGGAGCCTTCCCCTCCTCTTACCATCTTCACAGCGGGCCTCAGTTCAAACTTCAAATAAACGGTGTCGTTCAAGAGAACTGACTTTTGTCCTCCAAGGTCATAGGCACGAGAGGCAGAGAAGCCCATTCTTCAGTGTATTGTGGTCTGGTGATGACAGCTGAGCTGTCAACATAAATGAGGGCAGTTCCTACAGTTTACGACTTTGATGATAAGGCTAAGTTATTAGTCACAGAGCAGAGTTTCAAAAGTGTTTCCATGCCTCCTTTTCACTCTCTCATGTGCATAAAGGCAAACATTGTAAAGATACAAATGCCTCTTTCTGGTCTTATCTGCACTGCTGGTGTGCGCACCCCAGCCCTGGGAAGGCTGGGGAGCAAACCGTCTCACAGAGATAGAGTGTGCTCTGGTTTGCAGCCGCTGCTGTTGTTCGCAGCGCCTTTCACAAGCTTGATCTCAAAGAAGCTCACCCCAAACACTAGGCTGGTTTATCTAGCCCTGCAATTTTCCTGAAATCCAAAGCAGATTATCCAGATCTATGGGCTTGAACACAGGAAGGCAATGGCGCAACTGTTGGAAAAAAATCGTGTGTGTGTGCGCGCGCGCATGTGCAGGCAAGCAGGCATGCGAGCACCCTCTTCCCTTCCTAATGTAATTCATAACTTTTTAAAGATTTCAAAACCTCAACCCAGGATTCATCCCGTTGCCAAAGGAGGCTGTAATTATAGCTCATATCTCTAAGAATTATGTACAGAGTCTCTTATTATCTAAGGAAGCGCAGTTTTTGGCCAGGGATGTATATTTTGTCCAATTAGGATGAACAACAACATCTTAGTAGGTAATGGGTTTAGTAACGACCTCACAATTTGTTCTTGGCAAGATCACCAAGGGTTCTGGGGCTCTGTTCCACCCTGGAAAAACATTTAAGGGGAAGAATGCAGGAGGCAGCAGGAAAACAGATTAGAGATCTCTCAAGTTAGAGGCACGTTTCCTCCCCGGTAGCCAATGTTCATCTTTGTTCCTGTAGATTTTGAGAAATAATGAAGGAGGACTTCCAGGAGCAGTTGTGAAAATATATCAATAACTTTATATTGTTCTGGGAAGGGAAGAGAAAAGGAGGGAGGAAAAATTAAGTTATATTAAAAAATGTATACATGAGAAACATAAAAAATATGCATACCTACTATATAATCCCTCTTTGGCAGCTTATAACTAAATGAATTTATAACTAGATTAAACCAGCAGCAACACACACGATATGAAATAGTAGGATAAGGAGAGAAGGGGAAAGCAGATTTGTTAATATATACAGACAAAAAGGGGCACCTGGGTTGCTCAGTCAGTTAAGCATCTGACCCTTGGTTTCAGCTCAGATTACCATCTCTTAGTTTACAGGCCCGAGCCCCACATACGCCTCTGTGCTGACAGCATGCAGCCTGCTTGGGATTGTCTCTCTCCCTCTCTTTCTGCCCTTCCCCTATTTCCTCTCTGTTTTTCACTCTCAAAATAAGTAAATAACCTTAAAAATATATATACATATATATATATACACATACATATATATATGTATATATATATATATATACACAGACACATGCACATGCACACGCTGAGCTCATCCTCAAAGTCTTAGTGAACTTTGAAGTTTTACTAACTTCAAAAGTACAAATGCTCTAAACTTAAGTAACAACATCATGTCAAGGCTTAATTATTTGTTGCTTTTATGCATACTTAGTTTTTGAATGCTGAATAATAGATTTTTAATTTTAACTTTTTGTTTCAGTGAGTATTTGCCATCATCTATAAATGTAAACAAAGCAAAGATGAAAATACTCGCGGCAACAGGTCCTGAGGCTATCTCTAGCTGGCTTTTTGTAACTTCTTCCACAGTCTAGTTCTTGTTCTTTGTCGCTTAGCTAGGATGTCTGGTCTGGTCATTGTTCTTGGTTGAGTGACCCAAATGTCATTTCTGAACTGTTTTTAGTAATACTAGCAGCAACAATCATGGTTTTAGGAAGAACACCCCAGAAGATACAACATCAATCTCATCTCCCCTTGATAGTCAGGATCAATCATCCCAACATTAAACTCTTGCTTTGCCCTTTAGCTCAATGGTGTGAGGAGCTCAAAGTGGTTCAATGGAATTCTCAACATACAGTTGAACAGAACCATTTTGTGAACACTAAGCTCATTAATTCAGCCAAGATCAAAATGACAGCGATGGGAAAGCAAACTTTTAGTGAATGCATCTTTGAGGTAACGGGAAAAGGGCTATTCTGGCATCTACTCTGATGCCCTTAGACTCATGCATTCTGGCAACTGTAGAAATGGAATCATGTATTAGTAGCAGTTGCTATCAGAACATATACTATGTCTAGTCAGATGTCACCTCAGACTTGCAAGTTATTTGCATACAGGGGCTGTGTTGTTCTCCTAGCAGGTAATTAACTGTTTCTTCAACACACCATTGCACTGTTTCATCAGTAGAGTGGTTTCTGAATGACATGCTACATGGTAAGACCAGTGAGTCTCATGGACATGAGTCACTGATTTTGCTGTAAAACGAGCTCTTTGGTCAGAAGCCATGTTATGTGGGATACCAGTATAGGGTAAAGTATTCAATAAACACACAGGAGGTAATGCTGGCAGAAGCATGTGGAGGGGGGAATATAATCCATAGCCAAAGTACATGTATTATCCCAAGGGAAAATGTTCTCCCCTTCCAAGATGGCAGGGATCCTGTATAATCATTCTGCTGCTGAGTCATTTACTCATCCCATCAGGAAATGATGCTATATCAAGGGTTCAGATTCGCCTTGTGCTGTTTGTTGGCTAACCATTCAGCTGTGGTATTTGCCATATGAGCTTTTTGGGGGGAAAAGCCTTGTATTGTTTAGATTTTATCTTTATTCTGGCAATTTTATACATGAGTCCGATGACCAAGCCCTGGAATGACTATTAAAAGAGGCAAATTGACTTCCACAGAATGGTCTGTATCCAAATATTGTTAAACACCTTCTCTGGAATGCTTTCCTGAGCTTTCACATATACTGTGTAAATTCCTGTGCTGTCAAGCCTCCTCTCTTATTCCTTTTGAGTCTGTAATTATCCAGCTTATCCATTAGTCTTTGCTCATGAATTAGTACCCATCCATATCGCTGGCGTTGTCCCTTCTAGTAAATTTAAAAACACAATACACTTGTAAAATTCTATCCACTGGGTGTGTTCCTTTCCTCATTATCTTTCTGAGACACTCCTAAATGTGGTTGTCATATGTTGTAGTTCACTTCAAACTGGTGGCAGTCTGTCATCCAGAACTATCTCTAAACCAAATTGTACTTCTAAACTAATGAAACAATTTTCTGCTTTACACAACTATTCTTTGGAAACTATGCCCATACGTTAAAGTTGAAGGAAAAGTGACAATAAAGCAAGCAGACTTATATGCTTTGGGGGTCTGAGTCATCTACTCAAACAACTTACTTGTGTTTGCCTATTTGAACATGATATTTATTTATTTATTTATATAAATAAAGTTATATCACTTCTCCTTGATGTTAAAGTGAAGCTGGGTATGTTAGGAGACAGTTTGAGACAGAAACCATAGGTAGCATGGTTGATTTACATTCTATAGTGAGTCATTCTATCACTCTTAGGACTGAGAAGCAGGCCAGGGACTATTTTTTTTAAAGGAAAATAATTAACTGTGAAAGGTAGTACTTAAAAAAAAAACCCTAGGGATATATGCTATCGTATACCTAGAGGGATGGTCAGAGGTGCCAGAGAACACTTAAAGCATTTACCCGTTGTAAATTCTAGGGGGCAAAGCAACATGGCATCCGGTTCCAATCAGTGACCATGTTTTCTCTTCTATGGGGTTCCATTCAAAACTGACATCTTTAGGGTTACTTAGTAAGTGAATTTGAGCATCCTGAAATATAGTACATGTTGCCTCTAGAATCAAGTGCCCCACCAAGAACTACGATTCTTTGTTATGATGGAAGTATAAGGAACAGTAACATTTTTTTTCATTCTGAATGGAATATCTTGACATGCCTGATACATCCCCTCTACCCCTAGAAAACCCACCAAGATCCCTGAATTTCCATGAGAACTTTGTGCACCCTTTCATACGCGTGTCTCAACAAGGCATTTGGCATGACATCATCAATACAGTGATAACTGAATATCCCATGTGACGGTTTCTGTTGAATATATGACAGAGAAAGACCTCATATGACCCTGTGATTATAAAGATAGACTGCTAAACAGCTACATATTGCATACTACAGACCGAATTGATTTACTCTATAAACACACTACACCTGAAACAGCAACTAAAATATAGTCACCACCTGATTAACCTCATGACAACTAAAGAATATTCTATAAGACCCATTTATCTTTTGCATAAAACAAATAGGTGAGTTAAATAGAAATTGAATTACAAAAAGCTTCACCCTGCATTTTTCACGTACTTGATGGTGGCAATAATCTCTGCAATTACCTATGATTTGACATTAATTTTCATTTACTACTTTGGTAGAAAGTAGCACTTCCTCAGCTGCCCCTTTTCTCACCCCAATATATATTATTATATATATTTATATGTTTTTTTCTCATCCTAATAGATAGATAGATAGATACCACTATATAGTCTTCTTCCATAGGACAGAAAGCCAATGTGGACACTCCCTCAGTAGCTGATTACATCTATTTCAACCATGCATTCAGGAACTGGAATAATAATCACGGGGTGTCAGAAGGACATTGTCCAAAATTCCATTTATTGCTTGATCACAATAAAATCAAACTCTGGCTGTGACCCAGTTCAGGTCTCTGATCACTAAGCCTAGAGATTTTATCAAGGATCCTGATCAAATACATGTCATAAAAACCAAGTAAAATTCAGTAGGCTGCCCAGCTATCAAGACCTACAGTCTCCTAGTACACATTCTGCTTCACACTCTGCCTTTTACATTCATTGCACCTCCTGGTGTCTGGCAGTTTAATGCTGCCACCTGGCTTCTGCCATTTTGCGATCCTTTACCCTTTAAAACCAGGGAGTCCATTTCAGTGGGACTTTATCTGATAGTCTAATGCAGCTTGCAAAAAACAGCTACCACCATACTCTCCAAAGATGCAAGTGATAACCTATCCCTCAAAATTTTGGTAAAGGGAATAGTCTCTAAACTCTTTTCAGTGGGAGTGGTGGGAGATGCCTGGGTGGCTCAGTCAGTTTAAATTTCCAACTTTGGCTCAGGTCATGATCTCATGGCTTCTGGGTTCAAGCCCCACATTGGGCTCTGTGCTGATAGCTCAGAGCCTGGAGCCTACTTCAGATTCCATGTCTCCCTCTCTCTCTGCCTCTCCACGCTCTCTCTCTTTCTCTCTCTCTCAAAAATAAATAAACATTACAAAACTTTTTAACTCTTCTCAGGGAAACAATAAGGGTATATGGGTGAGAGTTTCCCATGATTAATATTCTCCGACGTGCTTATGTCTTTAAGTTTTAGATTCACTAGTCTACTTTATACGAAGAAAGTGCTGGCTCTTCACACTTATCTAATTTAGGTCACTGAAATGTTCAAATTTAAGTCAACATACTGAGTAAACTGTTAGAGTCTCTCCTGGCTGTTTGCAGTAACGTGATTACTTCAGAACATCTGGCAAGGGCAACCACTCTGTGATCTAACCTTGTATCAGTTTTTATTTAACTGTTCTTGTTATCGTTTTGTTTTGTCTGCCGTAAAACCCTTAGCATCATTTTTACCAGCATTCCTCCCTGGTTTCTGTGAACATAAATTAGGAAAACATTGCTTTTGTTTCAGTGTCTATGCCACCTCCTCCAGGATCAGACCTTGTAATCATCCCTGTCATCCTGTGCCAAGCTTCTAATTACCTGTCTGGAAGCAAAGGAAAGTAATGGGGTGGGTCTTGAAAGGAACCAGCATTGCCTTATTGCCTCACCAGGTGACATGAGGCTAAAGTCCTCAGAGAGGCAAAGATGGGCAGTTTCTGATGGAAAGTAACGATCCGTGGGGGTGAGCAGTTTAAGCTCCTCAGGTTCTTTGGAATCCAGAAGGTTCTCAGTTCCACTCCTCCCTAATCAATACCCCAACTTTTACATAAGAGGGCAAGCATGGCTAAAATTCATTTGTCATAACTCTGTAACTCATAAGATCAAATCTTATTTCTGGTTCTGTGTTTAGTAGTTCTAAAAATATATTTTCAAAAGCAGTCATAAAAGGATTTTACTTCTCTTCTCCTTACTTCTCTCACAGCACCATTAGCTTGTGCGTTCAACAGGCATTTTATTTTCTATTTGCTATTGTTTTCTTTGGACTACATGCATTCCATTTTCTACTGATGATGGGAGTCACATGACTTTCCAGTGACTAATCCCAAGTTCCCACCTGTGAGAGTCTCTTTCCTGGATTCATATTCTTATATCAGGCCTTGTATCAGATAGAGTGTGCTCAGAAAAACAGAAAGCATATTAAATACTATAAGAAGAGAATTAATAGAAGGAATTAGAAACTCACAAAACAATTTGAAAATCTGGGCTGGAGGAGGTGGCAAAAGTCCGCTAGATTGAAAGAAATCACGAAACGAAAAATTGCAAGAAGCTACTCCTTCTTTCTTGAGCTGCCATCAGCCTCAAAGTGGGTGATCCAATAGGAAAACACTCAGAAAATGCTGGAAAATCTCCATCTGTTCTTTTATAATCCTACAAACCTGTCTATTGCTGTTCACTCAGTAATGGTGCTTCCTTTTCTTCTTCCTGTTGAAAGACAGTTCTCAGTGGGTTTCTCATGCTTCTATGCTGCTGACTGACTGACTTTAATGCAGACTATGTTTTCAAGGATATTTATGTAGCAAATAGCCTCGGAGCGCAGAAATAGTTTCTCCCTTCAGGACAAAAGCCAGATAAGATCACTGTTTATTTTAAAATGTTCACGTCTCCTAAACTCAGAGTTCCTTCTGTAACCCACCCACTGTATGTGTAAGTATCATCCAGCCCTCCATACATTGCCTGTGGGATTTGTGCCTTGCAGAACCAAAGCAAATACTGATTCTCTGGCTTCTGCTGTTGTTCTCAGTGATAAAATCCTTCATCTCAGACTCGGGAGTTTCATGTCCTCTACCAACTTCCATAAAACACTTGCAGACTACTTTGTTACCTTGCAAGTGGGGTCAAATTTCAGACCCTTCCAGTTCTTAACACTGAATTCCGTGTAAATCATAGGAGGACTTTTGTTTTCTGCAACACAAGAAAATAGCATAAAAACAATCAAAAATAAATAAATGTTGGTGGCCCAACCCTTCAAAAAAAGTCATCCAACAACTTTTATTTAATACCATTGAAAAAATACTTTAGATTTTGTTTTCAGTTCATTTTTCATACCTCACTAATTTCGTTTTTTATCTTTATTAAATCCTCACTTATACATGCTTATTCACAACGTCTCATTTATATGTTCATTGAACAACTGGATTCTTAATCTCGGCTAGGCTTTGAGTTTAAAATTATGACCAGGGGCACCTGGGTGGCTCTGTTGGTTAAGCATCTGACTTTGGCTCAGGTCATGATCACAGTTCATGGGATCGAGCTCCATATCAGGCTCTGTGCTGACAGCTAGAGCCTGCTTTATATTTTGTGTATCCCTCTTTCTCTGCCCTCCTCTGTTTGTGCTCTCTCTCTCTTTGAAAAATAAATAAATATTGAAAAAAATTTTAATTATTAGCAAAACATACATTATCTCCATTTCACTCGGTTTTTTTATTATGTTTTTTAACTTCCTAAGTTGAACGCTCCACACATTTTTAAACTAACTATAGTTTTAGTTACAGTTCATATTTTTTTATCTGAAGTATCTTTATTTTCATAAATTTCTGAGTAATGGCAGTTTGAGTAACAAGCTTTGGAGAGAAGAATTGCACAATTTGAGAAATAAAATCTGAAACTTTTCTGCCTTCATTTATATAAGCTGATGAAAGAATAGTTTGAGGGATGACTGGGTGGCTCAGTGGGTTAGTGACTGACTCGATTTCGGCTCCAGTCAGGATCTCACGGTTCGTGAAATCGAGCCCTGCATTAGGCTTGTACTGACAGTGCAGAGCCGGCTTGGGATTCTGTCTCCCTCTCTATCTGCACTCCGCCCCCCTCAAAATAAATTTTAAAAATAAAATAAACTTTAAGAGTAAACTGAAAAGGGTGCATCCACTAAATAGACGTTGATAACCTAGTATATACAGTATCTAATGGCATGGATGTTACCCTTCTGGAAATGTAGGTTTCCTGTTTTCAGAAAACTTAGAAGTCATTAGAAAATCATTGTAAATGAGAGTGCCTGATTGTCTGAGGCTTTGACCTTTGCCCTTCCATCTTCCTAAAGCACCATTTCCTTGCATCTTGATTTCTGCTGGGTCAAATTCCACTGGCATCAGTCCATGTATCAGAGACACTATAAACTTTCACATGAATCCAACATTCTCTACATAGTTTCTTAATTGGATCACTGTCATCCTCTACATAGACTTTGGATACGGGCTAATTGCCATTGAATTTCTTTGTAATTACATGCCCCTCTGCCACTCGTCTGTAATCTAGCTTCTGTGTCGTAGTTAAATTAATAACAGAACTCTATCACCAAGACCGTCCTCAATATCATTACCATCTCCACTGTCTTTTATTGGCTTAAAGACTATTTTTGGTTGCTAAAAAACAAAAAACAAGAAAAAAAAAACCTTAATCTCTTTGCATCCTGTTTTTCTTTCCCAAGGAGAATAGTTGAATTACTTTTAAAACATCATTTTAGAAATAAAAAGTTACATAGTACATCTAATTTCCAGCTGAAATCAATCAAAGCAACAGACTTTATCAACCAAATTTAAGACAGCAGAATATCTTATACTTCCTAAAGTCAGAAACTACCATATGTTTGCACTCATAGGTCTAACAGAACAGTAGAAACCTAATGGAGGACCAGGGGGAGAGGAAGAGGGAAAGAGAGTTGGGGAGAGAGGGGGATGCAAAACTGGAGAGACTATTGAATACTGAAAATGAACTGAGGGTTGAAGGGGAAGGGGGAGGGGGAAAAGAGGTGGTGGTGATGGAGGAGGGCACTTGTGGGGGAGAGCACTGGGTGTTGTATGGAAACCAATTTGACAATAAATTATTTTTTTTAAAAAAGAAACTTTTTTTTTTCTGAAACAGAAACTAGACGTTTCCCACACTCTCTCCCACTTAACTTCTCAAAAATAAAACAATTTCTTCTAAGGAGTCCTATAGAATATCCCTCTTCAGCCTTTTTGTATACGGGGTTATTCTTGGCAACGAAAAACCAGAGTCTGGTAGTTAGAGTAGTAAGAGCAAATTTTGCATAGGAACTGTTGAACTAGGAGAATAAAGACCTTGGTATAGAACCGGGCTCAGTTTTGAATAAGAAAAAGTGGGAATTTATAGGCAAGGGTTAGGTTGGGTTCAGTGGATAGAAAATTACTAAGAGGAAACAAGAATAACATATACAAAGTTAAATTCAAAATGGATGAAATATCTAAATATGAGACAGGAAACCATCAAATTCCTACAGGAGAAATAATCCAGCAAGCTTTTTGACCTTGGCCATAGGGAATTCTTACTAGATATATCTCCGGAGGCTAGGAAAAGAAAAGCAAAAATGAACTATTGGGACATCATCAAGATAAAAAGCTGCGGCATAGTGAAGGAAAAAATCAACAAAACTAAGCAACTCATGGAATGGGAGAAGATATTTGCAAATGACATATCAGATAAAGGGTTAGTATCCACATTTTATAAAGAACTTATCAAACTCAACACCCAAAAACAAATAATCCAGTGAAGAAGTGGGCAGAAGACATGAATAGATACTTTTCCAAAGACATCCAGATGGCTAACAGACATGAAAAGATGCTCAACATCACTCAACATTAGAGAAATGCAAACCCAAATCCCAATGAGATATCACTTCATACCTGCCACAATGTCTAAAATTAACAACACAAGAAACAACAGGTGTTGGTGAGGATGCAGAGAAAAGAGAGTCCTTTTGCACAGTTGGTGGGAATGCAAACTGTTGCAGCCACTCTGGAAAACAGTATGGAGGTCCCTCAAAAGTTAAAAATAGAATTACTCTATGACCCAATTGCACTACTAGGTATTTATCCAAAGGATATGAAAATGCTAATTCAAAGTGGCACATGCACCCCAATGTTAATAGCAGCATTATCAACAATCACCAAATTATGGAAAGAGCCCAAATGTCCATTCACTGATGAATGGATAAAAAAGATGTGTTATTTACATATATACATACATACACACACACACACACACACACACACACACACACACACACTGGAACACTACTTGGTGACCAAAAAGAATGAAATCTTGCCATTTGCAACAACTTGAATGTAATTAGAGTGTATTATGCTAAGTGCAATAAGTCAGTTAGAGAAAGAAAAATACATATTACTTCACTCATGTGTGAAATTTTAGAAACCTAACAGATGAACATAGGGGAAGGGAAGGAAAAATAAGACTAAAAACAGAGAGAGGGAGACAAACCTTAAGAGACTCTTAATGACAGAGAACAAGGAGGGTTTCTGGAGGAAAGGTGGGTGGTGCGGTGAAGGGCTCAGGGGGTGATAAGTATTACGGAGGGATGAGACATTATGTGTATGTGGTGAATCATTGGTTATACTCCTGAAACTAATACTATACTGTATGTCATTACCTTGGATTTAAATAATGTTTTTAAAAAGAAACAGATATGGGAAAACTGTATATTTTTTTAAAAAGGTATGGGGATTCTAGCTAAACTGATTTAATAGAATTCTTGCAGAAGGAAGCCCAGCTGCTTAGACCTCACACAGGGTCTGATAGGAAATGGGGAATTTGATCAGATATCAAAGGTAATCAGGTATCAGGAGTGTGGGATTCTGACTAAAATTACTTACCAGGATTCTTGCTAAAACTGGGCACTTAAAAGACACACCCCAAAGACAAGGCCTAGTCTGGCTTAGAAGAACCTTTCTAAAGAAGAAGAAGAAAAAGAAGGAGGGGGAGAGTGAAGAGGAAGAAGAGGGGGAGGGGGAGAAAAAGGAGAACCTTATTATAGAAACTTTGGTAAATTCAATGAATCTTTGTCATTGTCTTCCTCTTGTTCAAGAGACATTCTTCTTTCCTTTGAACAATGCAAGTCCATTTCTCATTTGATCTTCCTTTATTCATTAAGGATCAACTGAAGCATCTGTTGGAACTTGGTAGTAGAGTATGTTTGCTGGATGGTGCTACCAGTCAGACATTAATGAGGACAGTTTATGAAAATAAAAGGAAAACAAAGATTCATAGTTGTAAACCTCATCTCTGAGTCCAGAGTGCAACCAGTCAAGGAGATTTCTAGATGCTGAGCTCAAGGATGGCAGTGGCAACCCAATGGATTTCCTGGTTTCCATTTCGATGTGTTTGGTGATGGCACTGAGTGATCCAGAGGGCTTTCTAAGTTGCACACATAGCACCAGACATGAAGGTTGCTCATATGTGATCTGTTGCGGTGATTTCTTTGAAGTTTATTGCAAGTCCTCCAGCATCAGCTTCCAGGGCTTCCAGCAAAGGACAGTTTTCATTCTCTCTGATGCCAAGACACAACAGGAGAGAATTAGAAACTTAGTTTGGAGAGTTGTAGTCAGATATCAGAGGAAACTAAAAGAACTGAGAACCTGGAAGGATGCACCATAGTTTTCCACTGAAACAAAATTTCTCTCCACAGTCACTTGCTTTTTTTTATTTATAAAATAAGTCTAATCTCATTAGATTTGTCCTGAGTTTTTACACAAGTGAAGTAAGAAAAGCAATTGACCACATAAACTTCGCTCTTTCATGAGGAATGTCATATCAGACTTTTTAAAACCCTTTCAAGGCTAGAAAGTCACACCAAGGACACTCACTTACCTAAGAAGAACACCACAAAATAGCCAATAGCTATTCACTGGGAAGCTTGTCAGACAAACGTAAGAACTAAATCTTAAATTAGGAAGGGTCGTGTTCTGCCCAGTTTTGGGGAGAGTTTAAGGGACCTACAGGAGGAGAAACTGAGGGAGGGCCTGGAGCAGTGTAGATTCATTAACTCTCAGAACTGACCATCAGTTTCCTTCCTGAACAAGACTCTATCTTGACATAAACTGCTTGGAATAGCAATAAAAATTGATCAGGCAAGAGACAAAAAATGAAGGAAGGTGATGGTCGCAAAGCTTGGGTAGAAACACTAAGCATGTGTGTAGGTGTTTTGAACTTTACAGCGTGATGGGGTGGATGAACCAAAAGTGTTAATGTCTTTAGTGTTTCCCTTTTGAGCTGATCAGATTCCCCAGAATATGCTCTAACAATCTCCTGTCCGGCAGCTAAAAGTCTGGCTATGAGTTCTGGGAATTGAGCGGAGAAGGAAGTCTGGGGGCTTCAGTGCAGCTTACAACGTTCATCAGGTCACTGTGTCTCCCATTTTTTGTGTGATACCACGTTATCATTTGTGCCATATGACCCCCACTCCAAAGACCTTCAGTCTTACCTTTTTTAGGAAACAATTCCTTGTCTTCTGTCCAGTGGGCTAGTCGGGGGAGAAGAACTAGAGATTCAACTAGTTTGTGAGCAATTTTCCCTGATTTTGCTCACTTTAGCTTTCCTCCCTCTACTCTTAGGCCCAGTGTCACATGGTGTTGCCTATTTTTGGCCCTTTTGATGATTCTCTGCATTTTTTTTTTTTTTGAGAAAAAGAGAGAGAGAGAGTTTGCGTGCATGCCCAAGTTGGGGAGCAGTAGAGAGAGAGGGAGAGAGAGATCCAAGCAGGCTCCTCACTGTCAGCACAGAGCTGGATATGGGGCCCCAATTCACAAACCATGAGATCATGATCTGAGCCAAAATCATGAGTTGGATGCTTAATCAACTAAGCCACCCAGGCACCCCGACAATTCTCTGCTTTAAATCAGGGGGCTTCTCAGATTGCTCAGACTATTGCTGCATGAAGATTCCTCTTTCTTAGGACTGCTCAGTAAGTTACCATTGGTCCATCTGTTCCCCAGCCTGCAACATGCATTGCTGTTAGCTTTGTAAATGTCACAGATATCCAGGTCTATAAATTTCAGTTCTTTTATCCCAATTATACTGCTTATCTGTGTTTCCCCCTGAGATCTTCGATTGGTCATTTGAGAGTATGCTCCTAGGAGTATATCCTTGAGTTAATCATGGGCTGGATTGCTACAAAAGGGTTATAGGTGTGCCATGAGAGATACAGATCACTTCAGTCCTTGGAATGGCCAGGTAGGACCTAGAATGGTCTCCAGAGACCCGGCCCTGCATTCTACAGACAATAGCTCCATCAGAAGAGGCCTGCAAAGTAAGTCCAAGATCCATGCAAGCAGAGAACATCCAGCAATTATTGCTTTACAGTAAGGAAGGCAGTCCTTTACCATGTGGTCAACTCAACAGCTGCCACTGTGGATGTGGGGTCAATTGAACTGCTGCATGTTGAATGTTCTAGTCCCCAAAGAGCATGGTGTGCAGACCATGATTAGGGGTTGGATCTAAAACTAAAACTGTCCTCACATACTTCAGAGGGTTCTGTTCATTTTGCAATCCAAGCACATTTTTAGACCCATCCAAGCTAATGGCCAGGCCACAGCAGTGTATATGTATTCTGCAAATGGGAGATTCATCATTATATTGAAAGTCTTGATTTGGAAAAGTATGAATGGATTTAAAATCTATTACAGTTATCCCAATAAATAAATAAATAAATAAAATATATTACAGTTATCCCAAGAATTTTTATCATTATATTATTAATAAAATAAGGAATACCTGTGAGATCATTTAAATATAATTTCAATAGCTGCAAATTTTCAAATAGTTTTAAAATGTGTTTAAGTGATTTTTTCATATATCTATGTGAACAAAGATTTTCTTTGGTCGAGACTATTGAAGAGTTTGAAAAGATCATTAAAAGGTCTTAAAAGGAAGCTCTGTGTAGCTCTTTCAAGCATAATTCCTAATTTGTTTTTAACAGATCTAAGCTCATTTCTTTTTAAACAATTTGAATAGTATTATTTTCAGGTTGCACATACATTCAATATCTAAATTTCCCCCAAACATTGTACTTTATTTCCTTTCATATAAAAACTGTACCGAAATTTCACCAAGCTCCATAAGGAAGCCTGGGCTCCCCTCAGTTTATCTGTATGTTTGCTTGGATTCCCTGGAAACAGATTCTGAGTCAGAGAACCCCAAACAGATGTACTGGGAAACGACTTCAGGAGATGTACCTGTACAGACATATGGTCAAGGCAACATTTCAAAGAGAGAGCAGCTGACACACGTGGCAGTGACAAACCAGGACTCAGCTTATCCCCATCGGAACTCCTGATGACCCTTCAGAGTTGTCTCAAACTGATGTAAGTGACTGGGCCTATACCCCTCCCATATCAGCCATTCCTTACCCCTGCGAGGTGAGTGTGTCATCTCAGGTGAGACACAGTATGACCAGTGGGAAGCTCCCGTGCCCACCAGCTCGCAGATGGGGAAGTCGGCCCAGGACCAGGCACCAAAGAATTCACTGCACAGGGAGGTATGGGAAGCAGTGCTGAGTTCTCATAGAAACTGACTTTACTTCTTAACTTCCTTAGACTCCTACTGAGTAACATTCATTTGGATTATGGTTGACCCTTGGACAACCTGGGGGCTAGGTGTGCTGAGCCCCCAAACCCATGTGGTCAAAAATCGGTATATAATTTTGAATCCTCAAAAACGTAACTACTAATAGCTTACTGTTGACCAGAAACCTTATTGTTAACATCGTTTATAAATACATATTTTGTATGTTATATATAGTATATGTTCTGTTCTTATAAAGTAAGTTTGAGAAAAGAAAAATTTGTTCAGAAAATCATAACAGAAGATTATTTACAGTACTGTACTTTATATATATTTTCTATAAATCTATTTATATTTTATAATATGTATCTATATAATTTATAAATATAGATATATATAAAATATGTAAAAATATATTTATATATAGATAAAAATTCTTATATAAGTAGACCTGGCAGTTCAAACCCATGTTGTTCAAAGGTCAACTTACACTAGGCCTACTTTTTCTGAATTACTCTACCTCTTGAGTTTTCATCAACATTGTAGATGATACTGTATATATTTTTATACTTGTTATATTATCTAATAGATTAATTATTATTTATTAGATAGAATCTAATATTATAAATTAATTTCTATGTAGTCACGTCTTTATTGCTACCATTATAACATAAAAACACGAGATGCTGACAGCCTCACTCACTGTACTGCCAGCACCCAGAACAGTGACATATAGCAAGCACTTAATAAATATTCATTAAATGAGTGATAAAGTGAATGAGTGAATAAAGTACCTCTCTTTTTTCTTATTATTCTTTTTTAAGGACTTTTATACATATTATTATCATTATCTTTATTATTATTAGAGAGAGAGAGCAGGAGTGAGCACAAGCAGAGGAGAGGGGCAGAAAGAGAGAGAGAGAGAGGAAGGGAGGATGGGAAAGAGAGATCTTAAGCAGGCTCACGCTCAGTGCAGAGCCTGATGCAAGGCTCAATCTCACATCCTTGGAATCATGACTTGAACCAAAATCAAGAGTTGGATGCTCAACTCACTGAGCCACCCAGATGGCCCATAATCTTTTTTCTAGTTTATATACTGCCTCTCAGTTTCTCATTCTGGTATAAAATATATTTGAATGTAAATGCCACAAAGCAAATCCTAGTAACTCTCTTGGACATCAAAGGAATTCATATTCTTGAAAGATTACCTGATGAGTTGTTCTGTCCAAAAATGTACTTTAATTTCAACCTATTGCCTCAAATTTTAAGAAGTGCTGTTTTATGTATTATAATTCATATGTAAGAATAAAATTCTTAGTTCTACAGAAAATGAAGTTTTCTGTGTCCATACCCTTTTCAACTGTGTGTGTAATTGCTACTTTCTTTTGAGTATATTTAGAACTGAGGAGCACAGGCTCAAGAATATTTTCCACTTCTTATCTCTTTCAGGATGTTGGCTTACTCTGATAATTCTCTAACTTTCTCTTAGGGTTATAAATTTCCCTTCTGTGTGGTGATAACTTATCTGGAAATGCTACAGTACAATTTATACCTTCTGTGTGAATTTTTTGCTATTAATCTGTTCAGAAAGTTTTTCATCGCCTTCTACTGTATAACTAGAGATAAATGGTCACAGTGGCTTTTTTTCCCTGGTTTTTATCACTCCATCAAAGCTAGCTCCTTTCTTCAGTTTTAAATTGTTTCAATTTTTCCATTTTCTCCTCTAGTCATATGATGTTATTAACTTGAGAATTCTCTGGGTTGTTTTATAATCCATATTACATCCTAAGCCATGTATTACGGGACTTGCAACACATCTTAGGGGCAATCTTTTAATAATGCAATTCTAAGACATTCTTTTTTAATATTAAAGCAGTTATAGTTTTTAATGTTTTATTTATTTTTGAGAGAGAGAGAGAGCAGGGAGGGGCAGAGAGAGAGGGAGACACAGTACATGAAGCAGTCTCCATGCTCTGAGCTGGCTGTCAGCAGAGCCGGACTTGGGCTCGAACCCACAAACCCCGAGATCATGACCTGAGCCGAAGGCTGACACCCAACCGACTGAGCGACCCAGACACCCCTAAGTCATTCTTAATACAAACAAAACAGACACACATTTCTTCAGAAGGACTGAAGATATTTCTGTTGGCAAATCAATTACTTTATTTCCTGAATTTTTCTCTTAAGTCTTCTTAATGTCCTCGGTTCTATGTCCAAAATTATCATTTACCTACAAAGTCACCCACCTACCTATTGTCTCCATTTCAAACAGTTCTTCCACTTTTATATATACTTCTTCTTGTTGCTCTTACTTTCAAAGTCTTTCTTTCAAACAAATGTAGTCAACCACATTTCCAATGTTTCAAATACTTTAAAGTATTTTTTAACTTTATTTATTTATGTTTTTGAGAGTAAGAGACAGAGCACACAGCACACAAGCAAGGGAGGGGCAGAGAGAGGGAGGAAGAGAGATTCTGAAGCAGGCTCCACACTGCCAGCGCAGAGCCCAATACAGGGCTTGAACCCATGATCTTAGATCCATTTAGATCTTAACTTTTCTTGTCTACAAGCTTTCATGCATATTTTTATATCCCATGGAAACTATTTATTTCATAGTATTATGGAGAGTTTTCAGTCTCTTAAGAACTACTCATTGATCACAATAAATAATAGCTATTAACATTTATTACTACTGTGTTTCAAGCTTTGTTCCCAGTTTGTAACTCATTCCATTATTTCTTTTAGACTTTTTTGCATACCTCAGAAAATATTATTATGATCTGTTTTAGGAATGAGAAAACAAAGATCAGATTGTTTCAGTAATTTTCCATCATCAAACCACCAGTACCTCCTGAAATCAGGTTTTAAATCTTGACTTATCCAGGGGTGCCTGGGTGGCTTAGTCAGTTAAGTGGCTGACTTCAGGTCATGATTTCATGGTTCATGGGTTCGAGCTCTGCATTGGCCTCTGTGCTGACAGCTCAGAGCCTGGAGCCTGCTTCGGATTCTGTATCTCCCTCTCTATCTTCCCTTCCCCCACTTGTGCTCTGTCTGTCTGTCTGTCTGTCTCTCACTCTATCAAAAATAAACAAACATTTAAAATTTTTAAAAAATAAATCTTGACTTAACTGTGGTATTTCACTGTATGGTTTTTACAATATCAACTTCTCTCCTCCATTGAAGCCTCTCCCCATAATTCCATTGGTCTTGTGATTCCTATAATTATGAATCTATGAATAAGAACATGTGATATAGTAGTTGCTGCAGATGTAAGTCTTTCTCGTAAGTTTGTTCCGTGTGAATATTCTCTGGGAGATGAGTGTGACAGGGGCAGAAAGTGATTTTGGAAGGGATCTCCTAGAGAAGTATGCTTTTTGAAGGATGTTCTTACCTTACTTTCCCAGATTGCAAGCAAATCTCCCTAGGTAAAGAAATTACTTATTCTTGAGGCTAGCATTACCCCAGCTGAGTAACATAAATTAACTTACCAGTTAATCATCCCACTTCCTCTCTGTGTAAACTATCAATCTTTTACCACCCCACTTACAAAAACGTCTGTATTCTGTGTCCACTTTCCAAGATGATGTATTACAGAGCAACTTTCTCGGCACCTTTTTTTTTTTTTTTTAACTCCTGCCCAATATTAACTCTTATTCATTCAAGGTGTCTTATACAGACAAAGTTCTATAAACTCTGATCTCAATATCCAATATTTCTGGGAAAGCAAGGACTTCGTCCATGTTTGAAACAAACATTAAAGATAAATCAGAACAAGGGTGTCTGGGTGGCTCGGTTAAGCATTGGACTTTCAATGTGAGCTCAGGTCATGACCTCATGGTTGATGAGATCTAGCCCGGGGAAGGGTTCTGTGGTCACAGCACAGAGCCTGCTTGGGGTTCTCTCTCCCTCTGCTTCTGCCTCTCCCCCTCTCTTTCTCTCTCTCAATATGAATAAACATAAAAAAAAAGTAGAACAAGCACATCAAACTAAATGAAGCAGGAAATAAAAAGCATTGAAATTTTTCATTGGAAGGAGAGGACATTTTTAGGTTCATCTGGAAAAATTAAATGAATGAGAATTATGAATAATGAATTATGCTTTCAGATATTAAAATTTATTTTAAAGGTATAATAGTCATTACAGTGTGGTGGCAGCATAAGAATCAAGGGACAGAAAACAGAGTAGCTCTAGAACCATTGTAGAATATCAATATTAGATTTAAAATGTTGTAAATCTGTAGGAAAAAAAGTATATTATGTTTAACATTGTGTTGGGAAAATATACTACTAAAAAAAAAGGCCAATTATCAGTTGAAATTACATCCAAAATATTTTTAATTAATTGATTTTGAGAGAGAGAGTGAGAGAGAGAGAGAAAGAGAGGGAGAGGGGTGGAGAGAGAGGGGAGAAAGGATTCCAAGCAGGCTCTGTGCTGTCCATGGATGGCCCAACACGGGGGCTCAAACTCACAAACCGTGAGATCATTACCTGAGCAGAAACCAAGAACCAGACATTCAACAGACTGAGCCACTCAGGTGCCCCACATTCAAAATATTTCTGTTGAAAATCAATAGAAAGTTTAAAGGTAATAACTGAAACTATGAAATACACATATTTAAAATACAGAAGAATAGAATTTTCTAAGCATAAACTACTATAATACATGTGAAGATAATGATGATGGATTTGCCTACAGCATAAAAATTTAAGCTTTTCATATATCAAACACATCAATACAGTCTATGCTACTTTCATATATGTAATTAATGTAAAGCAGAAAGCAAAATGGGAAAATTTATGAATAAATATTTCATAGAAGTTATATAATTAATGAGTTGAGATAAAAACCATCCAACTCATTATGAATCAGAGAGATGCAAATGCAAGAGAACCAGTATGCCATAATGGCCTATAAATTGGCAGCAAGAAAATTACTGTGCTGACTGTTACCCTTCAACCACAGCTGGCCTCACTGGGTGGCAAGTCATATGACCAAAAAAATGGGGTTAAATGTATTTGCTCAAAAAAAGAGAATGTAGGAGAAATAGATACTTTCTGGTTCATTTAACTTGTGGCTCTACCTCTCTATTATTTCACAGTATAGAACAAGGACCATTGCAAGACAGGTGAGTCCCCCTTAGGACAGAGATGGCGTGGATTTAAAACACCAGCCATCAAGCTTTGGAGTAGAGTGGTGTCTTAGTCGTCTCGACTGCTGTAACAGTATTGAAGACTGAGGCCTTATGCTTATAAGCATATAAGCAAATAAACTGAAATTTATTTTTCATGACTGTGGAGTCTGGGAAGTCCAAGATCAAGGTACCAGCATATTCTATGTCTCGTGAGGTTCTGCTTCCTGGTTCACAGATGGCAGTCTTTGCTCTGTGTCTTCACATGGCACAAGGGGTGAGTGATCTCCTTGGGGTGTCTTCTTAAAATGGCACTAATCCTATTTACGAGGACTCCAGCTTCACGGCTTAATCACCTCTCAGAAGCCCCCCCTTCTAATACCATCATATTTAGGATTAGGTTTCAACATAAGAGTTTTAGGACACATACATTCAATCAACAGCAGGTAGCAACTATTTACAGATTGTATAATATGCATATATATATGATGTACACTTATATTTAATAGTGTATATATATATAGATCTGAAAACAATGATTGCTCTTTTCATATGCTTATAAGTGCTAGTATTTCATGAATGCATGCAAAATTTAAAACTTTATAGTTTTATAGTCAACTCTATAGTCAAAATTCAGATATAAAGATATTTTACCTAAATATCTTTATTTATTCTTTATAATGAAATAATCACACTTGAACTCATGTATGATTTTCCTTTACAACTGTAATATAAACATGATCCCAGCTCACAAATTTAACTTTTCTTCCTTAGCTACTTTTCACATTTTAATTGAGCCACAGAAATACAAAACAATTACTGTGTATATATTTTGATAAAGATTATACTCCAGGTTGTATTTTTACCAGAATCTTTTGTTCCAAGTCACTGAGTGTATTTCATGAGAATGACTCATTTCAAAATTAGATTTCTTGGATTATAAGCATAATGTGCATGTGTTTGGGAAGAAAAGAAGAAAAAGGAAATATTTTTCAAAAAAACCAGATGAATAAGTTAGCATAGCCAAAGGGCAGCAACATCTGACGTGGTGACAGGCTTTGCATGCTTCATGTATTAATGCAGTTTCCATAGCAGCCACCACCTCACATGATAGTTCAAAATAATTTGTAATTGCCAAGAACTCTTAAAGAAAAACACGCTCAACTCTGATATAATTTTTAAAACTAAATATTTCTGAATCTGTATCTTTCATTCAAACTCAGCACTGAAACTTTGTAGAAGCCACAGCCTTTAAATCTCTATCTCCTCATCCATAAAGTAAGGATAGAAAATACATAAAGTAAGGCCCCGCCTCTCAGGACCAACGAGTAGTGTATAGTGTATATACGAAAGTACTTTGGAAAGTGAGTGGCACTTGGTTATTTATGTCCATGCCCACTGCTCTTGGCCCTTACCCTGCTCTGCCCCTGTGGTCAGTCACTCTCTATGAGATCCACCATCTCCTGCCTCTGATCCGCACCGGTTACTGATCCAGTCTTCAGAGTACACGGTCTGCATAGATCTGGCTCACCATGGTTGGCCATATAGAACCTCAGGTTTACCGCTTTTCACAGCCGACGGTCTTACTATTAATCTCACATTTAAACCCATGCATATGTGTCTCCTAAGCTCTTCCGACATTTATAGTGTTTGAGAAGGATCTCTGATGTAATTGAGATTTTTAATAGAAATTTCAAGAGTCTAAAATCGTCTAGGCAATACATAACTCAGAAAGAAAAGAGAAGCTGTCTCCTAAAAGAGTAATTATCTGAGTACTCTTAATTGTAATGAGGTTGCATCGGTAGTCAATTTTAATTGTATGTTGTACATCTCAGTTTGGGTCCAATTTCGTGTACAAATCTAATTTAATTTTCAAATAAAGCTCTTTTTGAGAGAGGTTTCCTCCCACTCCATTTTGTTGATGAATATAGTGATTTGAGGAGATATTAATTAACCTCTCTATTGTAACACAATATTGGAGGCAAGATTTGAACCTAGTTTTTTTTTTTATCTTGTTTTGGTTTTGTTTATTCTTAATTAGCTGCTTTTCCATGACTCAATATGTAATGTACATAATCAGAAATGCTTTTGATCAGTCTTGCCCACTGGTCCGAGGTTATACAGTGCCGAGCCTCAGTTGCTGATTTCATCTTGCCTTCTCAGTGTAATTCATGATTGCTCTGCTCTTGGTTGATTACTCATTATGATCTTCTTGATTTGATCCTACTTCCCCCATGAACAGACCTCACCTAGTCTGGCCACTAAATCTCTGCCAATGACAATGTACTCTTGATCGAGCCCTAGGTAATCATAGTTAACAAATTTGCAAGAGGTATAAAGACACTATAGAGTTTCTCTTATCTTTTTCTAGAGCCACCAGGACTTGGTGAGGGAAAGACACTCATCAGATCTCTTTTTCTGGGATTCTGTAAAGGGTCAATGATTAAACTACAGGATAAATCCAGAAATATATCTGGATCACAAGGAGCAAGCACATCACTGACTTTGAAGAAGCCTGGGAGATAAGTGGGGAGGGAAACTGAAATCCAAAGGGGCTAAAGTTAAATAATGGAAGCTAAAATAAATTTATAAAAGAAAAGGAAGGGGTCACCTGGGTGACTTAGTCAAGCTTCCTGACTCTTTTGATTTCAGCTCAGATCATGATCTCATGGTTCATGGCATAGAGCCCTGTGTTGGACTCTGCACTGACAGCACAGAGCCTGCTTGGGATTCTCTGTCTCCCTCCCTCTCTGTCCCTCCCCTACTCTTTCTCTCTCTTTTTCTGTCTCTCTCAAAATAAATAAATAAACTTTAAATTTTTTTAAATAAAGAAGCTAGTTGATTCGCTCACATATGTGTATAACTTTAAAACCTCTTTTTCTATTGTGTGATCTCCAGGAATAATCTGATTTCCTGTTCACTAATGTGTATCTATCTTCTAGCACAGTGACTAGCACTTAGGAGACATTCAATGATTAATGTTCAGAATGAAAAAACAAATGGATATATCCTTTGCAAGAAAATATATGATAGAAAATTAAAAGTAGACTTTCTTATTTATAAATATAACTTTGGTTATTTATACTCAATTCAGCTTATTTATCTGATGTTATTATTCTCTTCTCCCTGACTATTTGGAATTAGTTTTAATTATTTGTTGGGGCTGTAATACAGCTTTACAAAAGAATTCTCAACAAACTTTTAAAATCAGTAATTCAAATAATTTTTTTTTTCAGGTAAACTGACTGAACTAAAACTGACCCAGGAACTTCAAAGTTTAAAAACCTAGTAAATTTTCAGATGAAGTTGAAGAACTGCAGGTGACTTCAGAAGCCATTCTCCTACCTCCTGATATGATTTCTGCTAAGTTAGCCTTTGAGAAGCTCCTCCTCTTCTATTAGATCTTTGGCTCAGAGGGGTTGCAGGCTTTATAGGTTGTTAGTTTGAATGTTTAAAGACTACTTGAAAATGACTAGTAGATGTTAATTCATTCCCATTGCAAAATAAGAACAGGTTGCTTTATTTTATACTTAAAAGTCAAGCAATGAGCATATGAATGTGATGTGCTGGTGTTTTACACATGGCAGAAGTCAATAAATAATTACAGATTTATCTTCACAAGCATTTTCATTGCTTGCAATTTACTTAATTTCTAGTAGTAGGTAATACCCTGGCATTTATAGAAAACAGCACAAATATTGGCATCCCTAAGTTATAATAAATTCTAATGACCTAGTTGACTTTGTAAATCCCTCTTTTTCATTATAGGTCTGTGTCCACAAACTGTCATCACACCCCTCCCTACCTTCCCATACCTCCTCCCTTCACAACCACTATCAACTCTTATTTGTAAGAAAAATCTTATACTAAGGTGCCTCTTATTAAAAAGTACATACATTTTAGAAATAGAAGGATTTTCTAAAGATTATCAACCCCAACCCCACCATTTTATACATTAGGATTCTAGGTCACAGAAACTGTAAGGTCACCCAGCTGGCACATGACAAAGTCCCTGACAATCTATCTTCTTTCTAAAACATCAGTTTTCAATTTACTCATTCCTGTTGTCAGCTTTTCCCCTTCCTACAAAGAATACATCAAAAATACCATGTTCGATAAAGTACACAAATACATTTTACCTTATCTTGTTATCCTGTTGCCATCTTCTTGCCCAAGAGTGTAATCATTGAGAGAAATCACATCAACTCTGTCAATCCCCAAGACATGAATAGTTATTCAAATAAGCTTGGCATATCTTGGAAAATCACTCAAACATCAATGAGAAGTACAAGAATGCTTTGGCAAAGAGTATAGGATTTAAATCTGCAGCCATTCAGAATACATGGCAAAGAACCAATCATCCTATATTCCAATTCTTTGGACCTTAAGTGATCCTAATTAATGCTGCGCCTGGACTCCAGGCTTCCTGCTAATCAGACAAACTATACTGTTTGGACGATAACATATTCCAATGGGGAAATAATCTTCAGTCTACCTCCAAACTTCATGACAATTCAGTAGATATTGATGGTTAACGAACTCATTGAACATGTAGAGTGGTGGTAAGCAGTGTGGGCTCTGGTGTTTAACTACCTGACTCCTGTGTCCCACTCACTAGCTTTGTAACTGGGACACTGTTACTTACTCTACTTAGTTTCCTCTTCTTTAAAACAGACCTAATAGTACCTCAGAGGATTACTGCAAGCAATAATAAGATATTTCAGGCAAAGTGCTTTGAAATTACCACATCCAGAGAAACCACTCAATAAATGTTACCTATTGTTAACCATTCATTAGAGATTTATTTTCACACATTTGAAATAAATGCCACATTCTGTTCTTTATCAGAAAAAAACGAATTCATTTATTTTTGTTAAAATGGCTGTTTTTCCAAGCACAATTTAGGTCTAAACCCCAGCTACTCCCTGTTGTGTGTGATCATAGTCAAGTAAGATAAGCTTCCTGTTTTTGTTTCCTCCTGTTTAAAGTAAGTATCATCATACTCGCTACCTTGTTTGCTACCTTGTGGCACGTTATGAGGTTTAGATGAGTCACTACACATAAAGCACTAAGTTACTACGTTGGCCTGTAGTTAACACATTGTAAATATTTGCTATTATTCTGGATCTTATGTATAAAGAAGGATAAATTAGAACTACCCCAAATCCACCGACTCACTTGAATGTGAAAGCAAAAGGTTTGCCAGCCATTTTCATTATTCTTTGAATCAAAATTTTTCTATTTTTATTATACCCAATGAAAGTTCCTCTCTTTGACAGGAAATGGCGTGAGATATGAATGCCTATAAATCATTCTCCCCCCCCCCAAAATCTACTGTTGAATGATGATTTTGGCTTTTCCTGGGTTGTGTTAGGTTGGTTGAATAAAGCACCCCTTTTCTATCACCACCCAATTTCTCTGTGGATTTATGAGCTTGTGAGTAGTAAAGACCTAATTAAATTACAGAAGAGTACATGTCCACAATTTTATTGTGCAAGCAAGGGTTCTGCTAGGTGGAATGTGTCGAACATCCTGATACATTACTTGGTTAAGAAATCTTCACAGCAAAGGTGACCATACTCTGGACCACTAAAAGCAACAGGGAAGAGTTGGAGTAATGCTGATGAGAATGTGACCAGCAAAGAAACAGTCAAGTTCTAATGCTCCCCTTAATCTTTTCTGCCAGGACACTTTGATTTTGTTTTTCTGGGTGTTCTGTTCTGTTTTGTTTTGCTTTGTTTTGTTTTGTTTTGTTTTGCTTTTGGGCTTTATTTGGTATAGTGTGTGTGTGTGTGTGTGTGTGTGTGTGTGTGTGTGTATGTGTGCAGAGGACAAAAAATTATACTTATAAAGAAAAGCTTAAAAGGAAAACATATAGTCCACTATACATGATATTTTTTTCTTTGTATTCCCATTTCTTTATGTCTCCTTTGTCATAGCAGCAAATTAATATATATGGTTTCGTATCATAATTTCTACTGTTTAAAATGTTTCCACATGACATCATCTAAAGAATGCTAGGAATGCTACCCCCAGACCTTTGAGTAAAGCATAGCCCATAACATAGTCCAGTTATGTTATTCATTTTATGATGCAACTACTCCTGAGAGGAAGAAAGAGCTATTTCATATATATATATTGAGACCCTAACACCTTAGAGATTATCCACAGCCTTTCCTCCAGGAGTGAAAGGAAATCTGTGGACTTATTTTCACATTATCTTACAAGTAGACAGGGAGGAGGAAAAAATGAAAGGAAGAAACTAAGAGTAGCAAGCTGGCAGTAGGAATTATAGGTATTTCCTACTTACATCACTGTCCAAGCTATAATCAACTTGAAATATTTCCCTGCTAGTCCTAAGAAATAGGAACTTTATTTTCTCTTTCAAAGTAATGACAAAATTCTCCAATGGTTTGGAGTAACTAACCATAAGTTCCATATCGTCTATATGCTACTCTGCTGGCTATGTATTCATCTGTCATTGTGACCTAACACATCATTAGGGCCATTTCTTTTCATACCATCTTTTTTTTCGAGAGCAATGTAGCAAAGGAATAATTACTTCTATGACCAATTAAGAAACCACCTCTATATATAGTATTTCTACTGGTTACTCTTCCAAGAGAAAATCTGCTGCGAAACAGAAACGAGTTCTCTGTGTTTGGGAACACTGTGTTGCCTATAGACAGAACTGAATTAGTGCTAATGGGAATGAGGTCATGAGTTTAACTCTCATGAGGATTCTCTTTGTTCCACAGATGTTCTAACCTTGCCTGTTTTGCTGGCTTGCAAAAAGAAAATGAACCTCACAGGCTCCTCTGTGCCTCCATAATGGATAAAGGGTCGCTAGAGCTGGACTTTCAATGATGTCAAGACAGGAGGTCACTTCTGTGGGATTCCCAGTCACAAACACATGCCTTGACAGAAAGCAATCTGCGGCCTTAAGAGGTCAGAGCTGCCTAATCCACAGACCAAGACAAGCTTCCCCAAAGAAACACCATCTTAGCTGCCATCCAAAAGGGGCCCTCTCTGAATCGGCTTTTCACTGGAGCTGGAGTTCGGGCGTCTTGAGAAGCCCACAGTCTGCTACATCCTCTTCGCTACAGGAAGGAAGATCACAGAATATGGGCCAACTGTGCTGACATCAGCTCTGCTTGCTTCTCAGAGTCAAAGGGACCACAGGCATTTTAAGATTCCCTTTCTCTTTCTGTTTCTTGGCATCAGTTTCAGAAGTGTCTGTAAGATGCAGATGGGCTTCTTCCTCCTGTAAGGTGAGATGCTAGGACTCTTTCCAGCATAAAAGAGAAATCAGAGCTCCACACGAAGAGAGCACCAAATGCAGACTGCTCTCAGGACAACCAGGTAGCAACCTCCCCTTGCAGGTGGCCTTTCCCGTCCAACACCCAGTAAGGTTTGACTCCTCTCCTGGAGCCACAGTACAGGAAGAACAAAAAGTCCCCTTCCCTCCTCACTGTAGGGCTCTACATACACATGGACCCCATTTTGAGTTTATCATTGGGTGAAAGTCTCTCCTCTTTCCCATTGGGAGATGGGAGGACACAGAAGCCACTTATATTTCACTAGATTGATAGAGAATTCAAAATTTATCCTAAAAGTCAGAATATAAACACAGTATATGCTAACAGTAATGAATAACACCAAAAAAAAAGTTGCAGTAGGAGCCAAACATAATCTGTGGGAGACTTTCCAGTCTGCAAAAATAACTATGCCAAGATTTTATATCCATTCTTTTCTAAGTAAAGAGAGTAGTGGGTAACATTAAGCTTTGAAAAATGCAAAACCATAGCAACAGATTGCCATGCAATTATCATTAGACATATACCATGTGATCTGGATGTGGCCAAATATTCCAGTGTGGGTATATGTCCTCACACACATGCTCACGAAGAGAATGAAACACGCACACACTCCAATCAATCCCTTGAAATGATCTGTGTAAGAGCCTTGCCTGTGACACTGATTAAGCCACATGCTATATCACTTAGCCTCCTACTTCATATGTTTCCAGAGTGATCTTTGGGCTGCTTTCACTCATACTGTTTACTATGGTTTTCTTTTCTTTAAGATAGAACAGGGCCTATAGACTCAAATTACCCACCCTTTAATTCTGTTTGTTACAGCTAAAATAGTTTGAAGAGAGAACTGTTAGGTTTCCTAACTCTCACTCTTCAAGTTCCCTGCAGCGTTAGATGAAAATGAGAATGACTATGCATTGAAAAAGAAGTTCAGACCATAAGAGGTTTAAATCTTCTTCTTTTAATGCTTATTTAATTATTTATTTTGAGGGAGAGAGAGTGAGGGCATGCACGCAAGTGGGCAAGGGGCAGAGAGAGAGGAAGAGAGGGAGAATCCCAAGCAAGCTTCGTGCTGTTGGTGCAGAGACCTGTTAGTGCAGAGCCTGATGTGGGGCTTGATCTCAGGAACCATGAGATCATGGCCTACATGGAAATCTAGCATCAGTCACTTAACTGACTGAGCCTCCCATGGGCCCCCAAGCCATGAGAGGTTTAAAATGCACACTCAGTCTATCCCTCTTTACCACCCCAAATCATAACCAAGTATTCTAAAGCAAAAGATCCCAAACCTAGGACATGTTGAATAAAATTGCTGAAAAATAAATAAAAAGTTGGGTGCCTGGGTGTCTCAGTTATTGGAGAGTCTGACTCTTGATTTCTGTTCAGGTCATGACTTTATGGTTGTGGGGTCAAGCCCTGTGTAAAGCTCTGTACTTAGCATGGAGCCTGCTTAAGATTCTCTCTCTCTCTCTCTCTCTCTCTCTCTCTCTCTCTCCTTCTGCCCTTATCCCCTACTTGCTCTCTCTTTAAAAATAAAATAAAATGAAATTAAATTAAAAGTTTAAATGGTTAAAAAAAGAAGTAGCACTGAGTAGGGGGTGTGGTAGGTAGAAGTGTGCTGGAGACTTATCAAAATTGTCACTCCTGCAGGAAAAAGTTAAATTGATAAATGAGAATTTAAGATTATTTTTAAAATACAAACTGATAAAAGGACCATCTTCTAGCAAGTTTTCAGAGCTGAAAGTGACATTTCCAATTTCTCCAGATAATTTGACTAAGACAAATCACAAAGAAGTGAAATAATCTAAGGTAACACTGCAGTGTAGCTAAGTCTTAAACTTGTTGGACTCTCACCCCAGTGCCCTTTCCACTGACCTCTAAAACTATAAAGAAAAGGAAGGACTTGGGGTACCTGGTTGACTCAGTCAGTTAAGCATCTGATTCTTTTCTTTTCTTTTTTCTTTCTTTCTCTTTTTTTTTTTTTTTTTTGAGAGACAGAGAGAGACAGCACGAGCAGGGGAGGGTCAGAGAGAGAGGGAGGTACAGAATCTGAAGCAGGCTCCAGGCTCTGAGCTAGCTGTCAGCACAGAGCCCGACGTGGGGCTCGAACACACAAACCGTAAGATCATGACCTGAGCCGAAGTTGGATGCTCACCTGACTGAACCACGCAGGCGCCCCAAGCATCTGATTCTTGATTTCATCTCAGGTCATCTCATGGGTTGTGAGTTCAAGCCAGCATCGGGCTCTGCACTGAGAGCTGGAACCTGCTTGGGATTCTGTCTCTCTCCCTCACTTTCTCTGCCTCTTCCCCAACTTATGCTCTCTTTCTCTCTCAAAGATAAACTTAAGAAAAAAAGAAAAGGAAGGATTTATTATGACTTTTGGAAAGAATCTTATGAAATCTCTGGTACAGTAAGCCCATGATATATTTCCGTATTAGTCTGCCTTGGCGTTTGGGACCCCATCACCAACAACCACCATGTGCCTGCCAAGGGCTCCAAAAAGTCCCTCCAGACGATGATACTCTTTTGAAAATGATATCATCACCAGACAATAGCAAAGACATAAGTAGGTTTTCCTTACCAGAATTTGCAATAGCCATGACTAAGTGACTAATCTAAACATGCATAAACTTCTCCAGCAGAAAACGGTAATGCCTAGTTTACTGGTGCACGTTCCTTGAGGAGGGAAGTATGGGGGATTAAAAAGAGAATTAGGTTCGATGTTTAAGAGATAGTTTGAAATAAATGTGGTATTACATTTTTGAGGGATTATTTTCAAATTTCTGTATAACATGATTGATAATAGAAAAGAAACATTATGGTGCTTAGTGAATACAGAGCCTGAAAAAACACACGTATTATCCGAACCGGATTGGTATTTGTAATATTATCTGATTCCTTCTACCTCAGGGCATGGGGTAGGGCTAGAATCCTCACTGAACCTTCATTCTATTATGAAGAAGGAAAATGTTCAAGTAACTTTAGATGAATGATTTTTATTCTTATTAAAAAATTAATGTTGTACTTAAAACATTTATATTTTATAATTTTTAGAATAGATTTTTATTACATTTACACTGAAGACTTCCTACATTGTTCCCTGGCCCCACTTTTGTTAAATAGAGAAACTAACTACCCACTTTACTCCTCTAGAGGGTCATTTCAAAGGCCAGGGATGTGGGATTCCGGTGATACTGGCTTTCACTCAGGCAGCCGTTACTTGAATTCACCTGGAAAATATAAGCCATAACTTGTGGAGATTTATGGGTCAAGATCAAGAATGTTTCAGGTTTCCACAATAAATTTCAGAGCTGGAAATGAGAGATAAGACCAAGATTAGGTGCTTAGCAGAGTTTGGGATGAAGAAAAAGCAGAAAAATAAGATGAACAGATCGTGTAGTTGCTTCAGCTAGGAGATTTATCTGATGGCCAGTGACTTACAATGTCTCAATCGCTAAGACTGACATAATGGTCCATGGTCAGATCTCTCACTTCTAGGGCGATCTGAATGGGACCAAGTGGCTCAGATCTTGGGAATTAACATTTTGGATAAATTCCAAATGTCTTCAATGACAGTGAAGAGACTGCAGAGAAGCCTGGGAAGGTAGAAAAATCTGAGAGCCCAGAAAAAGTATCATCATCTCCAAAGTCCTCCCCTAACAGCAAGGAATCAAAGGTAAACTAAGAGCCCCAGGCCTGCTGAGAGCCCCCAACCACACCTGAGGCAGTCTGATCAGCCAATTATTGCCTGTGAGTATCTGGATGTTGACTGAAGTATTTCCATCAGCAACTTCTCAAAGTTCACTGCGTTTTCTAGTGTATTCTAGACATAGGAAAGTTGCTCTCACATCTTGCGTCTCAATACCATCTTTGTTTCATGAGTAGTTTGGGCTAGTTATTTTTACATTCTGAACCTTTTGCCTTAATTTGCAAGCTGGGGCCAATAATATGTTACCTGGTTGTTTTGAAGATTCTTATGATAACGTACACGCTGCTCATGTAAGGCTTGGCATGGAGTGAGTGCCCAATAAATGATAGGTGCTACTGCAATTATACTTTATTGTGGAACCGAGATGTCAAGATCCCAGCTCCTTCTGTACCATAAACGCTGGCTTCCTCTCTGGGATTGCTGGTAGAGACGTCAAGGACAGGGGTATAAGGCAGAGATTATACTCCCTAGGAATAACAGGAATCATTGGAAATCTGGGTTTGTGGGTGTTCCCAGTCCCCATGATTCTAAACAGGCAGAGAAAGTGGTTTCCAAGTTATCCAGGTAATGAAAAAAAAACAGTCTATGTCTGGAAAAGAGCAAACCCAACCTTTCAAAATGTGCTGGTATAATCATCTTATTTATCTCATGTTTATTGCATTCTCTACCAAGAAACTACAGCACATGACATGAAGTAATTATTCAGGAAATATTTTCTAGAGAAGTAGAAATTCTCAAAGAGAATAAGGTTTGCTGGTTTACGGTAGTAAACTTCTGATGGCACCTTGGTCTCTGTGACCAACCTGACTCTTAAAATTATCCTTATCCAATTTTGTTCTCACTATTCTTTTTAAGTTTCTTTATTTATTTTGAGAGAGAGAGTGCACACAAGTGGGGGAGTGGGAGAGAGAGAATCCCAAGCAGGCTCCACACTGTCTGAGTAGAGCCCAACACGCAGGTCTTAGGCTCACAATGACCTGAGCTGAAGTCTGACACTTATCTAACTGAATCACCCAGGTGCCCCTGTTCTTTTTTTTTTTTTAATTGTTATGTTCTTTTTTAAATTTATTTTTGAGAGAGAGAGACAGCATGAGCAGGGGAGAGTCAGAGAGAGAGGGAGACACAGAATCTGAAGCAGGCTCCAGGCTCTGAGCTGTCAGCACGGAGTCCGACACAGGGCTCGAACCCATAAATTGTGAGATCATGACCTGAGCCGAAGCCAGACGCTTAACCAACTGAGCCACCCAGGTGCCCCTGTTCTCACTATTTTGAATGATGAAGTAGAGCTTGGTATTTAAGTGCTCCTGGGGCTGTGTAGATCTGGCCTGACGATATAGGACCATGCTTAGTTGTCTCTAAACAGCAATATCATTATCAAGAGCACACACACTCTCCTAACCTAATCGCCACTCTGTGTGTCTTTATTCTTGTGGAAAACCAGCATACCTGCTGAGGAGAGATATGTATTTTAATAGCCTTCTATACCTTCCACTTGGGAAACTCTCATTGGTTGGTAAAACATCCTTCCAAAGGTGTCTCAGCAATCATCTGAAATTCTGTGCATCACACCATGTCCTTTGACCATTATCACATTTATGTTATTTGTGGTATTTGACTGACCACGTGTGACAGGACTTGGAAAAGTTCTACATTGTCATGATCAGAACCTCTTTTAACACAGTCTTCTACTATAAATATCCTAATTTCTTTCCTAAGCCCTCGATTGAAACTGTAAACTCTTATGAGGCTAGATTTTCTTTACCTCTCAGTTCCTGTTTTAAGAAATTATGACATTTCATTTTTATGCTGTTGATGTATACCAAGCAAACGAATTTATTTGTTATATTTGCTCTGTGATGCTTGAATATCACTATAGTTTAAATGTTTCATCACCACCACATTAAAAAAAACTGGCAAGGCTATGGGATTTTCGTGTAATTTGTAGTCATGGTTACAGCTGTGGGATGTCCCACCTATCTCTGAATAACAGCTTGATTTGTCTCTAGTTTATCATAAGAGTTGCATAATGTACTAGTAAAATCTTTTCCCAAACACAAGGGTATGTCTGCATAAAGATCAAAAGATTCTGGGTCAACATTAATTTTCTAAAGTCACATTTATTTCAAAGGCAAATAAGTCAAAAATTCTAACAAGAAGCAAATAAAATATATTTATTTCTAGCCAGACACAGACAAATACTGCACGATCTCATTTGTATGTGGAATGTAAACAAGGCAGACTCATCGTAAGAAAGTAGAATGGTGGTTATCAGGAGCTGGAAGGTGGGGGTAGGGTGAGGGGAGGGGGATGTTGATCAGAGGGTGTAAACTTCCAGTTACGAGTAATCAGTCCAGGAGACCTAATATGCAGCATGGTGATTATAGTTAATAATAGTGTGTTGTATACTTGGTATATGCTAATATAACATCCCTGCCAGTGTTCCTATCACACACACACACACACACACACACACACAAATGGTAATTATGTGATGTGATAGATATGTTAATTAGCTTGATTGTTTGTAACCATTTTATATTGTGTGTGTGTGTATATATATACACATCACATTATACACATTAAATAAATACAAATTTTGTCAATTGCACGTTAATAAAGCTATAATAAAATATATATTTACTTCTGCTGAAAGTATATTTTGCTCTTCATCATACCCAAATAATGAAGAATAAACTAGATAAATCTATAAGTTGTATATTGACAAAGACCATTCATATAAATTTCTACAAAACAATTGATATATTTCAATGATTGCAGTTCCTTGATGTAAAAATATTGATTTATGTAAAAATATTGGCACTAAATGAAATGATGCATCCATTACGTTTAACTGCCCATCATGATAAATATCTCTGAGACACCTCAACAGCTCATGCAGTAAACTTGCTGGCATCAGCATCTACAAGCTGACAGTGACGTATCTGTTAGAGATTTTAGAAGGTTCCCAGCTGCCATTTACTTCAGGTGATACCGTTTCCCTTTCCCTCCAAGGCAAGAACTTAATTGATTACATCTGGTAGAGATGGTGGCCTGGAACCACAGGAAAAAGGAGGAAATAGGACACACAATCCTTGAAAACTATTTCAGACGGTGGAAGGAAAGGAGGAAGAAAGGAAGACCACTTGCCACAGGTAAAAAGGGCATTATGTTTCCACTTTACATAGATAAAAGTATGGTAAGAAAAGCTGTGTTTGTTTGTGTTTTTTGGCTTTTTGATTGTATAAACTGAAGGGCGCAAACCCACAGGCCCTGTGAGGGTCCTTCGGTAAACCACTGTTTTTCCTTGGCATAAAAAAAGTAGTTGATATGCTCTGCATCAAACGGGACAAGAACTAACTACCATTTGCTCCCAAAGATGAGATGCACCTGTCCAGTGTCATCCAGGCCCTAGAAAAAACCTCCTGAGACCCAAACCGCACAGTTTGTGCTGAAAACGAATCATCTAAAATGATAAAATCATCATTTTAAAGATAAAATTCCCTTAAGATAGCCAGTGAGAAGTTCAAATTTCTCAAACTTTGGCTTTCTGGTTTGCCTCAAGTACCTGCTAATCTCTTTTGTGATACCTGTCACTTAAGTGCTTGACTTTATTTACCAAATGAATCAGTTTAGTTTATCCTGTTACAAAGTAACCTCTGTCCATCTCCTTTAAATTAAAAGTCTGGTTGATAGTGGTTTGAGCAGTGTTTCAACTGATAGCTTTGCTAGTTGTCTTCATAAATTTTACTAGTACAAAGTCATAGGTCAGATGCTGCAGTTTTCTTTTCTGACTGAATATCTTTATATAGGTTTCTTAATTAATAGTCAACATATATTTAATGAACATCTATTATGTATGAGAAGTTACATCTGGGGACACCTGGATGGCTCAGTTGGTTAAGCGTCCGACTCTTGATTCTGGCGCAGGTTATCATCATTGGGGGGTGAGATTAGGCTCCGCCTCCGCCTCCAGCTCCCTGCTGAGTGTGGAGCCCGCTTGGGATTCTCTCTCTCCCTCTGCTTCTCTCCCCTCTTGCACTTTCTCTGTGTCTCTCCCTCAAAAAAGGAAAAAAAGTTGTCTGTAAATCGTTTTGTCTCAGGATGGGTAGGAAAACAGTAAATTCACATTATTCTACTATCAATCCCAAGTATCATAATTAACCAAATAAGTGTATTTCAAAATAAATAATCTTCAAGTCAGTTTTTATTACTGATAGCTCAAGTTTCTGCAGTTTTCCTCTTCATTTTCCCAATGACTGAGTTGCTGGTATTAGAACCCTTTTTCTACTCATTTTGTTTCCCTTTACATTCCATGATGGTGACTTTAATTATAAAATTTTAACCTAAAAAAATGTAGAATCTTAAAATTTGAAAGACTTTTGCTTCTGAACATTTTTAAAAAATGTATGTGTTTTCATATTTTTTAGTGCAGATTTTATTATGACTTTTAAAGTAATACAAACTCAAGGTAAAATGAAAGCTAAAGTAATTAATACACAGGAAAGGCCTCACTGGCACAACTTCTTTGTCTCTAAGGGAGAGTTAACCGTCCACTGTTAACTGTTCCATACATACCCTTCAAGAAGATTTCTGCGGATTTACAGGCACATGTATATGAGAATTCTAGGGGAGGTTAACATTCTCTCTGACACATTGAGTTCCTGACTGGGTCTGAAAAGTAAAGTGACCAATATTAATAGAACACCATACAAATTTATTTATCGGAAGTTTTACAAACCTGAGAAACTTTATAAGGAAGTGAAGACCTACAGAAACAGTTAGACCTGAGTCTTTGTGCTCAGTCTGACGAAGAGCGCACAGTGGTGGAAGAATCTCATAGATTAGGGAGTGAGGTAATAGTAGTAAACTGAGGGAAACAGCAAGGCCTTTTCCTTAGGGTCCTTCCCAGAATCCCTTTGTTTGCAGGGATAAGGCTTTTCTTTCCTCTGGGTATGGGGAGGGTACCTCTCACACAAGGTTTCCATGGCCTGTTAAAGGGAAGAAGTGTGGCGGAGAGGTCAGAGTGATCTTTCTGCTTCTGCGGTTTGTCAGAGTCCTTCATCCGAAGGTACTCAGTATGCCAAGGTGTCATATTTGGGGGCAGCTTGTCCAAGCCTGCATCCATCACGGTCATCTATCCTTACCAGCACATAGACAACTATTTTATTAACTGTCTTCTACAAAAACTATTTCGACTTAGCCTGCCTCCTACAAATGAAGCTTTAGGTTGGTTTCATTGTTTTGCAAATACCAACACTATTGAAGCAAATGGCCTTGTATCTTTTTTTTTTCTTAGTATTTAAAACTGACTGAACTTTTAATAGTTTATTGTCGAATTGGTTTCCATATAACACCCAGTGCTTCTCCCAAGTGCCCCCCACCATGACCATCACCCCCCCTCCCCCTTCAGTCCATGGTTCGTTTTCAGTATTCAGTACTTCTTGTATCTTTAAATACTTGTGTAAATTCCTGGCAAGACTTTTTCTGAGCCAAATTTTAGGTGCATATTAAAATTTGACAGATATTGTTAAATTAGTATCTAAAAAGATTGAAACAACTTTTAGCCTGTGAGGTTCAGTCCGTTGAACTTCCTACTTCGGCTCAGGTCATGATCTCACCTTTCACGGGCTCTTTACTGCCCACTCAGAGCCTGGAGCCTGCTTCGGATTCTGTGTCTTCCTCTCTCTCTGCCCTTCCTCCACTTGCACTCTGTCTCTCTCTATCTCTCAAAAATAAATAAATGTTAAAAAAATTAAAAAGTTTGAAACAATTTACATTTCTACCATGACTGTATGACAGAGTCTGTTTACCCACACTCTCATCAACACTGAGTATAATCAAACTCAGTTTGCCATTGCCGTGGATTAAAAAAATGATAATTCTGCCCTGTTTTGATATTATTTCCCCTTCTCTACCCCTATATTTCTTTAGCAAATGTTAGATAACTAAAACCAATGGTCAGATACTTGACAAGCAAATTAAAATGACCCTGATGCTTTCCTTTACTGTTAATCTTTAAAGAAGAGGGAAAATGCCAGACGGAGGAAAAGTACCCAAGTGTATTTCATTATGCTCAGGTCAGAAAATATTCAAGACACATAGAATGTGGAAACAAGCTCTAAAAAGTGAGCTTGTCTTTTGTTCTACAAATGTACTATAATATGCACTAGTCAAAATAAACTCCGTCTTGCAGAGCATTGAAGTTTTCAGCAGGAATAATTATCCTTGTGTATTTCATTTTCTACTTTGGGAAAAGCTTATGATGCATGCAGAGTGTACATCTGAATTCCACAGATGTGGTCTAAATTACTCATATGCTAAGCCCTTTTATCTGGCTACTGCTGGGTCAATCGCCTGACATAGAAAAGAACAAAATGACATGAGTTTTCAAAGAATTTGAAATTGAATTGAGCTTATAGTCTGGTTTTGCTTTTGAAGACACTGTTTAATGCAGTGAAGTTCTACTCAAATATGAGATACTACTTTCTATTCTATTTCCTAACCAAAGAAAATAAAGTAAAAAAAAAAAAAACTCTCATAAAGGTTAGGCCTAGCTGATCAAAGTAATTTACTTAGTCCCTGTTTGAAAATTAAAAAATAGAAAGTTACTAACAAAAAAAATATTTGTATCTATATTATGAGAGAATAGCAATAATAAAAGAAATTTAAAAATTCATCATCAAAAAGCAATTATTACTATGTGTGAGTATTCAATTGAAGAATGCCTAAATTACAAGAAAACATCAGGATTCAAATTCAAATTTTGTTCAAATTCATCAGTGCATGGGGCACCTGGGTGGCTCAGTCAGTTAGACGTCTGACTTCGGCTCAGGTCATGATCTCATAGGTTGTGGGTTCAAGCCCATCTCAGGCTCTGTGCTGATGGCTCAGAACCTGGGGCCTGTTTCACGTTCTGTGTCTCCCTCTCTCTCTGCCCCTCCCCCACTCACAGTCTGTCTCTCTCTCTCTCTCAATAATAAATTTAAAAAATTTTTTTAATTTAAAAAACAAATTCTTCAATGCAGTTGATGTGTAAATTATTCTATTATTTTGGCTTCATAGCTGTTACATTGTTATTTACCAAATAACTATAAATTTGATCATTTTTACATTCTAATTTTTTTATATATGTATTATTTGGATTCTGACATATAAAATTATTGGGATAGTATGGTGAAATGCAAGTCGTTTCCCCATTCTGGTAAAAGTGAAAGCAGAAACAAAGAAATGTTTAACAAACTTCATAGTTAATTTGGTCAAATTATTTGTTGAATGAAGTAAGATTTTGGTTGGTTTCTTTTGAAGATTCTTTTAGTATAACTGAGCAGTTCATCCAAGATGAAATCAATTAAAACTATGTAGAGGTACAGTCTTTTTTCTAGAACCAACTGAGTCAGAAAGTTAACTGGTGCTTCATTTTACATAATGAAATTTTAACATTCATTTGGCTATCAGCTTCTCCTTCCTCAGCTTGATTCTGTTATCTCATGTTTAGACTCTTATTACTTTCCTATGTATCTCTCTAATCTTTGTCTTTCTTACAAATTGTATCCTTCATACTAATGCAAGATTATTTTTTTAGAGGCTTTATGTTTTAGAGCAGTTTTAGGTTCACAACAAAATTAGAAGAATATAGAGATTTCCCATGCACTCCCTATAGCTTGCATGCATGTTCTCCTCCGTTATCAACTTCACTCAGCAGAATGGTGCAGTTGTTATGAAAGCTGGACCTACAATTGATACATCATTATCACCCAGAAACCATCCAGGCTCATTCTACGGGTTTGAACAACTGTATGATGACATGTATCCATCATTACAATATCACAGAGTATTTCCATTGCCCTAAATTCTCTACACTCTGCCTACTCATTCCTCCCCTCCTCCTTTACTCATGTCAATCACTGATGTTTTTACTGTTTCCGTAGTTTTGCCTTTCACAGAATTTCATAAAGTTGCAATCAGTTAGTACATAGCATGTTTAGATTGGCTATTTTTACTTAGTAACATGTATTTAAGGTTCCTACGTGTCTTTTAATGGTTTAATAGTTCATTTCTTTTTAGCACTGACTCATATTCCATTGTCTGGATATTCCATCATCTGAATAATATTCCACAATTTATCTGTTCACCTACTAGAGGACACTTTGTGGCTTCCAGGTTTTGACAACTATAAACAAAACTATTCTGAATACCAGTATACAGGTTTTGTGTGGTTGTAAGTTTTCAACACCTTTGGGTAATGCTAAGGAGCATAAGTGCTGGATCTTAAATAGGAGTATGTTTAGTTTTGTAAGAGACCACCAAATTGTCTTCCAAAATGGCTGTACCATTTTGCAGTCCCACCAGCAATGAATGAAAGTTCCCTTGGCTCCACATCCTCATCGGCCACCAAGGCCTCTGGGCCAGTGGCTGGAAAAAAGGAAGGAAGGAAATGTCACTAAGGGATACGAGAGGTTAACCTGGGAGTGTTTTAGATCGAGAAGGAGAAGGCAGAGGAGGAGAGAAGAAGAAGGAGGACTAGAGCAATAGGGAGAAACAGGAGGACAAGAAGGGAAGACAGAAGAAGAAAAAGAGAAGGAGGAGAAGTGCCAGAGGGAGACACGTGTCTAAAATAGCCTTGGTACAAATCAACATGAGGACAAGGTCTAAACATGAGAGCCTCTGATCTTGTCCAGGTCTTCAATGGTCTAGATGTGTCAATTCATAAGAATACACTTTTGTAGGATTAAGAAGCATACACTTTTTTAAAGTTTATTTATTTTTAGAGAGAAGGAGTGAGCCTATGCATGTGCAAATGGGAATGGGTCAAAGGAGAAAAGAAGAGAGCATCCCAAGTAGGCTCTGTGCTGCCAGTACAGAGCCCAATAGGGAGCTTAAACTCAAGAACCACGAGATCATGACCTGAGCCTAAATCAGATGCTTAATCAACTGAGCCACCCAGGTGCCCCCAAAACATATGTTTTTAAAAAAGTTTTATTAAGGTAAATTTAACATGGAATAACTTGGACAATTGTAAGTATACAATTTCATGAGTTTTGACCTATATAATCACTCATGAGAGAATCAACAAAATCAATTTAATGAATATATATGTCATCCTCCAAATCTTAGTGTCCCTTGGTAATCCCTCGCCCCTGTCCCCAAGAAACCAACCATCTGCTTTGTATAGATTCATTTGCATTTTCCAGAGTTTTATATAAACAAAGCATATAGTGCACACTACTGAGTTTTTCACTTGAAGTAATCATTCTGAGATTTAATCCAAATTATTGCACATATGAATTATTTATTCCTTTTTTTTTTTTTGCTAAATAGTATTCCATTGTATGGATATATTACAATTTGCTTATGCATTCATCTGTTGATGGATATTTGGTGTATTTCCAGTTTGGGACTATTAAAAAATAAAGCTGCTATGAACATTCTTATATAAGTATTTTTATATACTTAAGCTTTTATTTTCCTTGGATTAAGAATTAGGAGTGGAATGACTGGATCACATAATAGATGTAGGGGTAATATTTTTTAAGAAACTGACAAACTGTTTTGCAAAGCGGCCATACTATTTTACATTCCCACCAGCAGTGTATTTAGGCTCCATTTCCTCCACATACTCCCTAACACAGATCAATCTTTAAAATTTAAACATGCTACTTGATGCTAGTGATAACTTGTGATTTTAATACACATTTCCCCAATGGCTAATATAGTGAGCATATTTTCATATGGTTATTTACCTTCTTTGGTAAAGTACCTTTTCATATCTTTTGACTATTTTTATTGTTTGTTTTCTTATGATTGAGTTTTTAGAGATCTCTATGTATTCTGGATACAAGTTGTTAATCAGATATGTAATCCTCAGTAGGGTATTTTTAAAGAAATATTTGCCTCAAGTGGAACAAAAAAGAACATTTAGGATATTTTATATTTATTTAAAATAATACAAAACACAGGAAAAGAATGACAATAAGTCAAAACTGTATATCAGAAATAATGTGTAAATATACATGTGTGTGTGTATAAACAAAC
>NC_043701.1:67763910-67818655 GCF_006229205.1 Suricata suricatta | reverse complement strand
TCTAGGGACACTCGGTCTTTTGGGGTATGTACAAGATCAGGAGCCTGCAGAGGTAAAAGATCCATTCAGCATTCTAAATAGACCAATGATTTTATGTTAAAAAGAAATGTTTATTGAAATTTTTGTAGATTCTACATTACATCTAACCTTTAAGAAAATATACTTATTACTCTTTTTTAATGTTTTTGTTTGTTTGTTTTGAGAGAGAGTGTGAGCAGGGGAAGGGCAAAGAGAGAGAAGACAGAGGATCCAAAGCCACCTCTGTGCTGACAGACTGACAGCAAACCCCGCTGTGGGGCTCAAACTCCCAGACCATGAGATCACAACCTGAGCTGTAGTTGGACCTCAATCAACTGAGCCACCCAGGCAACCTGTTAGCTTTTTTGTAAAAACATTTATTCACAGAAAAAATTCATATACCATACAATTCAAACATTTAAGGTGTACAGTTCAATGACTTTTAGTACATTCACAGATATGGGAAAATCACCTCCACATTCAATTTTAGAATATTTTAATGACCTTAAAAAGAAATCTCATACCCATGGCTATCATCTCCTATTGTCCCATCTATTCCAGACCTAAGCAATCACTAATGCACTTTCTGTCTCAAAGGGCTTACTTGGGTAGACATTTCATATAAATAAAATCAAAAGTTGACCTTTATTATCTGGCTTTTTTCATCTAATACAATGTTTTCAAGATTCATCGATGTTCAGACATGCATCAGTATTTCATTCCCTTTTATGGCCAAATAATATTTCATTATATAAATTTTTATTACATTTTGCTTATCCATTCATATATTGATGGACATTTGGATTATTTCTACCTTTTAGATATTATGAATAATGGTGCTGTAAACATTCATATACAAGTTTTTGTATGGACATATGTTTTCATTTCTCTTAGGTATGTTACCAGGAGCAGAATTGCTGGATCATGTGGTAATTCTATATATAATTATTTGAGAAATTGCAGGATGTTTTCTAAAGTGGCTGCATCATTTTAGATTGCCATAAGTAGAATATGAGGGTTCCATTTTCTCTACATTGTCTTCAACACTTGTTGTTATGTGTCTTTTTAATTATAGGTATCCTACTGGATGTGAAGATGTATCTTATTATAATTTTGATTTTAATTTCCCCAATGACTAATGACATCAATAACCTTTTTATGTGTTTACTGGCCATTTCTATATCTTCTTTGGAGACATGCATATTCAAATCATTTGCCCATTATATATATATGTATATGTCCTGCTGTTCTCCTATTTTCTCTACCTTTGGCTGTTCAGATGCTAAGCAGTCAGCCTCAGTTCTTCCTCAGCAGGGATTTTTCTATTAATAGGTATATTTTGGTGTGTTCCATGGAAGAGGTTAGTCCATGGTCTTTTTACATTGCCATCTTTGACCAGAGCCACCAAATTTGCCTATTGTTAAATTGTTTTAGTTTTTCTTTTATTATTTAGTTGTAAGAGTTCTTTATGGATTCTAGATTCAGGTACCTTATTAGATACAGAATTTGCAAAAAATCTTCCCACTCTGTCGGTTGTCATTTTACTGTCATGGTAATGTCCTTTGAAGCACAAAAGTTTTAAATCTTGATAGTCTGACATTTCCAGGTTTTCTGAGGTTGCTTGCACTTTTAATGTAATATATAAGAATCTGACGGCAAACCCCAAATCATGACAATTTACCCTTGTTTTCTTTATAAGACTTTTTAGGTTAGGTTTTATATTTAGTTCTTTGATCCATTTTGAGTTAATTTTGTGTCTATGGTATGACATAAGAGTCCAATTTCATTTTGGACTCATCCCAGCACTATTTGCTGAAAAGTCCATTCTTTCTTTCACAGAGTGATCTTGGCACTCTGGTTGAAAATAAGTTGACCATAGACACATGAGTTTATGTCTAGACCCTCAAATTTATTTCATTGATTAATGTGCCTACCTTATGCCAGTACCTCACTATCTACATTACTGCTACTTCTTTGTGAATTTTGAACTCAAGTAGTATGAGTCTTCCAACTTTATTTCTCAAGATTTTGTTGGCTAGTTGAGTCCCTTGCAATCTCATGGGAATCTTAGAATCAGCTTGTCAATTTTAACAAAGAAGCCAACTGTGATTCTGACAGGAATTGAGTTGAATCTGTAGATTAATTTGGAGAATATTGTCCTCTTAGCAATATTAAGTCTTCCCGGCTACTCCTTAAGTTTTGATGTAGCTTCAAAAACAAATATCCATAATTATCCAAAAAGACTAGTAAGAGACTCTTCTCTTTTCCAACTATTTATCTTGTTAGGTTAGATTTTCTTCATTATTTTAGCCAAAATAAGATAGTAAATGTAGAAACATATATGAGAATCCAGCTATCTTCTGTTAAGCCAGACATTAAAAAGATTTGCAAAAAAATGTAAAATTATCCCACCTTTTTTTGGGTTTTGGAAATATAATTATTTTTCATAAAAATGTTACTATTGTAAAATAAACTAGGCTTCTTCTTATTTTCCAATGGATTGATAAATATTTTTAAAATGCCCTAGCTTAAATTCTAGTATGGTAAAAGTATCAATGGATATATAACCCATCTAACCAAAATCTCTTGGGAATCTTCAATAATGGGATCTAAAAACCAAAATGTGAACAGCTGGTCTAATTTTTATTATTGGGTCTAGTCAACTTTCTTGACCTTTAACAATGACTATCACACAACATATTCGTCAATGTTCTTAAACTATCATACAACAGTCAATCATAAAAATTGACTTTTAGTTCTTGCAATGTATCGAGCTCTCCCAAATCACTAAGCTTTCTTATCTATTAGTACTTCTACTTGTAATGAATGCCCCCATTACTTTCCCCCACCATGATATGTCAAAACTTCTTCAAAACTTGACTCAAAGTCCATATTGTCCAGATCTGTCCTCTTTCCATGTTACCAATCTACTCTGCTCCTTAGATTTTTGTTTTATTCTCTATGGATATTGTAAATTCCCAGGAGTAGGGAACTCTATCATATTCACTTTCATATATGCCATTGGTACATTATAAGTGATCAATTAATGTTTACTAATGTATAGTCCTATAATACTACAGAAAACCATAATACTTATTAGAAACTAGTCTCGTAGTCTCTGTATTGTTGAATGTTTTTATAAAAAGAATAAATCATTTGATATGTAATTATTTAGAATAAAATTTTCCAGAAAAAAGGAATACATTAAAACAGGATTTTTTAATTTATAGAAAATAATCTTCTGATGTTTTGTTAACTTTGTGGGTTTCAGACGCATTATCATTCACATTTAGATGCTAACAACTTAGATAAAGGTATATTAGTTTAACTAAAATAGTTTTTCTGAAAAATAAAATTAAAAAGACTGCTTAATTAATTTAGTGGCATTGAATTATTTGCTTAACATAGAGCACTGATAATAGCTTTCCCCTTAAGAAAACATATATGATTATTTTGTTATACTGATTTTTTTCAGGAAAATTATATCTCTGTATAGTCAGTCATAAATGTCTTTTTTACATAGAACTTTTCAATTCCTCAATATTCAGTTATAATAAAACTGTAAAAATGTTTACATACATGATATTTAGTGAACAATTTCAGTGAGACTAAATAAATACCAAAGGTACTATTTTACTATGACTTGTGATTATATAGATTCAGATGTCTTAGATTTGAATTTATGATGTAAAGTTATAATAAGTAATAGCGTATATTATACTATAATTAGCCTATGACATGGGTGTTATACCTCTCTTTGGCATTATAATGAGATTCAATGCATTTCCTCCTTTATAAATTTCTGAGAAGTCATTAGGTAGAATACAGTTTGAATTGTGATGGTGAGAAAATAGCTTCAGAAAATGGTATTTGGAAAGTCAAAGTCTTCTAAAGGTCTCATAATCATGCTCTGTAGAGACTGGGAGCAATAAAGCATTTTGATTGGTTGAAAATTGATATCACATTTCCAGAAAATAGTAGAAATTCACATATGATAATGAGGCCTAGGAAAAGGTAGATCAATGTTGATGAACTAAAGTTCAGAAGAATTCTTATAAAATGTAGAAAAGAGAATGAATAGCAGATCAATCTAGCAAAAAAATAAATGAAATGAGGAGAAGAAAGAAATCTCAAACCAAAATAAATAACATGAGGTAACAGATTAGGAATAAAAACATCTACATAAATTTCACACTAAAGACGAAAGAGATGAATTATCCCCTTATGATAATACACAGATTGGCACATTTTAGGACATTTTGGGACATCAAACAACAAGCATACATAAAGTAAGTGATATGCAAACATTGAAAATATATGAATAGGCCAAAAGATATGCTGCAATTTCAAACAAAAAGAAAGCAAGAGTAGTAATGCTAATATCAGACATGGCAGAATATTAAGTTAAAAGGAAGAAAAAAATAAATTACAATATGTACTAAGAAAAATATAGCCTGAGGTAACTTTTATAACCATATTCATCAAACACTGTATCAGCTAACAATGACTTATTCCAAATTTATCTAAGAAGTAAAAGAGCTAGTCCTCTTTCTGGATTCCATATTTTCTCCTTCTGCTCTTGCAGATGAGAGTAATGTCCTTCTCAGTTCGATAGATGGGGAGGGGAAGAGGGAAAGAGAGTTGGGGAAAGAGAGGGACGCAAAACCTGAGAGACTACTGAATACTGAAAATGAACTGAGGGTTGAAGGGGAAGGGGAGGGGGGAAAAGAGGTGGTGGTGATGGTGGAGGGCACTTGTGGGGAAGAGCACTGGGTGTTGTATGGAAACCAATTTAATAATAAACTATTTAAAAATTAAGTGACTGTTTCTATTTATAGCTATTAAAAATTTGTCTTTATATAGTAATATTCTCTAAGTAATTTTGCTTAATACAAAAAATGTTATTCTGTGTTAATGGATTATGGTGGGGATTATAATATTATTGTCTTTATTTTATGAACAGGGGTTAAAGACACTATAATTTTTTATATTTTTTGCCTAATATTTAGTATATAAAATCCATATAGCATTCTATCTAATAAACTGTCAATATTCAACAAGTAAAACAAAAGAAAAGAAGTAAAAGAGGTAAATTCCATAGAGGAAATCAAAGGGGCTCAAAGGGTACAAACTTCCAGGTATAAGATAAATAAGGTATGGGGATAATGTACACCATGGTGACTACAGTTAGTAAAACTATACTGCATATTTGAAAGTTGCTGAGAGAGTAGATCTTAAAAGTCTCATCACAAAAAATTTTTTGTAACCTTGTATGGTGACAGATGCAAACTAGAGATTGTGGTGATCATTTCAGAATACAGACAAACACTGAATCATTACATTGTACACCTGTAACAAATATAATGTTATATGTCCATTATACCTCAGTCAATGTTAATGATGATAATTATAATAACCATAATAATCTGGATCAGCTGGATTCAAAGATAAGTGTTACACAACTTCTAGAAAAGTAGAGGTGCAGTATCATTTAAATTAACTAGGCCGTTTAATGAATGGACAGGTTCCCAATTTAACTTTATTATAATATCCTAACAACAAAAGGAATAAAAACAGAAAAACCTATTGGCTCATTTACTACTGACTGTAAATTCATCTATTGGCTATTAATGCAAACATTCCAAAATTTAGTGAATTTAGGGGAAATATTTAATTCACAGTAATCACAAAGAAGTATGATTATTTATTTCATTTAGGTTGCCACTGATACATCTTGATTTTGGAGATATTAAAATGTGAAAATAACAAGCATGACATCCTAGAATCAATGAAATGTGTTGTAAAAACCTAGAAATAAGACTTGAGAAGAACACACATCTTAAATATAAAAACCAAAATCTTACTGATGACCTGGACACATCCTTGAATCCGCTACATCAGCTTATATTTTTAAGCTCCCCAATAGATTCCGCCAAATTGGAGAAGTATTCCCACTAAAGGTGAAATGAAAGGAGTGGATATAATTTGCTTCATCTTTGTATATTTTTATAGTTAAATGTGCCACCTACTAAAACAAGCATTATTATATTAAATGAAAAAATAAAATCTTCTTTTTAGCTTTAATATTATGTGAAAAGAACCAATTTGGGGCTATTAGGAACATTGAATCAGTGATTGGACAATCTAAAGTAACAGATAAAGTTGGGGCGCCCGAGTGGCTCAGTGAGTTAAACATCTGACTTCGGCTCAGGTCATGATCTCATGGTTGGTGAGTTTGATCCCCACCTTGGGCTCTGGGCTGACAGCTCAGAGCCTAGAACCAACTTTGGATTCTGTGTCTCCTCTCTCTATCCCTCCCCTGCTCATTCTCTCTCTCTCTCTCTGTCTCTGTCTCTCTCTCTCTCAAAAATAAACATATAAAAATTAAAAAAATAAAGTAACAGATAAGGGAAGGAATAAGAAGGCAAATGAATAAATGAAGGTTTAGAAAGGAAAATAGGCTTCTTGTGCATAAAATGGCCTTCCTTCCTCTGTCCATTTCTTAATCTGCATGTGAAGAACAGGGGTTACTCTAACTCATTTTTATCAAAATTGAAAATAAAAGAATGGAGTTGCCTACAGTATAGGCCCTAACTCTCCGTTGATTGGAACAACATATGAATTATAGGATCCTTTTTCAAAAGAGTATGAAAAAGGATGTTAGGCTAAAAACTTGGAGGAAAAGGATTCCAAGAGGAATAAAGGCGAGAGAAGAGAGTAACCTGAGGATGACAGAGAAAAGAAAAGTGTGCTATGTTCTATCCACTAATTATTTCTTGCTTTTAGACTGTCAGCTAGATAAAGAAATCGTTCTTGAAAGCAAGCTTAGAATTGTACAATGCACAGTAGAGAATAGAGAGTAGTCTACATGAAATTATTTTGAGGATGTTACAAGATTGACCCTAAAATATTTTCTTTTTTAAAATTTTCAATGTTTATTTATTTTGAGAGCATGAGAGCATGAACAGGGGAAGAGAAGACGGAGAGGGAAACACAGAATCTGAAGCAGGCTCCAAGCTCTGAGCTGTTAGCACAAGCCTGACGCGGGGCTCGAACCCACAAGCAGTGAGATCATGACCTGAGCTGAAGTCAGATGCTTAACTGATTGAGCCACCCAGGTGCCCCTAAAATATTTCCTTTATATACTTCATAATGTCTGAAATATTTTTACAGAAAAAAAGCACTCTTGATTTCATAATTAATTAGAGGCAAATAGTATAATGCATATGTTCTTTGGAAAAATTAAATATTACATAAAATTCATGTAAATTATACTCCGGTAATATGCAATCCTTTGATAATTACAGGGAGGGGGTTTCTGTGATGAAGAATGGGAAGAAGGACCACAGCAGGCTGTCAGAAGGCCAAAGGAGGAAATGGATAAAAAAACACCCTCATGATTTTGTACAAGGCAGGCCCTACTTGAAATCCTCAAGTTCTGCAGGATGCTGAGTGCTACCATGAAGTAAGTCAAAGTCTCTTTCTCTTTTTATTCTCTTATACTTGTATGGAGTATTTGAAAATAATATAGTGAACGTAAAGGTCAGTAATGACTATAATGTGCTGCGGGTCTCACCACGTGCCTCTGTATCTTTTCCCTGACGCCCAGAACTCACACATTTTGGCATCTTGTCGTGGAATACACTCACCTACCTTAGTGGGGAGCTGACAAGCACACAGAACCTAGGAAATGGAAACCACTTAGGCTCTTTGTTAACAGTAAATTTGTATCCGGATCCTCGAGACGACAGCAGGTGATGTATTTTATCACTGGCTTTCAGGAGGCACACTGCTGAGAAGGAACATAAGACATGCTCTTCAGTCTAGGGACAGTAATCTGGGAGGAACTTGCTGGCCTGAGATACAGGCGGACAGGCGGTATGCCTCAAAGCCATGTTTCGATACCTTTTATAAAAAATGTTTATTTATTTTGGAGAGAGGGAGAGAGGGAGACAATGAATGATAATGAGCGGGAGAGGGCAGAGAGAAGGGGGAACAGAGGTTCTGAAGCCGTCTCTGTGCTGTAGGGCTTGAACCCACGAACCACAAGATCCTGACCTGAGCTGAACTCAGACACTTAACTGACTGAGCCACCCAGGTGCCCCTTTTGGTTTTTTACCTTTTTCAAAATTATTATTATTACCCTTCAGACACTGTTCCCTAACTATTTCCCGTCAAGTGTTAATACCAGAGCTGCACTGTATATTTGTATATATACTGTATGCATATCTGTGATTTATACACAGAAAGAGTAAGTTGGTTTTTCCTCCCCAAGAATCAATTTTTGCCTCATTTAGGAAGATATTGCTCCCATTGAGAATGTTTATTTTAAAATAATAACATTGAATGTAATTATTGCACCAAGCAGCTCACATTCTCTTTATCCTAATTTGTAAAACTAGAATAGGCCATTAAAATCTGTTTACATCCTGAAAAAAAGGACTCAAAACCATATTTATGAAACTACTGTGGGGAAATCATTTAAATTAAGCAATTAAGGAGAATGACTCAATTGGAGTTTTTCTGGCATGAAGTCAATTGCTGGGATGCTCTCACATCCTTCCCATCACTGGAACTTGAAACAAAATGTCTTATGCCTTTAGAAATAATCTACATATAATTAGTAAGATTTGTATTGAAAATACTTCATACTCTTATCATCTATCCTTTTTAGAATAAAGAATTGGAATTCCACAGAATCATAGTAAACCAGAGGCAATTCTGCATCCAGGCTGGGATTGCAGAATTGCATGGTGTTTGCCTGTTTAAACAAATATCCTTACGTGATCTCCATAGTGACATTTATTCTACTCTGCATTTTTAAAGATAACATCAAGCAAAATTCTTCATACAGCTTCTTGCGTGCATGTTCAGACACACACACACACAAACACACAGAAATTTTCTGTCCTTTCTTAATAAATCACCTTATTCTGCTCTGAAATAACAAGTCTTGCTTCCAATTCCATAAAATGGCCTGCACTTTTTACAATGTAGAGAATCAAGTTTTTATCCGGACTTTTGCTGGGAAAGGGAGAAGTGGGAAGTCCGCCTCTTCTGGCCAGCGTTACTCACCCTGCTCATTTATAATGTGTTTCACACCTGCCCCAGGGTGAAAATACACAGCTTTCTGCCTTCATAATGTATTCCCTCCAGCTTTTCAAAAAGACTAGAAATAAGTTGGATATGCAGCACCTGTACAGATGAAAAATTCTCAAGGTACCTGAAACTTTCAAGGGAAGAAATCTGAAATGCGAATGAATGATTTCATCAATTTTTCAAACTGCTGTCTACTAATAGAGTCATAGCAGACACTCTAAGGGACATGCTAGGTAGGAAAGGCAGTAAAGCTAGGAACTCAGGCAAGCATGGAGGAAAGTCCAGCCACCCTTCATTAGCTGGGTGACCTTGGAAATGTTTGCTTCATTTTCATAGTCTTTGATGCTAATTTTATACAACTGGCATAATAATAGTACCAACCTCAAAGGATGTCTGTGAGAATTGCAGAGCAGAAGTGACCAGGAAAATATGCTACACAATGCAAGAATTTAAAAAGTAGTTGCTATTCATAGCAATAATACTTTCCTATTTCTCCTGGTTCTTCTTTGATTATCCCCAAAATCACCTAGCACAGTGCCTTGTACATAAATACACAGTAAATACATGTGTTAATGAATTAATGGGTATAATTATGATATAAATATATACAACTCCTTAGAATATGTATACCTAAATTAAATACCTTCTTCCTTCCTCTATCTTTCTTTTTTAAAGACAAAAATCATGACAGTCACTGTATCTGGAAATACAGAGATTATTTTCTTGATTATTTCTTTGACTATAGATTGACTATTCTATATAGTGCTGCAAATCTCAGTTTAATTATGACTATCAATAATGAGAATTACCTATAGCTCAGATGCCAAGTCATGCATCTATTTAAAATGAGTATCTTGGGGCACCTGGGGGACTCAGTCGGTTGAGCATCTGACTTTAGCTCAGGTCATGATCTCACGGTTTGTAGGTTCGAGCCCTGCATTGAGCTCTGTGTGAGAGAGATCAGAGCCTGGAGCCTGTCTTCAGATTCTGTGTCTCCCTCTCTCTCTGACCCCCTCCTGCTTGCACTCTCTCTCTCTCTCTGTCTCTCAAAAATAACTTTAAGAAAAAACATTAAAATTTTTAATAAGCATCTTGAGATTGAAGTGGAAAAAACAAGTAATATAGACTTTTTTTTATAATCTAGGAAAATGGCAAATTTCCTGAAAAATAAACTACAGGACCTAAAGTGATGATTCTCAATAATGTATAAATGAATTATGAGAGGACCATGTTAAAGTGTGGATCCTAATATCATATATTTAGAATGAAGCCTGAGAATCTACAAGCATATGTCTACCAACCATAGTTTGAAAAACAAAGATCTAAGGGGCACCTGGATAGCTCAGTCTGTTCAGCATCCAAATCTTAACTGCAGCTCAGGTCATAATCTCATGGTTGGATAGTTCAAGCTCCGCAGCAGGCACCACTCTGACAGTGCAGAGCTTGCTTGGGACTCTCTCTCCCCCTGGGTCCCTCCCCATCTCTCTCTGCCCCTCCCCCATACTCTCTCTCTCAAAAATAATAAATAAATAAACTTAAAAGAAAAACAAATATCTAAGATTTTAAAGTATCCTGTGTTATCAAGGCAAGGAATAAATACAATTGGTTTAAGCCACTAAAAGGAATACGTTTTAATTTTGAAAATATTATTTTATTATCTATTTCCTCCACAGAGCAAATTTTAAGCTCCTTCTACATTTTTAATTAATTATAAAGTTTTTTTTAATGATAGTATACAAGTGGCAATTATAACAAATAAGTAGAGACAAGTGACAACTAAGTGTGACTGGCAGATGTTTTTTTGTTTTTTAGTTTTCACTAACAAGCCTGAAAAACACCAAAAGACTGTACTTGAAAAAGATTACTCAAATACCAGTTTTTAACAACAACAGCAGCAGCAGCAGCAACAAGAAAAACAAGGGGAAAAGCAAGAAAAATAGAGAGAAGTTGAGTATTTAAAATAATGACTAATATATACAAGGCAGAGAAAAAGTGGGACATTATTTGCAATGTATACAATAGACAAAAAGTTAGTGTTCTTAATATATAAAGATTTCGTAGCTGGAAAGAGGAGCAACTTAGAAATGGGCAAATGATTTGAACAGGTCACTCAGAAAAAAAAAGTTTATATATTTTTAAAATATATAACCATGCTAATAATCAAAGAACTACAAATTTTCAAATTTACAATGCTATTTTTCAACTATTAAATTGTGAGACTAAAAAGTTTCATTCCGTTGTTACTAAAAATAAAGTGAAATGGATACTCTCACACAATACATTTCGGTAATGTGTTTGTTGTTGTTATTGTTTTATCACATTTAAAATTTTAATTCCAATGGTATTAGTTCCAATGTACAATATAACAATTCAACAGTTTCATACAATACCTGGCGTTCATCACAGACAAGTGCACTCTCTAATCCCCATCACCTATTTCATCCATCCCCCATTCCCCTCGCCTCTGGCAAAAATCAGTTTATTCTCTATAGCTAAGAGTCTATATCTTGGTTTGCCTCTCTCTGTCTTTTTTAATTTTTCCCTTTTCTTTTTTGTTTTGTTTCTTAAATTCCACATATGAGTGATATCATATGGTATTTGTCTTTCTCTGACTGACTTATTTTGCTTATCATTATACTCTCTAGCTGTAATGTTTTAAAACCATTCAGTGGTCTGTATCAAAGACCTTAAATATTTGTACACGGATTCATACACTAAAATATTCATCCCTGATGTTTATTCAGGAGCATAAAATATTTACCATTCAAAAATGGAGGTTTTCTCTCCTTAGTCCTGCCTACATGTGAAAAAACTAATTTCTAGTCGGTATTTGAAGTCTTCTTCTACATTCATGCTTGCTCTATTTGATTTTACTGAAAGCAAAATAACATCCCCAAAGACTAGTCTGCTGAAAAGGTCTCTGGATCAGATGACTTGCTTGCCCTGCTTCGTATCCTCTCGGTCCAACTTTATGCCATGGCCACTGCTGCAGCAACCAGTTAAATGCAGATGTAACTTGAAAACACCTTGCTCCCTGTCCACTCAGTTTGTCTCTTTTCTGACCTTGACCTTCCCTTTCACCCCCGTGTGGGACACCTCCATGAACCTACCCATTCAGTGTTTCTGTTGCCTAGGCAAGTCTGGATATGTGAGAGAGTTAATCTCCCATGGGATAACCTTAGGTCAATGGCAAACAAAAGTACAAAATTTCCACCAAAAATGTTGATCTGCCCACTGCAACTGTGGGAATTCCCAGTCTGCGGGCAGTAGAAACCAATGCCAAGCCTTGTAGATGGAAACACTCCTAATGGAGCCCAGCCATTCACTTTATGGCAGGTTGATCACACTGCACCACTTTTACTCTAGAAAGGCAGCAATTTTCTCTTGCCAGAATTGAAATAATCTCTGGATATGAGTTTAGCTTTCCTGCCTGCAGTGCTTCTACCAGGAATACAATTCAAAAATGTAGAAAGTACCTGATTTATTTACATACACTCCTCTGTAATATAATCTCAGACCACGTGGACTATTGTAAAAGAGAAGGTATAACACTGAGGGTCTGACTGTGGGATTCACTAGTCCGGCATACAATGTGCCAGCTTGGAAGGAACTAGCCTAATAAGATTTTGGGACACCTATTAAAATATCTAAAGGGGTGAATGGCTGGCCTAGTTGGTAAAGTATCCAACTTCAGCTCAGGTCATGATCTTTCAGTTCAAGAGTTCGAGCCCCGCATCAGACTTCATGCTGACAGCTCAGTGCCTGGAGCCAGCTTCGGATTCTGCGTCTTCCTCCCCTACTCATGCTCTCTCTGTCCTTCTCACAAAAATAAATAAACATTAAAAAAATTTTATAATAATAAAAATATCTAAAGCAACATCTTAGGGCATTCTCTAGATGAGACATATGTTCTGGACTAATACCTGATATGCATTGATATGGCCTTAATACCTGAGTCTAAGTAGTACTTTCACCTCATTCAGTGGCCATTTTGCAGAATTTCTACTCCCTGATCTTACAAATTTAGATTCGGCTGGATTAGAAGACATAGTGGCAAATGGGAATGGGGAAGGGAGGGAACAAGGGGAAGATTATCCCTGTGAATACACTATAAGTTCTATTAAAGCCAAAGCTTTTCAGGTCATCTCATACCAGTGGAACAGCAGGCCAGGAAGGACATTATCATAGCATTGGACATGATCCTGAATACCTTAAGGAGTGGTTGCTACCACACAGTGTGGGAAGACAGGAATCTATCTAGAACCCAGGAGTTCGCTGGAATATCTCTTGGTGTTTTCATACCTACTGATAAGTCTAATAGGCAACTGCAATAAACACAGACTAGCAATGTTAAAGCAAATGAGAGCTCCAAACACTTACAAAGCAAGCCTTCTAGGCTGAAATTCTAGCCAACAGTATGAAAAGTATAAAAGCAGTGATAGAGAAAGGAGGAAATAAATATCACTTGTACCTTTTCAATCAGTTGTAACAGTGGGGATAGCACATTGTTCTGTTAACCTTTGCATATGAAGTCATTATGTGTATCCTGGAACATTTTTGAAAAATTATCATAAATAATAAGGGGTGGTCAGCTAAAGTGATCATCAGTTATAGTGAATGATAGTGATTAAGAGTTATTATACAGATATACATTTTTAAAATTAGTTAGGGGGTATCTGGATGGCTCTGTCAATTGAGCATCCAACCTCGGCTCAGGTCATGATCTCATGGTTGCTGGGTTTGAGTCCTGTGTTGGGCTCTGTGCTGACAGCTCAGAGTCTGGGAGCCTGATTTGGATTTTGTGTCTCCCCCCCCCTCTCTCTCTGCCCCTCCCCTGTTCATGCTCTGTCTGTCTGTCTGTCTGTCTCTCTCAAAGATAAATAAATATTCTTAAAAAATTTAATGAGTTAGGTAATGACAGGTAAGGGATAGTCACACAGGTTAACAAGTAGAAGAGAGGTCCCAGAAATATATTTAACATTATGTCAAGTTACTATATGATAAAAACACTTCATGTTATTGGGGAAATGATAGATTTTTTTCAACAAATAATGTTCAGATAACTGAACAAGACCCCTCAGTCTGCCTTTATTATTTTTAAAATGTTTAAGGGACCAAAGATGTAAATGTAGCATATGAAATGATAAAAGCACTAGAAGAAAATATGAAATAATTTATGTGATACTAGAAAAAAGATTTATCAACTCAACCATGCAAAAATAAAACATAACTACAAAGCACAAATATCATAAATATGGTCAGGATAAGAGATGAAATTATAAAATTAAAAATGTAACATGGATAATACTAGGTAATATTTATGCACCCATAATGGAAGCACCCAAATATATACATATATAAATATATATAAACAGTAACAAACATAAGGAATTATATAAATATATAAAACAAATATATAGATATATAAAACAGTAACAAACATAAGGAATTAATTGATATATATATAAAACAGTTACAAACATAAGGAATTAATTGATAATAACAGAATACTAGTAGGGGACTTTAATTTAATTTCTACTTATATCAATGGACAGGTCATCTAAACAGAAAACAAACAAGGAAACAACGGTTTTGAATGACATAGTGGACCAGACAGATTTAACAGGTATATTCAGAACATTCCATCCTAAAACAGCAGAAAACATATTCTTTGCAAGTGCACATGGAAAATCTCCAGAATAGATCATATATTAGGTCACAAAACAGGCCTCAACAACTATAAAAAAAAAAGATTGAGATCTTTTTTGACCACAACACTATGAAAGTAGAAGTTAACCACAAGAAAAAAAAATTGGAAAGACCACACATACATGGAAGTGAAACAATATGCTAGAAAACAATGAATGGGTCAGCCAGGAATCGAAGAAGAAGTAAGAAAAACACATGGAAAAAATGAAAATGAAAGCACAACCGTCTAAAATCTTTGAGATGCAACAAAAATTTGTCCTAAGAGGGAAATACATAGCAATATAGGCCTCCCTTAAGAAGCAGGAAAAATCTCAAATAAACAAACAAAACTTACACTTAAAGGAGCTAGAAAAAGAACAACAAACAAAGCTGAAAGCCAGCAGAAAGAAGGAAACAATAAAAAATATCAGACCAGAAATAAATGTTATAGAAACTAAAACAATATAACAGATCAGTGAAACCTGAAGTTAGTTCTTTGAAAAAAAAAATAATAAAATTGATAAACCTCTAGCCAGACTTATCAAAAAGAAAAATATTCCATGATCACGGATTGGAAGAACAAATATTCTTAAAATGTCTACAATACCCAAAGCTATCTACACATGTAATTCAATCCCTGTTAAAATAGCAACAGCATTTTCACAGAGTCGAAACAAGCAATCCTAAAATTTGTATGGAACCACAAAAGACCCTGAGGAGCCAAAAAGCAACCTTGATAAAGAAAAGTAAAGCTGGAGGCATCACAGTTCTAGACTTCAACTTATATTATACAGCTTTACTTATCAATATGGTATGGTACTGGCACAAAAATAGACACCTAGATTAATAGAACAGAGAAGAAAACCCAAAAATGAATCCACAGCTCCCTGTTTAATTAATCTTTAACAAAGCAGGAAAGAATATGCAATGGGAAAAAAATCTCTTCAACAAATGGTGTTGGGAAAACTGGACAGCAAAGTGTGAAGGAATGAAACTGGATCACTTTCTTACATGAAACGCAAAAATAAATTCAAAATGGATTGAAGACCTAAATGTGAGACTTGAAACCATAAAAATCCTAGAGAAGAACATAGACAGGAACCTCTTTGACAGTGGCCATAACAATTTCTTTCTAGATTGATCTTCTGAGGCAAAGAAAACAAAAGCAAAAATAAACTATTGGAATTGGCTCAAAATAAAAAGCTTCTGCTCAGAGAAGGAAGCAATCAGGAAAACTAAAAAGTAACCTACACAATTTGCAAATATGCAAATTACATATCTGAAAAAGATTAGCATAAAACTCAACACCCAAAAAATGAACAATTCAATTAAAAATGAGCAGAAAACATGAATAGACATTTTTCCAAAGAAGACATACACATGAAAAGATGCTCAACATCACTCATCATCAGGGAAATACAAATCAAAACTACCATGAAATATCACCCACGTCTGTCAGAATAGGTGAAAAGGCATAGGTAACTTTAGAAAAGCTTCTAAAATCAACAAAACAAGAAATAACTGGTGTTTGAGAGAATGTGAAGGAAAAAAACATGGGTGCACTGATGGCGGGAATGCAAACTGGTGCAGCCAACTCTGGAAAACAGTATGGAGTTTTCTCGGAAAGTTAAAAACTAGAAATGCCCTATGATCCAGCAATTGCAATACTAGGTATAGAATACAAAAATACTAATTCAAAGGGATACATGCACCCCAATATTTATAGCAGCATTATCTCTAATAGCCAAATTGTGAAAATAGCCCGTGTCCATTGACTATATTACTCAGCCTTAAGAAAAAAAAAAAAAAGGAATCTTGCCATTTGCAATGAGATAGATGGAGCTGGAGAGCATTAGTTAGGCCAAGCAAAATAAGTCAGTCAAGAAATAACATAATTTTATTCATATGTGGAAGTTAAGGAACAAAACAAATGAGCAAAGGGGAAAAAACAAGGAGGGAGGCAAACCAAGAAAGAGTCTCTTAGAGAACAAACTGATGGTTACTAGAGAGGAGGCGTGTGGGGGAATGGGGAAAACAAGCGATGGGAGTTAAGGAGTGCATTTGCTGTGATGAGCGTTGTGTGTTATGGAAGTATTGAATCATCATATTGTACATGTGAAACTAATATTACACTCTATGTTAATTAACTGGAATTTAAATAAAAACTTAAAAAGGAATAGTTAACTTTAGAAAAGCTTCTAAAATTAACAGAAAAACAAATCGATGACCTAATCAAAATAAGCAAAGATATTAACCAACCATTCATCAAAGAAGAAAATATAAAATATCTTTTAAATATGAAAATATTTTTATCTTCATTAATAAGTTATAGTGCATCTATATAATGGTAACTCGATCTAATTAATGAAACCAATTTCTAAGATAAATTGTTATTTTTTTTGAAGTTTCAAGTTTTTATTTAAATTCCAGTTAGTTGACACACAGTGTAATACTCGTTTCAGGTGTAGAATTTAGTGATTCATCAATTACATACAGCACCCAGTGTTCATCACAGACAGTGCCCTTCTTAATTCCCAGCTATTATTATATTTTAAAAAAAAGCGTAAGAAGTTATAATCTCTAGATAAAAATGGATATGTACGTATAGTACCGGTTTGTGCATTTGTATATGCATAGATTATCTAGAGAGATATATGAGTTATCTATAATCACATTGCCGCTAGTTGGGGGTTCAAATGGATACTGAGAAGAGATGATTTCTTTTCACTGTAAACTTTCATATTTTGTGGATCATGTACCATATGCATTTATGAATTATTTTTTAAATGATTATATAAAGCCAACTATTTTCATCATTACCATTTTATATATTTATTTATATCATTTGAAACACTTCTTAGAATTCTGTCATAAATATACAATAATTTACATAATCATTTCTCTTTTGAAGCTTTTTTTCTGATTTTTGATATAGAAGATTTCATATGCATGTATATACTATTTTTCTTCCATATGCATGTTTTAGCTAACCTGGTATGCTCACTGGTATGCTGTACATATTTCTTCCTCTAATATTTTCCATTCCATTGACCCCCACATGCCTGTCCCAACTTCTCAATGATTTTAAATCCAATTTGTCTTCTAGAGCCTATGTTCCTTTTCATCCCTATTTTCTTTAATTTATTCTTATATATTTATTGCATCTCTATACCTATTTTGCTTCATCAATGAAATGGAAGTACCAATATCAAACTCAAGAGAATATTTGTGAGCATTAAATGAAATTAATGTGGAGAAATATTACATAAGTGATTAAGCACTAAAAAATATCAATTATACTATTTGTATTTTGTTATGTAATACTTTGTTGTTTTGTTGTATTTATTTCCTGTTATTATTTGTTGTATTAGTGTCCACATTATATTATTTATCATTTTGTGTACCTCTTGTCTGCCTAAATACTGCCTTTTTACTAGATTGTCAGGCCTCTAAAGAAGGATTTGCTGATCATCTGTTTATCTTCCACCAGTACATAGAGTGTGCACCTTACACATAAGAGATCGACATCAATGCTGTTGATAGGGCAATAAACGCTGTTACATGAGTGAGTCTAATATTAGGATTTGAATTATTAACTGTTCTTAAAGAATTTTAAAATTAAGAAATCAGTATGAATGATAAGGCATAACTTACATACATGCTACATTAAGAGAAAAGCTCCACCAAAGGGGATTTCCCTCTTGCCTTGGTTCTCCCCAGTACACCACCAACTCCTATAAATATACATCTTGAAACAGGCTGTTGAATCTACTATGAAACAACTCAGATCACTACTCTAAGAGAACTATAAACCTCTCAGACACAATTCATTATATTCTCTCTGACTTTATATGATCTATTTCCTCTATAACTTTGCTTCACCTGCTGTCCTGCATGTAACTAATCATTTACATGGCTTTTCTTCTATCATATGATGACACTTCGAGGGCAGTGAACATGACTTTTTAATCCTATTCCCAGTTCATACTACAGTACCTGGCACATGGTGTGTCTATAAATGTTCATCAAATTGGATTAATTTATGTTAATTTGGGACATTAATCATTTATATTGTTTTGTAGTTGCTAAAATTAAGAGGCTTATGAGGCAAATTTTATACATACAAGACACCCCACATATATATATATATATATCTTTATATATATGGTAATTTTAGCATAATAATATTTGAGATAAAAGTAGTGATAACAAGAATACCCAAAGATGATATATTACCATCAAGTTTAGAGTTGAAAAGAAAACGAGTTACACTGTATCTACTAAATATGGTTCAGTCAATATCTGTTTGTGGTGCCATTAGTTACTACCTACCAGCTGGTAAGTTCAACCATAATCAGCAAATTTGTAGATTGTATTCCTGATGCTACCTTTATTTTCTGAATAATGGTATATTAACTTAGCTGACATTGGCTGTCCTGGTCAGAACCAATTAGCACATTAGAACATTGTTGAGAATGGCAAATGTTTTTCTTAACTCCTTTGCTTTCGTGTCTCTAAAAGAATAAAAGAACCATTGTGTGATGAAGATTTAATAATAAAATAAAATAAAATAATTCTTTTCAGTAACTCCAGACCCAATATCTTGATTTTCAGATCACTGATGGATCATAATGTATATAAACCTTAGATGAGACCCAAAGAAACAGATAAAATAGTTGTGTCTATGCATTATAATTTATTAAAATTTACTTACTAATACAATATTTACATGTATAATTTATATATTCTGGATTATAGGTGTTGAAATTAGTGAAAATTTTAGCTAAGAAACAAGAATAATTATAAGGCATAGATTATTTGAACAGGTACATTAATTTTGGTTAACATAAGAAGTGGATTCTCAATTATATGGCCATAATTCACTAAACACTGAGCTGTATGTATTAAGTCAGGATGTTGACTAATTAGCTCTTCAAAGTATTTTTGATGTGCTGGATTTTCTCCATGTAACTCTTCTTCTAGACTCTGTGCTAAAAATTTTAATGAATTGCATTCCTGGGCTCATCTACTCTCTGGCTTATGTTTAGATCTGGTTAAAAAAAAATCCCTGAAAATAAATGAAAGGAAAAAAGGAGATAGATTTCTTTCATTCTGAGATTCTGTTTCATTATGCCTGTACTTTTTCTTTTAATGGTATAACTTTTGTCAGAGACCTTTATTTCTTCAGCTACATCTCCTATCAAGTTTTGACAACTCCATGGGACTTCTGGTTTCAAGATGGGAGCCTGAGGATGCACACCAAAATGCTTAGCTTCTCTTCAAGGCTGGCATTATAGTTTATCAGTTTAAAACACATTTTATAAAAAGTTTAAAAATATTATTTCAGACATTTCTATATTGAGAGACAGATATGTGTCCCTATGTTGGTAAAGCCATGAACAAAGGCTGAGACTACTTACCGTACCAAAACTAATGACATCACCAAGAAGGTGACTACACACAAGGCCATGGTGCCAACAGGTGGTCATAACTGGGGGCACGGGATCAACATGTGACCAAGAATCATCAACCATTGAGGAAGGCCAGAAAAGGAAGCAACACATTCATGAATCAAAGAATTTATACCTAATAACATAGAGGTAATATAGAAATTAAGAAAAGAGTTGGACTAAGTATAGTTACTATTTATAAAGAGATAAATAAGAGAAATACATCCATGACACAAAAGTAAATTGTTATTTAAAAATTTACAGTTTGTGGTAAATGAACTCAGAGATCACAGAAATGAAAATTTGTTTGAAATTAATGAAAAAGAGACTCATTACAGTCAGGTTAAGAAACAAACTGAACCTAGCTAAAGAACAATATAGTTCTTATATACAAAAGCATGTATTTTCCCTAGGAACAATTGCTTAGTGTTTGTAATTCAATGCTTACAGAGACTTTATGAAATATAACCATCAGGGACAACAAGAGTCAACTTGAAAGTGTCAAAGAAACGTTAAGATGCATGAAGAATAAATCCAGCAGTTAAAATTTTTACTTAAATGGAATTCCAGAAGAAAGTAACAGAGAACATAAGATAAAGCCAATATTTGAGAAAATAATAGGAAAGAACTTCTCAGAATTGTAGAAGTCTGATTTCCCATATTGCCAGAGCCTATGTAACACAAAGCAAAATCAAAACAAACAAACAAACAAACAAAAAAACAATCAAGGAACAAATTAAACTTCACACCTGAACACTGTATATACAGTAGCTTCAGTATGTTAAGGATAAAGACAACTTCCAAAACCATCAGAAAGGGAATCAACACAATAAACTTTAAAAATTGGTTTTCATCAGCTATTTTATCAGATTCATTAGATACATGACATCAATAGAGCAATACTTTCAAAATACTGAGCAAATTTCTGCCTTTTCAATTGCACACTCAGATCAACCTTCTTACCAAGGGAAAAAAAAAGGATAAAATTTAAAATGGAAAAAATGCATATTTGAAAATGTTCAGTAAAGGGTTAATCAGGAGGCTTGGGGTGTTCAAACCTTTCACATTCCAAAGAAAGAACTGACTCACTACTAGTTCTTGAAAGGTAGCCCTAAGCCCTTAGAATATTCTGTTAGGAGTTTCTCTGCATACATAAGGCCTTGGAGCATGACAGATAGCTTATGCTAACAATGTGATATATGGTTGGAACTTGGGCCATACTGTATCAGTTTGACCACTGGAGTTTCTAGAAACTCAGTAACTATATTTAATATTAAAATCTGACATCCCTTCTTACTATTGCACTTTTGACCTGCTTATATTACTCTGTTCTTTCTTTGTTTCACAACTCTTATTCTGTTCTACTTTTCCTGTTGTTTATTATTTACTATCTGTCTATGCTGCTGTAATGCAAATTACATGAAAGCAGGGATTTTTGTTTATTTTATTCACTAATATAAACAACCAGAACAATGCCTGGCACCTGAGAAGTACTCAATAAATATATTGTGAATAAATAAATGCTTACTAAAACATTCTTCATAGTATCAAGATGGGCCAATAATTAGCACCCATAAATAAAATAAACGTAAAATGTGGTATTCCCATGAAATAGAATATTAAAAAGCAGTTAAAAATGAATGAGCAATACTTACATATTTAGACATTGAGAGATCTCAAAAACAAAATATTGAGTGAAAAAAAGGCAAGTTGATAGTAACATGTAGTGTCAGATTCTTTTCATGTAAACCCATACATCATAGACAAATCAATATATGTTTTATGAGTATGAACATACTCATAGCCTGGTATATACATAATTTCTTTCTGATAACAAACTTTGAGGTACCAAACCCAGAGTGGTATAGTCAGCTCTGAAGTGAATAATGATCAAATGGGACTTTATCGGCAAATCTCTTGGTGCTATTTTTAAATACACACATGTATTAAGGACTGCATAATGTGATTTCAAATTAAAACTTATCTAGGAAACAAAAGGACACCTCTGCCTTCTGCATGGAAAATAGATTTGAGTGAGAAGAGACAAAAATTGAAGTGACTTCATGAGTGTCTCTTTTCTACAGCCTAGGAATTGATAGGGAGGAGACTAAGAGAAACTCGTTTTTAACAAAGTGAAAGACGCCTGTGAGTGAGTCAAAGCAGACCCATAATCAGGCACACATTTGTGGATTCTTCTACCCACATTTCCTCTACCCACATTTATCACTTCCTCCTCCAAATTCCTGAGTAAAGTTTAAATTTCTTCTTCTCTTATGTTCTCTCAGTCCCTGGTAATCTTGTTAAACACACATTAAGAACTCTGTAAAATAAAAGCCTACTAAAAAGAGGCAGTAAGGATGGAAGATGGACTGTATGAAAGAGAAAGAAGAAAGGGGGGAAAGAGAAAATAAATCAACTCAGGCCAACAGATCAGCTATTTGACTGACCATATAAGTGTGAAGACGTGTTGGTTTTATTTTTTTCTCTAGATAATGAAATCCCAATCATTTATATAGTAAAAAGAAAATTTATATTCTGCAAAGGAGCTCAAGCAAATATTCAAGTTTAGATTTATTAAAGTAAAGACAATTAGATTCTTGGTATGGAAACATTATTTGTGGATCTCGGGTATCCTTCTGGCCTTTCTTTTGTCCTATGTGGAAGTTGCCCAATGACATTATTCTTCATACATATTTCTATCTTTGGGCTACTTCTCTGTACAAGAACTTTGTTCCTAGGTATTTTTAGCTTCAAATCTATATTCTTATTCCTGGCTTTATGATCTACTCTTTAGTCTAACCTTATGTTAATAATAATCTAAACTTACCCTCAAAACTTACCTCTAGTCTCAAGAATGTCACTTTCATCAGAGAATCTTAGCTTTGCCCTCTATTCTATTTATGGCTGCAGGCTTAGGATAAGGCTGTTTTATCTCCAGGATGTTCTATTCCATTCGACCACTTTAGTCTGTTACCATTATAAAAATTTTCCTTCCATGACTACATGCCCTTGGGATAGTGAGGTAAACAAAGAGAAGGCAGAGATAGGTTTGAATTCCAGATTTTCAATAATTTAATTGATTTCATGATGACTGTCACCATAAAGATATGGTGCAATGTAGTTAATGCTATAGCCCAACTATAGCTTAAAAACACTCTTAGTAGACATGTAAGATTAATTTTTTCCGTTGCTATCACAGGTGAGCCCTCTTTAATTGCCTCTAAAGTGTCTCATTTATGACAAGTGGAGTCAGGATTAGTCATCAAAACAGTTATCCGTAGACAGGTTCTATATATCAAGTAATCTTCAAGACACTGAGTATTTGTTGGTGATCAAGATATACCCACCATCTGTCATTTTAGAGCATATCTATGTTAATGGAGAGAGGATTAATACATAAATAAGCTAACTTCAAAGTGATAAATACTATCATGTAAACAGGATGATATGACAAATTAGACAAAGGTATGACAACCATAGATTGAGTCATCAGGTTTTCTGATGTTGTGCAATGTGAATCAAGACTTGATAAAAGCATTTCAAAGACCTAGGAAAGAGCATTCCAGGTAGAAGAATCAAAAAGAACAGAAATCCTACGGTTGAAAGGACATAAGTGTATCTGGGTAATTAGAGAGGACAGTGTAGTTGTGGCATAGTGAGGAAGGGAGAAAATGGCACAAGTTGATGTAGGAAAAAAGACAGGGACAAATCATCCAGGTCCTATGGACCAAAGATTGGAATGTGGATTCCATCATAAGTAAAATGGAGGACCACTGGAGGTTTTTAACAGGGGGCTGATATTTAGTTTTCTGTCAACATCGCTCTGTTTCCTCCATGGAGAAAGGTTAGACAGCATACCAATTTCACTTTTGCTTCTACTTCTGAGATAGGATCCTGGAAAAACTTGAGTTTTGGAAAAAGGTGGTTTTTAGTGTCTATTAATGATCACTAGAAATGTTCTAGGTAGACGTTTTTTTCTCTTGACATCGTAGCACTAAAGGTATTGCCTGCAGAGTATTCCACAGCCGAATCAGTAGATCAAATGACTACAAAACATTTGAAAGTTCTATGTACAAACAGATAGAGCTGAAAAAATATTCTAGGATAACAGGAAGTTCCAATTACTATGGGCTAGACTAGCTTATTAGACAAGGAAGGGATAAGACTGGAAGGATGCTTAGTTACAAAGACCTTAACCAGGGCAATTTTGTGTTCAAGTGGAGAACACAGAATACATCTTGCAATTCTGATTTACTCCCTTTCAACTATATAGGCCTTCTTTGTTCGTCAATTAAAGCTAAGTTTATATGAAGGTTTATCTGTATTTACAAGTACTATCATACAGTATATTATTTTTTAATTGAGGTATTATTGTACATATATTAGTTTCAGATATCCAAAGTAATGATTAGACACTTGTGTACAATGAAAAATGATCACCACATGAAGTTCAGTCCCCATCTACCTCCATAAAAGTTATAGAAAAAAAAACCTTTTTCTTGTGTGAGTACATTTAAGATTCATTCTTCCAGCAGCTTTCAAATATGCAGTACAGGACAATTGACAGCCACCATGCTGCACACTACATCCTCATAACTTATTCATTTCACAGCTGGAAGTCTACTTCCCACACCCGTTACCCATTTTGCCCACACCCAACTCCCCCTCCCCCACCCCAGCCTCTGGCAGCTACCACTTTGTTCTCTGTAGTCAGGAGTTTTGTTTGTTTTGTTTTTAGATGCCAAACATAAGTGAGACTACATGATATTTGTCTTTCTCTGTTTGACTTAGTTCCCTTACCACGATGCCCTCAAGTTCCCTACATGTTGTTGCAAATGGCAAGATTCCTTGTTGTGGTGGGTTTTTTTGGCTGAGTAGTATTCATTGTGTGTGTGTGTGTGTGTGTGTGTGTGTGTGTGTGTGTGTGTGTGTGTGTATACCACATCTTTATCCAACCATTGATTAGATTGTTTTCATATCTTGGCTATGGCAAATAATGCTACAATAAATAAATGGGTATGTATATACTTTTTGAATTAGTGTTTGTTTTCTTCTGATAAATACCCAGAAGTGAAATTGCTAGAACTTACGGTAGTTCTATTTTTAGGTTTTTAAGGAATCTCCCTACGGTTTTGGTAGTAGCTGCACCAATTTACATTCTCACTAGCAGCCCATGAGGGTTTCCTTTTTCCATCTTGCTGAAACTTGGTATTTCTTATCTTCTTAAAATAGTCATTTTGATGCATTTAAGGTGATAGCTCATTGAGTTTTTTATTTGCATTTCCCTGATGGTTAGTGATGTTGACCATCTTTTCATATTTCTGTTGGCTATTTGTAGGTCTTCTTTGGAATAAGGTCTAGTCAGATCATTTGCCTATTTTTTTAATCAGATTGTGTGTGTGTGTGTGTGTGTGTGTGTGTGTGTTGCTATTGAGTTACATGAGTTTTTGTGTATTTTAGATATTAATCCCTTATTGGATAAATGATTTGCAAATATATTCTTCCACTTAGTAGGTTGCCTTTTCATTTTGTTGATTGTTTCCTTTGCTGTATAGAAGCTTTTTAGTTTGATGTAGTCTACTTGTTTATTTTGGCTTTTGTTTTCTTTATTTTAGGAGTGAGATCCAAAAATATATCAGCAGAAGAACATCAAGAGTCTGACTGCCTATGTTTTTTCTCCTAGGAATTTTGTAATTTCAGGTCTTAATTTCAAGTTTTTAATTTATTTTTAATTTTTGTATATGGTGTAAGATAGTGGTTCAGTTTCATTCTTCCGTATGTGGATGTCCAGTTTTCACAACAGCATTTATTAAAGAGACTGCCCTTTTACCATTATATATTTTTGCCTCCTTTTTCATAAATTAATTGATTATTTGATTAATGCATTTATATGCATGGGTTTTTTTCCTGGGCTCTCCATTCTGTTTCATTAACATATTTTCCTGTTTAATGTGTCAATACCATATTGCTTTGATTGCTATAGCTTTGTAATATAGTTTGAAATCAAGAAGCATGATGTCTCCAGCTTTGCTCTTCTTCAAGATTGCTTTGGCTATGTGGGGACTTTTGTGGTTCCATACAAATTTTAGGATTATTTATTCTATTTCTGTGAAAAAAATGCCATTGGTGTTTTGATAGGATTGTACTGAAACTGTAGCTCACTTTAGGTAATGTAGACACTTAAAAATATTAATTCTTCCAGTCTATGAGCATGGAATATCTTTTCATTTATTCATGTCTTCTTTAATGTTTTTCATCAGTACCTAATAGTTTTCTGGGTATAGGTCTTTGACCTCTTTGGTTAAATTAATTCCTAGGTATTTTATTCTTTTTGATGAAATTTTGAATGGACTCTCCTTAATTTCTCTGATAGTTTATTGTCAGTGTGTAGAAATACAACAGGTTTTTTGCATGTTGATTCTATAACCTACAACTTTACTGAGTTTGTTTATGAGGTCTAACAGTTTTTTGGTAGAATTTTTACAGTTTTCTGTATGTAAACAATGTCATCAGGGTTCCTAGGTGGCTCAGTCTGTTAAGCATCCGACTTTGGCTCAGATCATGATCTCACAGTCCGTGGGGTCGAGCCTCGCATCAGGCTCTGTGCTGACAGCTAAGAGCCTACAGCCTGCTTTGGATTCTGTGTCTCCCTCTCTCTCTGCCCCTCCCTTACTTGCACTCTGTCTTGTCTCTCTTTTTATCTCAAAAGTAAATATTAAAAAAAAATTTAAGGTAAAGTAAATGTCAGTCAGAAATAGTGACAATTTTACTTTTCCATTCCAATTTGGATGCCTTTTCTCCCCACCCGCCCCCCCTGCCCCCGTTGTATTTCTTTGTCTTCTCTAGTTGATTTGGCTAGGACTTCCAAAAGTTTTTGGATAAAACTGCTGAAAGAGGGCATCCTTGTCTTGAAGGAAAGCTTTTCACAGGTGAGTATTATTAGTTGTTGTCTCGTTATATATGGATTGTATTATGTTGAGGTATACAGGTTCCCTCTATACCTGCATTGTTAGGTTTTTTTTTGATAAATCGTTGTTAAATTTTGTCAAAGGGTTTTTCTGCATCTGTTGAGATAATTGTATGATTTTTATTTTTTGTTTTGTTAATGTGGTGTATCATGTTGATTGATTTGTGAATATTGCACCATTCTTGCATCCCTAAAGTAAATCCCAGTTGATCATGGTGTATAATCTTCTTAATGTATTGTTGAATTCAGTTTGCTAATATTTTGTTGAAGATTTTTGTATTTATGTTATGTTCATCAGGGATGTTGGCATATATATATGTATGTATACATATTTCTTTTTCTGATGTTCTTGTCTGGCTTTGTTATCAGGGAAATGCTGGCCTCATAAGATAAGTTTGTAAGTGTTTCCTCCTCTTCAAGTTTTTTGAAGAGTTTTAAAAGAATACGTATTAAATCTTCAAATGTTTGATGGTACTTATCAGTGAATCAATCTGGTGCTGGGAGGTTTTTGATTTTTGAGTCAATCCCCTTATGAGGAATCAGTCTATTCATGTTTTGTGTTTCTTCATAATTCAGTCTTTAAGAAGTGCATATTTTGAGGAGTTTATCCATTTCTTCTAGATTGTCCAGTTTGTGGGAATATAACTGTCCATAGTAGTCTCTTATGATCCTTTTTATTACTGTGGCATCCACTGTAACTTTTCTTTCATTCTTGATTTTATTTATTTGGGCATTCTCTCTTTTTTAATTAGTGAGACTACATAAAGGCTTGTCAACTTTTTTTCTTTTCAGAGAACAAGCTTAGTTTCACTAGTATGTTTTTCTGTCTTTCTAGTCTCTATTTCATTTATTTTTTGCTCTGATCTTTATTTCCTTCATTCTACTAATATGGCGTTAGTTCATTTTCTATTTTGTGTAGGTATAAAGATACATCATTTATTTAAGATTTTTCTTGTTTCTTGAGGTAAGCCCATATAACTATGAATTTCCCTTTCAGAATTCTTTTGTTTTGGGGCACCTGGGTGACTCAATTGGTTAACATCTAACTTCAGCCCAAGCCATAATCTCACAGTTAGTGAGTTTAAGCCCTGCATCAGGCTCTGTGCTGACAGCTCAGAACCTGGAGCCTGCTCTGGATCTATGTCACTCTCTCTCTGCCCCTCCCCGACTCACGTTGTGTGTGTCTCTCTCTTTCGAAAGTAAATAAATGTTTAAAAAAATAAAATAGAATGCTTTTGCTGAAACTCATACATTTTGGTATGCTGTATTTCCATCTTCATATGTTTCAAGGTGTTTTTTCAATTTCTCCTTTTATTTCTTCTTTAACCAATTAGTTTTTAGTAGCATGTTGTTTAATCTCCATGTATGTGTGATTTTTCCAACATTCTTCTTATAATTGATTTCTAGTTTCATACCATTGTGGTAGGAAATATTTGATGTGTTTTCAGTCTTCTTCAATTTTTTTAAGTTTATTTATTTATTTTGAGAGAGAGAGAGAGAGAGAGAGAGAGAGAGAGAGAGAGAGACTCCTAAGTAGGCTCTGTACTATGTGAAGCCAATGTGAGACCTGAATTCACTAACCATAAAATTATGACCTGATCCAAAATCAAGAGTCAGATGCTTAACTGGCTGAGCCACCCAGGCACTCGGCTCTTCTTTGATTTACTGAGATTTATTTTTGTGGCCTAACATGTGGTCTATACTGGAGAATGTTCCATGTGCACATGAAAATAATTCTGTCCCTTTTGGACAGATTGTGTTTTAAATATCTAAGTCCATTTGGTATAATGTGTCATTTAAGGCCAATATTTCTATAATGATTTTTCTGTCTGTGTGATCTTTCCATTGGTGTAAGTGGGGTAACTGAAGTTCCCTACTATTATTGTATTATTGTCAATTTTTCCCTTTATGTCTATTCATAGTTGTTTTATAATTTAGGTGCTCCTATGTTGGCTGCATAAACATTTATAAATGTCGTATTCTGTTGTTGGATTGACCCCTTCGTCATGGTTTAATGCCATTCATTATCTTTTGTTAGTCTTGGTTTTAAAGTCTGTTTTGACTGATAGAAGTATTGCTACTCATTTCCTTTTCATTTCCATTTACATGGAATATCTTCTTCCATCCCTACATTTTCAGTCTTTGTAATTCCTTACATTTGAATTGAATCTCTTACAGGCAGTGTAATGATAGGTCATATTTCTCTTATACTACTCTACTCGTATTTCATTCAACTACTCTATGTCTTTTGACTGGGGAATTTAGTCCATTTATATTTAAAGTAATTATTACTAGGTATGTACTTACTGCCATTTTGCTAATTGTTTCTGGCTGTTTTGTTATTCTTCTCTGTTCCTTTCTTTTTCTCTTGCTCTCTTCCTTTGTAGTTTGATGATTTTCTTTACTGTTGTGTTTAGATTCCTTTGATACTATATTTTGCATATCTACTACACATGGTTGCTTTGTTGTTACCATGAGCTTCACATATAATAGCCTGTATTTACAACAGTCTATTTCAAGCTGATAGCAACTTAACTTTGAACACATTCTAAAACTACATCTTTACTCCCCTCATGAAGTTTTATTTTTGATGTCTCATTTCTTATTTTGTGCATTTCTTAACTTACTGTAAGTATAATTATTTTTACTATTTTTATTTTTGTCTTTTAACCTTCCTACCATCTTCATATGGGATTAATCCACTACCATTACTATATGTTTACATCTACCAGTGTCATTTATATGTTAGTATGTTTACATGTTACTAATTAATGTCCTTTCTTTTCACTTAAAGAAATCCCTTTAACATTTCTTGGAAGGCTGGTTTACTGCTGATGAACTTTAGCTTTTCCTTGTGCAGGAAATTATTTACCTCTTCTTCAATTCTGAATGATAACTTTGCCAGATAGAGTATTCTTGGTCGGAAGTTTTTTTTTTTTTTTTCCTTTCAGCACTTTTCTTATATCATGCCACTCTCTACTGGGCTGCAGAGTTTTTGATGAAAATCTGCCTATAGTCTTCTGAGGTTTTCCTTATATAAAACATGCTGTTTTTCTGTTGCTGCTTTTGAGATATTCTGTCTTTTACTTTGATATTTTATAAGAAGTTTTTAGCCATTATTATTGCAAGTAAGTTTTTTGGTCTCATTTTCTCCTTCTGGGGCCTCTATAGTGCAAATGTTGTTATACTCAATGTTGTCTGGTAAGTCCTTTACACTATCTCTACTTTTTAAAATTCCTATTTTTTCTTTTTGTTGCTCTGTTTAGGTGAGTTCCACTACCCCATATTCTAGATCACTGATCATTTTTTCTGCTTCATCTAGTCTGCTTTGGTACCCCTCTGGTGTTTTATTTTTTCAGTTCAGGTATAGTATTCTTCTGCTCTGTGACGTCTGTTTGGTTCTTATATTTTCTGTCTCTTTGTTGAAGTTTTCACTGTGTTCACTCATCCTTTTTCCAAGTTTGTATCAAGTAATTTATTTATGTGTGAGGTTCTTGCTTTTTCTTGTGTTTGGAAAATATTCCTCTCTTTCTGCATTTTTTTCATCACTCTCTGTGTTTGTTTCTATATATTTGGCTACCTCTATATATTAGGCTACCTCTCTCAGCTTTGAAGGAGTGGTCTTGTGTGGAGATAAGTCTTATTTTTTCAATCTTGCCCTAGCGCTTGGTTTTCTCTCTAAACTTTGTCATTGTCTAAGCAGCCTGATTTATTCTCAGTAGATTACAGTTAATGAGGGTGTGCAATATTCGTCAGTGTTCCAAAGAGAAATCTCAGTTAGCACCTAGTTTCAGGCTGATTGGAAGCCAAAAACTTACACAGCAGCTTTTAAAGTATCAAATATATACATGTCTGTGGGTCTACAATAGTAAACTTTGCTGGCCTCTATACCAGGAGACCTAAAGGTATCCCCTAGGCAACAGCTGCAAAAATCATGGCTTTAAATGAGAACATAAACTCCTCTCTGGGAGGTTTTGGTGAGCTGTGGTAAGGCTGAGTATAGTGCAAAGTTGCTGTCCACCGGCATACATTTCCTGAGAGCACTTCCACAGCATCCAGATACGTGGGAAACCTGAAGTTGGCCCCTGGGGCTGAAGCTCCAGGACTAGAAAACAGGCCTTTTTCTCACAGAAAGACTAAGGTGTGCTTCAGTCTGTTTTCTGTATAGTTCCTGGGAGTGGATTCCTGCTGAGAACTGTCTCTGGGATTGTTACTGAGAGGGACCCAGGAACACAGGTGCCCTTGGTAACCGGAGCAGGCGGTCAAGAACATCCCTTGTGTGGATTACATGTGCTGCCAGCGTTAGGGAGGCAGTTGGAGAATGTAGGGCAGGACACACCTGCCACTGCAAACAAGGTAAAGGAAGAGCCCAGAAAATGGCACCCACCACCAGTGCCTACAACCCCAGAGAGCATCTGAATAGGCCCCTGTCCCTCCAGCAGATGCTCTAAGATTAGCAAATGAATCTCCATTGCATATAGCCAAGGTATTTTTCAAACTGCTGCTTTTGTGCTTGTTCCCAGGGGATGGGTGAGTCTGTGCATAAGCCCTTTAAGAGAAGTATCTCAGTTCCCTACAGCTCTTTAGGGCCCCTTTGGATTTCAAAGCCAGGCATTTGAGGGGCTCATCTCTCTTACAGATCCTAAGGGCGAGGTACCTGATGTGGGCATCAGCCACTCACTCCTCAGGGAGAAGCTCCAGATTTCTGAAACTCCTCCTAGTTTTAGGTCACCACTTCAAGGGTTGGGCCTTGGGAAAACCACATCTCTGCCTCTCCTACCCATCTAAATAACATTTAACATTTGTGAAGAAGCTGTTCAGCTAGTTTTCAGGTCTTTTTCAGATGCAGAGAGAATTGTTTTATGTGTAGCTGTTCATTTAGTTTGTCCATTGGAGGTGATGAGTTCAGTGTCTTCCTATCCCACCATTTTGAATTGGAGCTCGCCTTCCCATATTATTCTTAAAGCATTTGTAATATTTTGTTTTTATCTCACTAACAAATTGGAATTTCATGTAGCATAAAACTTAGTAGACTGATAGGCAACCAGATGCCCATCCAAGATGGAATTTGGTAAATATTTGATTGATCCATTTGATATGAGCTTCTGGGACATAGTCTTAAGCTAATTTGACTTGCATTTAACCAAACATAAAAATATTCAAATTTTATGTCAATTACCTATGTATTGAAGCACTTCTGATAAAAACTACCGCTATTGCAATAACTCATGAAATAAAATTGAGGATTTTGACAATTTATTTTTGTACCGTATCTGCTCTTATAATGTGCTGCTCCCAAAGTAGATAATATTCAATAACAGAAGTTTTAAAGGCTTTATTCAATCTGGTTAGACAATTATATAATCCTAGTAGGTATTAAGTAAAAAATACTAAATGGCTGTATTTTGCAAGATATTGAGCACAAAGAAGGAGAACGTTCTGATTAATAAAATATATGAGAAATGTATATGTCCTAAAGTGAATGAAACAAATTAGGAAGATCTGGGTTAAGTATGTTTACCATCAGTGGTTTTTAAGCTCAGTTGAATGGAATATAGGTAGATCCAGGAATCATCCCTGTAGAACTCATAGTAGATATTTGACATTTCTGTTTGCTTGCCACTGAAGTTTCTAATTCTTATTAGCACTTATCTCCCTGTTGTCAAAGCCTCCATTTCATGTGGACTTGATGGAAGGGAGTGCCAGCCCCACAAATACCACAGGGGATAATTTTTCTCACTCTATACTGGCATAGCCAAGAGATAGCACATAATTTGAGATTGGACAATTTGAGTTTGGGTCTCCTGAGACTGTGAACTTTGAAGATCTCATCCACTATAGTTTATATTCTCTAAAGTAGCGGTCTCACCCAGCCTCTTATTGCTTCATGAACCTTGTCATACTTTCATTAACTAACCTTGCAGAGCTCCCTTTGGTCATTGCCTAGGTCCCAAATCAAATTCTTCAGGCTGTCATGAATTTTGTGAGCCTCCAATATTCTTCTAATAAATTCCTTTTTTGCTTAGGATAGACAGAGTTGGTTCTAATGCTTGAAAGCAAGAAATGGGATTAATACTGACCCAGACAGAATTTTATCTCTTTGTCCTCAGAGTCCCTTCATACTCCCTCCAAGACAACCCTACCCAGTCCCTTCAATGGAAGTCTCTTCTGTGTTTTCAGTGTGCACTGCTCCCCCAACCAGAGCCACAAGGACTAGGATGCTTTACATGTTTTTTTCTTCCAACTCAGAATCTACTCTTAGGACACAAAAAGTATTAGAAGATTAAAGCCAAAGCTAGAGCAACTTTTCTTAAACTTAGTATCCCTAGAATCTGATATGGTAGATGTTAAAAATGCGGCCCCACAGACCACACTTACTCAAAAGTAAAACATGGGAGAAGCCCAGGAATTTGCCATTTTTTATAAAGTAAACAGAATCCTACTAAATAGAGTCAAAGAACTACAGTTCTCTGATGAATGTGTCTACATTCATTTGGCTTTGAAGAAAAAGAGTCACTTTGGTTCGTTCCTTATTTCATTATGTATTTCATATCTCACTCATATTTACCTCACCCACTGGTTTCATGGGCAATATGTAATTTCTTTGGCCTTCAATGCACAGATTGCTCTAATTTGTGCTTCCTTGTGAATTTCTTATTACCATTTAAAGCGTATTTATTTATTTTGCTAAATGAAGTATCTTACTTCTTAAAATCAACTTTATAGCATTTTGCCAGGGTCAGTGTAGTCACTGCTTTTCTAAGACAACTTAAAATCTGCTTCTCAAAGGAACCTTCCCCTAAGCTTGCAGAACAGTAAATATTTGTCATTAGCAACCACTTGCTGAGGAGTTCTATAATAAGCTGCAAAATACATTCTCTGTGTCAGGATCTCATAGAATACATAAGTATGTGTTTTCTTCTATTCTATCAAAAATACTGACTACTGAGAATAAAATTATTTTTTTCTGTTTTCTTTTTCTTTTCTTTTTAATTTTTTAATGCTTATTTATTATTGGGAGAGAGGGAGAGAGAGAGAGCAAGGGAGGGGCAGAGGGAGAGAAGGAGACACAGAATCTGAAGCAGGCTTCAGGCTCTGTGCTGATGCGGGGCTAGAACTCACCAACCGTGAGATCATGACCTGAGCTGAAGTCATATATTTAACCAACTGAGCCACCTAAGTACCCCTAATTTTTTTCTTTTAAACATAATTGTAAATATACTATTCTGAATAGAATTTCTGTGTAGGAAATAAAAAACTCAAAACATTTTTTCTAAATTTCATAAAGCTTTCAGTATAGCTATATAATAAAAATAATCCTGGTTAGAGGTTGAAAAAGAAATTTTAATCCCCAGTCTAACTTTTTAAAAATCTTATAATTTACAGTTTTAATTTTTCATCTGTTGAATGAATATAATTCTACATGCCTGATTGTATGACTTCAAAGCAGAGTTAAGCTTTATAAATTATAAAAGCATTTTACAAACAGAAAATACTTGTAAATGCTATATAAATATTGTCATAGAATATGTCATTCAATTTAAATAGTGTTTAAAATATTAACAATAATAGTCTATAGAGTTTGATGTGTTTGGCACTTCTCGTGTGTGTGTGTGTGTGTGTGTGTGTGTGTGTGTGTGTTTGGAGAGAAAGAGAAAAAGCCACTCATTTAATGCTCAAACACCCCCGATAAAATTGGTATTATTATCCATATGTTTGGATGAGAAAGCTGAGACACAGACAAGGTAAATACTCTGTCAAAGATTCCACAGATATTTCACAGGTATTTTGCATAAACACAGCAAGAAGAAAAAATTTTTTCAATGAACATCCCAGTATCCAGAAATATTTGGGAATTGACCCTGGTGTCTTTATAGTACCATGACATAAATATACATTTTTGTCCTTATGAATCGCAACAAAATAAATACATTCTATTTAACTAAAAGGAGTTTGTGTTATTCTCACTTTCCTTCCAAATCCTATGACTCTAAGATGATTGCCTGCCTTTACGCAGATAGCAAAAATAGCCAACTGGAGCGCCATGTAACTGCTGGAATTTTAATTGGCTGGGAACGAAGAGCACAAAATAGTAGTACAGTCATAGCTAGCCTAGATTTAAAGTGAGTGACTAAGTTTGTGATTTATGTAGCTCTTCTGCAATGTGTGCTGCTTCCTCAGAACCTTTCATCAGAGACCTAGGGTCCTACATCTCTCCTTACCTGACCCAAATTTCAACCACTACCATCACTTCTATGTGATACCATGTTTTATCACTTGTTCTGGTAAAAGGCATAGAAGTCATGCTCATTGTGTTACACCATGGATTATACTTTTAATTTTTTTGTTGTTTATTTTTAAGAGGTGGGGGAGAAGAAAAGAAGACAGAGAATCCTAAGCTGGCTCCATACCATTAGCACAAAGCTCTAAGTGGGGCTCAAACCCAAAAACCCTGAGATCATGGCCTGAGCCAAAATCAAGAATCAGACACTTAATTGACTATGCCACTCAGGTGCCCCTGCACTATGAATTATTGATCAATGTGCCAAATCAGATACCATTGATTACTAGACTATGACATACACTGGGCAGAGTTTTAAGAAAGGTAAATGTGTAAAATGTCATTTACCAATTTTATTTGCTCCTTAAATTAGATAAGGGTGCCACTACTGGATTAATTGCAAAGAATACTCACATTTTGTGAGGATGTTCTGGGTTATGGGGCAGATGTAGGATATCTGGAATGGGATGAGAAGAGAGTCCTGTTATGTCTCTCTTAACGAAAACCATCTGCAGTAATGGCTTTACATTCTTATAAGTTTATACTCACAGAAGCATGAGGAATTGGACCCCAAGATCATGAGATTCAACAAGCCAGTACAAAAGAGGAGCTGACCAAAAGTTGAAGGCAGCTGGGCAGTTTCATGAGGGTATCCAAGCAAAAGATGTTAGCCTCAGTTGGACACCAAAATGAAGACCTCTGGCCTTCATTCAGTGTAGGGAGGTCAATGTGAGGGAGTATGGTTGGATTCTGGAAAAAGGCCCACACTAGAGTGGAAAGTGTTAGGAGAGCCCAATGATTGCCACTGTTTTGTAATTATAGACGAGCATTGATTTTGTGCTAGATTCTTCAAAAGGATCTCATTCCCTGAGCTATCTTTCAATGTGGAAGCACTTCATTTGGAATAGTTTTCCTCATTTCCTTCTACTCATTGGACAAGTATGACTCATGTGATTAGTGAGTTTGTGAAGAGGAAATAATCATGCTTAGCTCTAAATGCATGGTGTCATCTCCTTTTCAGATCCTCCTATTTTTGGAAAGAGCTGCTATCTGGTCTCTTCTCAACCACGTGATAAGTAGTCTGCTCCTACAAAAGGGACTAAGGTCATTTGACTCTGTGACTAAAAGTGTGAATTTATTTTCTGAGCGAACTATTAAACAACCCATGGCGGCCACACACCAAGATCACATCATCCAATTCAGCCTTCAACAGTAATAACAGTATTAATTTTTCCATTTGTCCTTTGGGTCTTATTTCTCAGTCTTATATTTGAGAAACTAAAGGAGTGTGATTTACTGACCCCTTAAAACCCCAATACATTTGTTAATTCCCTAACTCTTGGAATATTATTAGTGTTCGTTTTCATTGCTATGTAAACAAAGGATCACAAGTGCCACACCTTTAAACCACACAAATGTATTTTCTCAGAGTTACTTTAGGTCAGATGCATAGCACAGTGTGGCTAAATTCTGCCAGTGTCTCACTGGGTTGAAATCAGGTGTTGGCCGGGACTACTTTGTAGTAGGCATCTGACCCGTTGCCCTGGGGCCTCCTCCATCTTCCAACCAGCAACAGCATGTCAAACTTTCTCATGCTTTGGATCTCTCTGACTTGCTGTTGTGGCTCTCTCTTTGGCTTTTAAGGCTTTACATGAGTACACCGGACCAACCTAGGTAATTCAGGATTATCTCCTGATCTTAAACCCAACACATTAGTAAACTTGATTACACCTACAAAATTGCTTTTGCCATGTAAAAAAGCACATCCATAGGGAGCAAAAATCATGAGGGCCAAATTTCTGCTAGCCACAGTTAGATAATAACATTTCCATTTGTGAAGTCAGGAAGTTGACATTTAGAAAGGATAAAGAAGTTGCCATAAGTCACAGATAGTAAAGGCAAAGCTAGAATGAAAGGCCAAATATGTTTGAGTTCAGACTCAGTGCTTCCCTTGACCATGAAATGCCTCTGTTCCTTCCCATGGTTCACTTGGACAAATGATGCAATTTATTTCTAACGAAACACAGCTTGTGGGGGACATCTTTCTATATAGCAGAAAAGAGAAATACACAGTCACTGTACTTCAAAACCCCTCTTCCCATCATCTCGGTTTCTCTGATGATACTCTGTGTCACAAATGTTCCTGCTTCCTGACTAGTGGGAAATCGTTGGAGAGAAAATAATTAAAGGTAAAAAAAAAAAAAAAAAGGAATACAAGAGGAAGAGGTATGACAGGAGAGAGAGAGAGGGAAAGAGAAAGAAGGGAAAAGAGAGCATCAGGAAAAGGAAAAAGAGAGAAAAGGCAGAAATGACACTACAGGGGCACCTGGTGGCTTAGTCAGTTAAGTGGGCAGACTTTGGCTCAAGTCATGATCTCACAGTGAGTTTGAGCCCTGCATCTGGCTCTGTGCTGACAGTGTAGCACTTGCTTTGGATTCTGTCTACCTCTCCCTTTGCCCTGCCCTATTTGTTCTCTCTCTCTTTCTGTCTCTCTCTTCTCAAAAGTAAATAAACACTTTTAAAAAAGACACTAAAGTACTCAGAATTAAATATACATGTAATCTAGGATAATGCTTTATACACTGAGAGATTAGTTAAAAATCTTACGTACTATTCTTTTTTAAATTGTTTTGTTTTTGTTTTTGAGAGAGAAAGGAGGAGGAGGGGAGAAGGGTAGAGGGAAAGAGAGAGAGAGAGAGAGAGAGAGAGAGAGAGAAATCTCAAACAGCCTCCACGCTCAGCACGCAGCCTGATGCTGGGCCTGATCCCCGGATGTTGGGATCATGAGCCAGATGCTTAACTGACTGAGCCACCCAGACACCCCTCTTTTTGCATTTCTAAGAAAAACCTGCACATTGCTGACTAAGCGCCACATAAAACATATGATCTAGCATTAAACAGCTCAAAAGAGTCTTTAACTGCTTTAGTGTGAAAACAATATGAGCCCAGAATTCCAGCTTTAGGTCACTTCATTCCACCTTGCTTTTTCACTGTCCTCCTACCTAACAACTGTCGTTGATGCAGACCCCACTTCCCCTCTCTCCTACACTGCATTTTGTGTTGCAGGTTTCCTCTGTACTACTTCCTCCTCTCTTAAGCCCCCATAGCTCACTTTTCTTATTACATCTTTCCCCATTTTGTCCCCTGAAACCCTTATTTCACTGGAAATATACCCTCAATCTTTTTTTTTTTTTTTACCAGCAGTTCCTCTTTGCAAGCAGATCTCCTGAAGGTCAGTTTTTTGAGTACTTACTATGTGAAAGACACTTTTCTGGTACTGGGGATACAAAAATAGAAAAAGACATGGCCACTGTCCTTCTAAATTTTATAGCCTGGCTATTGGGTAGATAAGCAGCTAATGTTAATGTGATATGGTTAAAAGTCAATAATAGATGACAGCATGATTTTCTTGCCTTCCATTCCTATCTCAGATCACTCTTCTACCCTACAGCAAAATTTTTTTAAGAGGTATGCTATACCAATATATTATATCTGCCATCAGTTCTACCCATATCTAATCTTAAGTGGCCCCAGTCAAACTTATTTCTCTTTTCCCTTCAGATTTTCTAAGTTTTTACCTTCTTTATGAATCCCGTCACACCACTACTGTTCACCTCATTCTCTCAGGTACTTAAGCTTCCTATTCCCCATGGAAAAATAACTTTAATTTGGACCATCTTCTTGTGTTTCCTTCTTTTCCTAGTGGAGAAAGTGTTTCTTCCCCCTCTCTTCCCTCACTCAAGGATAATTCTTCCTCCTGTTCTTTAGATTTTGTTGTTTTGTCTTCCCCAGAAACTGTGACTCATCATTCAATTCTGGTTTCCTCTTTGTACAGCATGTGAACACTGACAAGCCTCACCCTTCTGGAACAAAAAGTTTGCCCTTGCTCCCACATTACACTCATAGTTAACTTTTATTTCTCTCCTATATTTTACTATACACCTTCTTGATGAAGTAGTATTGACTATTAACATCAGTACTTCAGCTCCAATTTGATCTAAAATCCAAGGTTATATAGGTAAGAATGCTTCATTGAAAAGCTGCAACTGATGTCACTTCATACCTTGAGACAAATACACAGAAATAAATAACGTTTCTTACTTTCTTTCAACTGGATTAAATACACTTCTAAGTCTCCCATCAGTCAGGATGTTGAGAAACCCAGTCTTTGCTTCCAAGAACCCTCTACTGCACAGGCTCACCACCATGGAGTGAAGGTTTGGGGGGCACCTGGAAAACAAGGTGTTTACACGTGTAATCACCTGCTGATTGCCCATCACTGGCCTCATCTCGCATCACCTCTTGCTTGCCCTTTACCCCTGTTTTACCAGTGACTTTTATAATATTGTTTGCTGCATTCGAGCCCTCATCGATTCTGTCTTCCATACAGAGATGGCCCTTTTCTCTATTCCTCCCTTGGATTTCTCCTGTTTATTATTCAGGACTGAGCTCAGGTTTTCATTCCTTCTTTTTCCTCCCTAGCCCTTCAGAGTGAATTAGATGTCCCCATAGCATCACCACTGCATTCTGTCCAAATTTCATATAATTATTACTAAGTCCTGTGATTAGAAGAAAGAATATATTAGGCTCCCCAGGAACTTAGAATATAAAGGAAAAAATAGGCAATTGCAATACTGTATGTGAAGTTTAGCAGAAGTAATTATAGAAGTTGGAGAAAATTTTTAAATAGTTAACATGTATTCAGTCTTTTATATCTCATATATTATAAATATTTTACATGGTCATCTCATTTAATTCTTACCACAAAACTAAGAAAAAGTGCACCTGTAACTATTTTATAGAAAAGAAAACTGAATACAGAGAGATTTGTAACCTGTCCAAAGATTCACCACCAGTACATAGTGAAAGCTTTGACCTAAGAAAGCCTGACTTCAGGATGTCATTTATTAACTAATACCACTATATTATTTTACTTATGTTTCATAGCATTTCCTCAACAGTGAGTTATTAACAGACACTTCAGAGCTGAGAAATAATTGTCTAGTTAAAGACTGGAGTAAATATAAACAGAACTTGATGAGTGGTGAGAAATGAGTTTTCAAAAGTAAGTGATGGTCATAAAGAGACTTGTAAACACTATAAGAATTTTGGATTTCTGCATGATAGCAATGGGCACCCAGTTAGGAAGCTATTGATATGGTCTGATGAAAAATGGGGCAAAGCAAATATGGATTTGATATAAAATTAACAGCTGCGAGTGACCTGAATACTGAGTATGAGAAGAGTGAGCAAAAGAATCTTCCAATTTCTGGCTAAATTAATTGTTGGAAGATGTCATCTTTTTCTAAGATAGAAAACCAAAGAGGAGGAGGCTATCTTTAAGAATAGAAGGTAAGTTCCATTGTTGACATGTTGAGCTTGGATGTAGCCATTCCAAATGCCCAGAAAACAATATATCTATTTAGGATAAGATCAATGTAAAGATAGGAGCCAGATTCAGGAGCCATCACTATATGGACTACAAGTAACCCTATATGATTGTGTGGCATGAACTGGGAATGAGAAGGGCACTGGCCAGAATCCTGAGAAAAACCAACTTCTAAGGGATACAGAGAGAAAGAGAACCTATAGTTGAGACTTAGCAATAGCTAGACAGAAAAACCAAAAGATTCTAGAGTCAAGGGGCTATCTTAAGGAAGCCAGAGAAAAAGTGTTTCAGTAAGGGAGTCAAGACTATAGAATCTAATGCTGGACTAAAATCAAGTAAGTGTTCATTGGTTTTGACAAGAAAGCAGGCAGAGTAATAGTGCAGCAAAAAGGAAGAGTGAAGTTCTCTATCCAGATGCCTGCCCCTGGGCCTAACCATCCATCCCCAGCTACTCCAAATATTTGTGATTATTAGGTCTCACTTGCACCTCTCAGTGGAAATCGCATCCATCAAGGGAATTGCCTCACCCAGGATGGTACCCTCCCTGAAGGGTGGCTCATGACCAATACTTCTTCATGGAGAATGCAAAGGTCTCTTGTTCAATTTGGGATAATTCTGAAGGACCATCTCAGTTTCACAGCTCTCTTAGCTTTGTCTGAGATCAATAGTCCTCCTATCAGAGTCCATTTCAGGAAATCCAATCCAATGCAGTGGGTACCGGAAGTGGTCCTGTAAAGTTGACTGCAATTTGGATTTTGGAGGTGGATCCCTCACTGGCCAGCTGGCAATGAGGACACCAACACTGGGAGTAGTTGGATTATGGCTAGCCCCTGGCATGCTGTGATTACTGCAAGAGCTGAAACTTTCACTGACAGTGAACAGAGATGAAGTACCAGCGGACAAGGATTAACTGATTGACAAAATGTCTTAGGCATTTGTAAGGAATGAGGTAAAATACATTCTTAAAATAACTGGCTATTGTCGATCATCACTAAAGAGAGATAAAAGATGGTCTCAAGGTGATATATTGCCAATTAGAGACAAAATGTGAGAGTCAGAGAGTATCCTTGACATCCTTATGGAAACTCTAATCTCCTGTAGCCAGAGGTCAGAGAGAGGAGGATAACAGACTCACAGTTTATTTGTAAGAGTAGAAAAACTTCAAAGACGTTGAATTCTCAGCTCTGAAAGTTCTTGCACATTTGGTGGAACACTAAGAGGAAAAGAGTAGATGCTGTTGAGAGCCTTGAACTCCCAGAGTACCTTGAAACCACTGAGCCTAAAGTCATGGCTCTTCCCTGTTATTAAAAGATAGTGGCTGTTCCCTTTGCTTGAAGATCATGCTGAGGCCTCAAATGAGTCAGGTGTCTCGCAATACAATGCTTTCCCTCTCAAGGCCCTCCCTGCACTTTCCCTGTTGGCTACCATACAAAGGGCCAAATTCAAACACAGCTCAGTGGTATATGCTACGTCTGCTGAGGGAAGAGAAAAACTACACACTAATGGAACTACAAGATGGGAACAATATGTGCTAGCAAAAGGCACAAGGGGGTGTATAAAATTGGAGCCTGAAAGTGCTAGATTAAGGGAGATCTAACATAACACTGGATTCAGAGTGTTTACCAATATGGTACAATGTCATATGACACAAGATTTAAATTCTAACAAGTACTCTAAGAAATTACGTTATCATGTTGCTAAGATGGCTCCTAGAAACTTGAAGAAAATGCGAGAACTGTCAGGGCAGATGGTGAAGGTAGAAATCAATGGGAATGATGAGATACAGGTGATGGTGTTTAACTGTCTAAATAAAGTGGATCCAGTTCGGTGAGTGTTAAGATCAGTCAAAGAGCCAAACAGTCCCAACCTGTGAAGATCTATGCAAATAGTTAATACAATATCATGTTCCTAAGGCAACAAAGATGGGCACCATCTAGGATACTGCCTAATTAATATAATAAAAATCAACCAATTAATCAAGAATTGATTATCAGGAAGATAAAGAGAGTCATCTCGATAGAAATTTAATTTCAAACCCTGAGCCAGTTTTCCAACCTAGAAACCACTGACTGAAGTAGAAGCCATGTCCTATTAGGAAAGAACCTGTAAAGCTGTCATTATATTCGGTAGTGATTCTTTTAGAACTTCCCTAAAGGGATCTATCACCATTTTGGGGGTAATGATTGCATTGTGAAATGAAGATTATCAAGGTTTTTAAAGGTTGTCGGATGCAGGATATGGGACAAAAAGCATCAAGAATCTTACCTTCTCCCAGTTAGAGCAGATGCCAATATGGGGAAAAATAATAAATGAAGTTCTGCCCAGGTGAGGCTCACATTTGGTTTCCTGGGTACATGCACCCACCTGGTGGTTATTTCTCTGGTCTCTTAATGTGTATTTGTAGCAGACGTTCTTGATGATAATTGCTTCCTTGACCTGTGAGGTAAGAACTCTCCTGATAGGCTACATTGAACTGCTTTCATTCTGTCTCTCCAGCCATGAGAGTAAATAAAAAACCAATATCTTCTCATCGGAGAATTGCAAGTGTCAGAAATGAAAAAGAAGGCAGGGGTGGTTGTCCCCAGAATATCACCATTTACTTTGCAAATTTTAGATAGGTTGTGGTAGTGATTAGTGGACTTGCCACAAAGTAAAACAAATAGTAGTCTCAATTGCAGCTGCTGTGCCTGCTATGGAAGTATGATGTTTGCTGGGAAGGTTAACATAGCCTCTGGTGTGTGCTCTACGGCCATTAATCTGGCAAATGCCTTCTTTCCTATTCACATGAGAAAGGAGGATCAGGAGCAGCGAGGAGTCATGTGTGATAGACAATAGCACACATTTCTGGTCTTGTCCCCGGGCAACATTCACCGTCCTGCTGTCTGTCATAAAATAAACGGAAGGAACCTGAGCTGCTGGAACATTTCAAGAGATATTATTTTAATCTGATGGAGTGAGCAAGCGGTAAACACTATGCCAGTAGTCAAGTAAGCACATGCACACCATAAGGTGAGAGGTAAACCCTACCGTGTTTTAGCAAACTGCCCTATCAACAAGGTTTCTAGGAATCCAGAATTCTGGGTGTGTCAGGACATCTCCAGAATAAACTTATCACATCTTGCATCTCCCACAACATATAAAAAATCACAATGCTTAGTAGATCTTTTAGAGCTCTGTAATTGCAAATACTGCTTAAAGCCATTTACCAGGTAACATGGAAAGTTGCCATCTTTGAGTGGAGACAAGAACAGAAAAGAGCTTTGCAAGAAAGAACAAGGCCAGGATATGGTCCAAGCAGCCCTGTCACTTGGGCCACCAACCTGGGACATGCTAGTCCTACCATTATCTGTAATGAGAATGGACACCTTGTGGATCTTACAAGCCCAATGGGAGAGAGCCTCTGATCCTAGAGCATCAAGTGACTGTGTGGCCAGTCTCTCTCATGTACTGTAATCACCAAGTCATAAGTAGGGGGATGCCAAGCAGAAATCAGTGGCAGAAATAGAAACACTACAGCTGGAACTGCCCATGAACAGAGCCGGAAAGCACGGCATGAACACGAGGCCAAGACATTTGCCACTGTTTTCTAGTTCTTTCTGCTCATATTTCTCCTACTGACTCATAGAAAGCCCTTTATGGTTTCCACAGAGGAGAAAAAAGAAGCAGCATTCATGGATGGGTCAGCTGGTATAATTGGTGCAAGCAAACCATGGATGTTTCTATACTACTAGTTAACAGGCACTGGCCTAAGAAGAAATTGGTTAGAAAAATTCCTCCCAATGGGCAGACCTTCCTTTGGTAGACTTAATCAGCCATTTTCTAGGAAAGAGACACGGCGTAAGTGCCTCTCCTCTGAGGTTGAGCAGGACCCTTAAAATTTGCACCTTAAGTCCTCACTTGCCTCAGATGGTCCTGGTCCTGCACAAGATCAAGGGATCTACTGGTCCTATCACATTACTACACAAATCAGAACAATTAGCCTCATATAGATGAACTGGCCTCTCCAGCCACAGTTGAGGTGCCAGCTTGGAGAGGATACCCTGTGAAAAATTTCTACCTGCTCGAGTATCATACAGAGCCCAAATCAACAACTATTGGATTGAGTTGTGTTCCACAGAAGTAGAATTCAGGGCTTGAAAATCGAGGAGATAAAGTAGGATGGTGTTGATAGCCGTCACTGGCAATGACCCACTAGGGGTATTTGTGTTTTCTACACTTTCGTTTTAGATTCTACAGGTCTAGAGTTTCTGGTTCTCAGTAACAGAATCATTGGGCTTTAGACAGCCATTGCCACCCAGTCTTCCAGGATCCTCACGCCAAGAGACCAGCATGGAAGAAAATGAGACACTATCCTAGCAGGGATAATTGATCCCCTCCTCAGGAGGAGGCAGGTCAGATATTACTCCCTGCAAGGAGGGAGGAATAAGTCTAAGCCTCAGGTGGTCTTCTGGGATGTCTGTTGGCACTGCCTTGTTCCACTCTGATGATATATAAAAAAGTAGAGCAGCCTCAGTCTGGGAATGGCACAGTAACCAGGAGCCAAACCCTTTAGGAAGCGTGGTGAGTCATCTAACCAGCAGATGTGTCAGCTGAGGCAAAGAGGGATCTAAAACAGGTGGTGGAGGAGGGAGAAGATGAGCACCAGTTTTGAGATCAGGTGGAGTAATAAGGAGTTTATTTCACCAACCATTTCCTCATAATTTCCTCCCCAGGAAACCAGACTAGCCAGAATCCTGGCAAAGCTTTTTTCCTGATGGGGATAAATAACTTAAGGACCAAGTGGTTGTGAGCTTCTCAAAGCAAAGATGTAGTGAATACCATGGTGCTCCACCCAGTTCCTTCTAGAGGGCCAAATACTCCACTCTTCGGCCAGGAATCACCATCTACCATTGGCAGTTGCCCTTGGTGGCAGGGCACAGTTATGCACAAGGAAGCCCAGGACAATGATTGGCTGTGGGGGGATTTAAAGATCAGCCTCCTTGTTTCTGTTGGTAGAATTCTAGCACTCCCCATATGATCAACTGAGCACTCAGTAGGAACTACACTGTGGGTCACCTTCTCCATCACCTTAGTTCTGCCTTCTTCACTTCCCTCCTAGTACATCTTCTGCCAGCATATCCTGAAAACACTTTTGTCCAGAATTCTCTGGTCACAGAACCTATTCCAGAGACCCAGTGTAAGACATGGGTAGAAAAATAAGTAGAAAAGTAAAGGGGAAGCAAAGACAGTAACAGCAGAGAGGTCTTGAAAGAAGCAAAGAAACATGGTGGTAGCTGAAAGAAGGTTGGGTTGAGAGTTTTCTTATCTTAAAGGAGTAAGACAGAAAAGACTTAAGTATAATTATTTGATGCTGGAACAGAGAAGGAGAGGTGGAATATGCAGGAAAATATGAGATAAAGGAATTGGAATGAAGTCATAGAGCTAAGAGGAAGGATGGAGTCAAAGGTTTCAGTGGAAAGGTAAGCCTTAACCTTATTTTAGTGTACAATCCGATTTATAAGTCTGACCAAATGTTTTGCAAATGGTTAGTCACTCTTCAACACCATTCTTTTCCCACTTACATAAATTGCTACTTTTATCACAAACTAAATCCTTATATATTCATGATCCTGTTTTTAGAGTCTTCTATTGCATAACCTCTTTGTCATCCACTATTAAATTAATAATATTACTCTCTCTATATATAAAATTTTAATAACTAATAGGAAAATCCTTCCTCCTCCTCATTGCCCTCTGTTTTTTAATTTCAAGATTTATTCCCTATATATTCTGTGCTTTACTTTTCGGGTTGATTTCCAAGATGTTTTAGCTTTTTGTTATTATTCAGAAATTTTCCATGACATATTCAAATTTTTTGTTGAGATGGGAGGGCTGTAGATGTTATCGTACTGATCTTTTATTGATCCCTTCATGGAATTGTTATGATTTTTTGCACTTTTTAATTTTCTTTAGGGTTTTGCAGAAAGTAATTTTTCACTTTTCAATAATTTATGTCTTATTTATTTTAACCTTATTAGCTAGAACATACAATACTTCCCTCAGAGGTGGAGATTTGAGTGTGGGGTGATTTGGAGGAGCAATCATGGATGAACGTCTGTGAGCAGGGGGAGAAGAACATAAGTTTGGGCATATCCAGAACATGGGTTATTATGTAATCACAGTAAAGGCCTTAGCCACCCACGGGAAGCTCTAAAGTTCAGCCAATCTTCAGAGCTGTAGCAGGGGACCCCCAATGTCTAGCCCTAAAGGGGGCATGGCCTTAAGCAGGTGATTCACATCAAATGGTGCAATTCCTGAAGACAGCTGAACCTGAGGGCTATGTTGGTTTGTGAGTGCCTCGGGAGCTTCCTAGGTGTGATGTGAAGCTGCTCCCTGTACTCAGAGGGAAGGGAGAGAGAGAAGAAAGAGTCAGGCCATCCAGGTTGGTAGGTGGTAGTTTGAACAAGCAAAGGGAACATACATAGGAGGTTTGTCTTGGGCGACAGCAAGACGGATGGATCCTCGCATCTGCCTGCTGTATCTTACAGTTTATAGAGTTTAACTGGGACCAATCCCGGGTACTACATAGGTGTTCTCAACACCACATCACTGTCTCAAAGATTTGTCCTTGGAGGAGCCTTCTGCAAAGGCAAGCCGAACCCAGATTCCAAGGACAGAGGAGGCATACAGACTCTGATCACCCATGTTTAGCTCATGGGTGAGCTGGCAGGTGAGCTGGTGGTCACTTCTTGATGAGCTTCCCCAACAGGCTGGTGACCAGGCAGCACACCAGGCAACCTTCCGGCAGCGAGAAGGATTCAGTACTGAAGGGGGATCTGGGTGGCGCGTCCTAGCATTCGCTACACTCCTTACATGGAAGATGAAGACGTCTTTGCATGTGTGTGTTCTCCCATTTGAGCGGGACCCTGCAGATTTTTTATTATGGTCTTTCAGAGAAAAATTAATATTTTTGTTATGAAGCTTTTATATCAAGAATTGCAGCTTTTATGTTCTTTTCTGTAATCATATTCTACATTCTTTCAGGATTAATTCCATGTTTCAGTGGATTCCATATTCATAACTGGTCTTTTACTCAGTGACTTCTGATTAATGAATTTATGTATGTACTGAGGAGTGCATGAATTACATATTTTTGGGGGCACTTGCTCATTGGAGAATGTCTTTCTGGTGCCTTAAATGAATCTCACATTTTTGTGAAGCAAAATTTTTTTCCTTACAACGCACCAAGTATCACTTCATTGATTTCTGGTATAAAATGCTGAGAAGATATCCAAAGCCAGGGGAGTCATGAAACGTGCAAGTCATCAACTTTCCTAAATCCAGTATTTTGATATTTAAATGATAAATCTTTTACGTTTATAAAATAAAAGGCTCATCATACTTGAATGGAACTACAGTCTGTATTCTAAAATCTAAGTCATTCTTTCTCCCTTTCCTGTCTCATTTCATTTACTAGTTCAATGTCTATCAGACATGCCATTTCTCCACTGAATGTATTTATTTTTTTAATTTTATCACTTTAGACTCTAGGCATACATATAATGCTGCATTTTGCTTTGTTTATTCAATAATGTATCATAGATACTCCTTCCTTCCAATATTTCTTTCCACATTTTTTTCCATAAAAAGGTCTTAAATTTTAATGTTAATGATGTTTAATTTAATTGATTACCTTTGTGATTTCTTCTGTCTAAGCATTTCTAAATGTGTGCATGGAACCTAAAATATGTTTAGATATTGTAGCAAAGTGGGGTGTTTCATCTACTGAAAGCAAAGAATATATTTTTTCATCCTGCCAAAATATAACTAATGTAAAAATAACAATTCAAGAGAAAATTGAAGGGAGCATAGCGTTTGAAAGTTTGGCTCTGTGCTAATGTGATGGTCTGATGATCTTGGCTTTCCCAATCAATGACAGCTTCAATGTCCCTGTTTAGTGTCATTTTGTGAAACCAGATCTTTTATACCAGGGATATTTTCTGTTTCAATGCGTGATTTTAAAATGGTGTCTGTACAGGAACGGATCTAGTGGAAGTCCGTCAAACTAACTACAATCTTAATAACTTCTTTCGATTCACTGAATTCTTATTTCTAATGCAATGCTTACTGCCTTGGTTGCTGCTTCCCCGTGTGGCTATACCTTTAACATTCATTTATGTCTTTGTCCCTAAAGTTCCTTTCTTATTTTCATTTTTAACACTGCATATTAGCGCATTCACTTGCCTACTGAATGTGAGACCCACTTCTGCATATCTAGAACACCTTTTTCTCTCCTGCATTTTCATTTAAAGTATGCCCTACTCTGTGCAGAATTCTATTTTCCAGATACAGATTTGTGGCCCTGCTTGTGATCTCTTTGTCTTTGTTTCCAAAGCCTATTCTTTCTATTAATAGCTCACTTGCACATATAAGGATAGTTCCAGCTGTCCACGCAGGATTCTACATTTGGGTACTTGCCAAAGAGCGATGACTTCTTTCACTGATCACATCACTTTTTGGTCTTGCTAAGCCTCTCCATCACATCTAAACTATGAGTCACATTGAGCAGTCTGGCCTCCTGATCACCTTAACCTTGAAATTTTTTCTCTCTTTTAGGGTTTTATTTTTTCCTTTTCTAAGAGACTCAGATCCTATTAGCCTCTTCATATATTGAATATGAGCAAGGATAAACTGACTTTTAGTTTGGAACAAACTACTACTAAAACATATCTGCACATCTTTGTGACGTGTTATGCTAGCAGATGAACACAATTTCTCCTCTTCTCATTTTCTCCCATCCCTCCCCTGTCTACCCCATTGCACCCATGGCTGCACCCACCCGTTGTAACACTAGAAGCCTGGGAACTGCGTTGTCCAGAATCTTGACCAGGAGCTTCCACTTTAGGCTCCACTAATAAGAAACACCTGCCTGAGATTCAGAGGCACAAAAGGAGCAGAGGCCATCTTGTTGCTCTTCAGGCAACAGTGCAGCAGAGGTATGAGTTTCGCCAGAGATACCACAGCAGCCTCTGGGCATTTTCCTGTCTCGCCTTGCACAGCATGACCTAGCCCAGTGGTTTCCAAAGCATCATCAGCATTATCAGGGAACTTGCGGCAAGGAATATTCTTGGACCACCCTCCAGCCCTACGCATTCAGAAGTTCTGGAGGTGTTTGGTGAGTCCCTTGGTTGCTTTTATTTACCTATTGACTGGGTAAAGAGGCAAACCGGAAATAAAGTAAAAGCATTTATTTGGAGTCTTAGAACTGTAATTCAGGGAGCACAGATTGGGTAGTAATGCAAAGTATGTCCCACTAGGGAGCAAAAGTCAGTGGTTTTTAAAGACAAAAAGGTAATGCTGTATACAAGGTTTACAAAGCATTTTGATTGGTGTTGGCTACAAAAACCCTGATCTTAGCTTAACGTAACTGGCTGCTAAGGGTATTGCTAGGCGAAAGAAAGTTCCTTACTTCAGAAAGTTGCAGGTGTTCCTGCAGAGTCCTTGGAGGATTTGCATTTTGGCCCAGTTCAAAAGTTCCTGGTTCCACGAAGTGCTGACATGCCTAAGGCCCACCTCCTGAAGAGCCTCCCCGCTCATTTTTTAAAACCCTTACCATGAGTGACTCCTTTCATTTCGCCTTTCCCATACCTAAGTTGAGAACCGCTAAAGTCGATTTTAATACACTAGATCATGACTAAGTTTTCAAACTGGGCTGGTTATCAGAATTACCAGAAGTGATTCTGAAACATACAGCTTCCCGGGTACCGGATACCTTCCCATACATAAGACTTTCCAGATCCGGGGACCGTGACTCTGTATGTTTACAGGTAACCCCGGATGATTCTGATTGTCAGGTGTGAGAAGTTGATTGAGTATTGTTCGTGGTCTTCACAGTTGCTTGTTTAAAGAGCATTCCCTTTATTCTTAGAGTTGCAAAGGAAGAGAACAGCCATTATGTTTTGATGAAAAACCTGTCACTTACTTGGGAAGATGTGCTTATTGAACATAAAACCCTTCTTTGAAACTTTCCATTCCACAGTTCTGCATTTCTCAATATTGGAGAAGGCTGGACCACATCACAATCAACAGTGATTTTCTCACTATCACTGTTAAAATTGCAGATACCTGGCTCCATTCAGACATCGTGCAATGCATGTCTACACCTGAGGCATATTTAACAAATACACCAGCACACTAAAATTTGAGAACCACCAAGCAATTTTTCATAGTTGATATATATGACACCAGAATGTGTCACTGGAAGTGCCATCTATACTACAAGGGCAAATAGGACAAAGAGACATCTGCAAAGATGTATTTGCTGGTATTAGCTCTGAGTTTCAATTTCTTCATGGGTAAATGAGGGTATAGAAATAGATTATCTCTAATTCTTTTCCTGTTCTAAAGAGATATGTTTAAATTGCTTATTACCAACCTATACACATGTCCACTTCCATGAACAATCCATGAATTTGTTGAAATAAATTATACAAAAGAAAATATTACCTACTTAAATATCAGAAAATCAATTTCCAAAACATTCCATTTCATTTCTATGCATAACTTATTAGTAAATATTTTTATTATTAAAACATAATCTAGGGGCACCTGGGTGGCTCAGCTAGTTGAGTATCCGACTTTTGGCTCCAGTCATGACCTCGCAGTTCATGGGTTGTAGAGCTCTGTGCTGACAGCTCAGAGCCTGGAGCCTGCTTTGGGTCTGTCTCCCTCTCTGACTCTTCTCTCACTCCAGCTCTGTCTCTCTCTCAAAAATAAATATTAAAAACAAAAAAACCCATAATCTATCCTCATATTCTACTACTGACTAATATGAGTAAACATTTAACCATGTAGACTTTTTTTATTATTGTTGAGTTAAAACATGTCGTTTCAGCCTGCGAATAAGTAATGACAAACAATCGATGCTTCCACTGAAACCAACCTTGTGTTGAGAAGCATCTAGCACCATGTCTTGCACTGGTGCTTAGCAAATGTTTCTGGATTGGTAAGTGGGTATCCCCACAAATTATTTCTGACAAAATATCTTTTGCATGATCTGAAGAAATGAAAGTAAGTCTTTCTGTGGGCTTACAGAGGCTCCAGTTATCTTTGCCTATAATTTTAGTGTATCTTAAAATCATTTCTGGGGTACCTGAGTGGCTCAATCGGTTAAGCATCTGACTTTGGCTTGTGTCATAATCTCATGGTTCATGGGCTTTAGCCCTTTGTTGGAGGCAGCCGGGAGCCTGCTTTGGATTCTGTGGCTTCCTTTCTCTCTGCTCCTCCCCACTCACACTCTTTCTCTCTGTGTCTCAAAACTGAATAAATGTTTAAAAATTTTTTTTAATTTCCCATTGCCCTGAAATGCAGAAAATGCTCTGGATAAATTAAGAGATCCTAAAGGCCTAAAAGTAAGGATTATGAGCTTGGAGAAACCATGTTATTTCTTTTGTAATGGAATTTGGTGTGTGCAAGGACTACCTTATTGAAGAAAGTTGAATGAGGAAAAATTTGAGTAAAGGTAAAATTGAATAACCAGCCAAAACTGAATAAAAATTCTCATGTTGTTTGGTGGCTTAATCTGAAATGATAAATAAGTGTTGGTTTGTTGGCCCTTCTTGTCAGCTGTTATGATGTTCCCCAAAGCTAATTTAATAGTCACCTTAGTCTGGACTATTCCATCTTAATAGTAGAAAGTGTTATGAGTTAATGACGAGGAAAGGGCAAAGCCATAGCTAATGGTCATGGTCCAATAAAGTCAAGTCTGTTCTCCTTCAGGGCTCAGTTCAGAATCCATCTGTTTCGCCAGATTTTTCCCAATTGAGACACCAGTCAGTTTCTTAATTTCAAAATTGCATCATTTCATTTTATTTTGATGGCTTTACTTCTATATGCGTAGTTCCTGTGATGTTTAAAATTAGAACATTTTAGAAATAAAAGTCTCTAATGATGATTATGTTTTTGGTCTTTGAGTAGATTTCATTTTGTTACTGCCAAAAATAATACTGATGCAGTAAAACATATAGCTTGTACAAAACATGCCAAACTTATTTTAAAACCTGTATTTCTTATAAATTATTCAATATGAAAATTCCTAATTATGTATAAGACATTACTCTGAAACAAAAAGATTCCACGTACATAAATTAATAAAGGAACAAAATAATAAAGCTTAGTTCTTCCTACAAAAAAAATTTTTTAAAATCTCATTTTCAAATTGATTGCCTAAGATTATTGGTTCTCAAAGTGGGGTCTGGACCAGCAGCAGAGGCAACTTCATACTTGTTATAAATGCTAATTCTCAGGTCCCACCCATACCTAATTGAATCAGGAACTCTGAAGTAGAACTCCTCTGAGTTCTGACAAGCACTCCATGTAATTCTCATGCCTTAGACTATGGGATGTAAGTTAACAGAACTACTATAGAGAGGTCTGAATTTTGGGGTATACACATTGGTTCTCATTAAACCTCAGTCCTTCTACTGATCCCACTCTATAATGTTTTCAAGACCTTAGTCCAGATCAAATGATTCAAAATGTCAGCCTAGTGTCAGCATTTTAGAAAGTTCTCCGGTCGTTCTAATGAGCAGCAGGACTAAGACGCTGTTATGAGTTATGCCTACTTGTTCTATACGTCAACCACTGGCTCCATCGGCTTTATAGATTAATGTGTGCTTATTCCTGCTGCCCTTTTCTAGTACCCTCCTTCCTTGCTTTTCCTCGTGGTGTCATGAACTGACGCTACAGAAAGCTGAAGAGAGCATGGATCAGCTTCCAGAGTGGCTTTTAGGAGTTGCTGCCATTTGGGGAACTTGTGGTGCTTGACCTAAAAATTAGCCAGCTCCTTGTTTTTAGTCTTAACCCTTTTCAATCCATTCTCTACAGCATAGTCAACATTATCTTTCTAAAGCAGAAATCTGATTATGTCCAAACTTTTTTATTGTTTACTTTGATTCCAGTATAGTTAACACAGTATTATATTAGTTTCAGGTGTACAGAACAGTGATTCATCAGTGCTACACATTTTTCAGTGCTTATCATGCAAAGTGTACTCTTTAATCCCCATCACCTACTTAACCCATTTCCCTACCCACCTCACCTCTGGTAATCATCAGTTTGTTCTCTGCAGTTAAGAGTCTGTTTCTTGGTTTGTCTTTCTCTCATTTTTTCCTTTGCTTATTTGTTTTTTTTTTAATTCCACATATTAATGAAATAATATGGTATTAACATTCCTTGACTTATTTTGCTTAGCATTATACACTCTATTCTATCCATGTTGTTGCAAATGGCAAGATTTCATTCTTGGTGATGGCTGAGTGATATTCTGTTGTGTATGTATATATTTATATATATTTATACACACACACATCTATCTATATATATATATATAAAACACCTCTTTATCCATTCATCTATCAGTGGACATTGGGCTGCTTCCATAATTTGGCTATGGCAAATAATGCTGCTAAAAACATATAGGTGCATATATCCCTTTGAATTAGTGTTTTTGTATTTTTGGGTAAATACCCAGTAGTGCAATTCCTGAATTGTAGGGTACTTGTAGTCTTAACTCTGAGGAGTCACCGTACTGTTTTCCACAGTGGCTGCACCAGTTTGCATTCCCACCAATGGTGCAAGAGGGTTCCTTTTCCTCCACATCATTGCCAACACTTGTTTCTTGTGTTTCTTATTATAGCCATTTCAATAGTTGTGATATCTCAAAGTAGTTTTGATTTGCATTTCCCTGATTATGAGTGATGTTGAATATCCTCTCATGTGTCTGTTGGCCATCTATATATCTTCTTCAAAAAAATGTATCCATGCTTTCTGCCCATTTTTTATTATATTATTTGTGTTGGTGGTGTTTTTTTTTT
>NC_043701.1:67751630-67763810 GCF_006229205.1 Suricata suricatta | reverse complement strand
ATGAAAATGTCCTCTGGTCAAATAAATTTGGGAGGTGCTAGGTTAAATTAAACAATTTTCTTTAGTGCAGGCACATTCATAATTTCTATTATGCTAGCTAACTTTGTAAATCTCCAAAGATTTTTTGAGACCATCTTGCTGCATTGCCAATATATTGAAACAGCTTGAGAAATGTTAGTTTAAAAGTATTAGTAAATTTTTCACTCCAAGAAAGTTGAGAGAGAAAAAAAAAAGAGGTGTTGCAGAGAGATTTACTCCATCCCACAGGAAACTAATTCTCAGAATTACTTTCTGAACTATGTAAACTGAGCTCAGGAACAAAACCCCCTATATATATAAATGTATATGATCAAGCCTATTTAAAAGTATGTGTTAAGTGCATACAGTATACAATATGCTATGTATAAGATTTTCATCATTCTATAACTACACACTCTTGGGGAACATACAGTTCACTGTGGTGTATAGATGTTCTGAATTGCAAAGACCATAAATATAAAACAGTTCAGAGAAAGATGAAGGGCAAGATGCAGGTAAAATAGACAAGGAAAACATAAAGCTATAACTGGCCCTGAAGGAAAATTGTTTAACACCTTTTGGGAGTCTTGGAACTTAGGGTTCAGTTTATATTGAACACAGTGGAATGAGGCACCATTCGTTTCCCAAGTTAGGCTTTGAGTGTCCATGGGTAGCTTTAGTAGGTACCACTACCCTGTGTGCACATGTATACGTAGAAGCCTCCCAGGAGAAAAGGTACTAACACTTGGGTGACTGGGATTTGAAGGCATTAAACCCTGACTGACCAGAGTGGAACTGAATGAGTGAGTCTTGCTTTCCTCAGGTTTGAGTTCCTCAGAAATTCCTCTCAATAAAGGAAGCTGGGTCATTGAGCAGTGCTTCAGTGTGCCAGCATCTAAGTTATCAGAGAAAAGGGTCTTTTCAGGCCCATTATGCTATTGAATAGCTTTTCTGAGCAGCCATTCTGGCACTGATGGAAAATTTAGAGACTGACAATTTGACATGTTTGTGCCATAGAGCCATTTAAGGTTTCTGTTATACATGGATACATGGAAGTCTTGAGTGGGCTTATTTATTTATTATTTATTTAACTGGGCTTATTTTAGGGGGCCTAGTGAACTGTGTGTGTGTGCGCGCGCATGGGCGCATACGCATGCACACAGGTGTTCATGCTTCCTCATTCTTGCCACTGAGGAAACGTTCCTCTTCCTTTTTGAGGAGGCCTGTCAATCACATGGTCCCACTCTCTCCTAGCCACAAGGTGTGGCTGTGCTCACCAGGATAACTTATCTAGTCAAGAACTTTGGTAGTCCAATGGGTAGACTTGCAACCTCAGCAGGACATATCTGAGTCCTTCATGAGATTAGGTAAATACTGGGGGGAAAAAAAAAAGGCTCTCTTTCTCTTAGTTCATAAGCTGTGGAGATAATGGCCTGAGGCTGACAGCTGTCCTCTTTCCTATCATGTAGAAAAGCTTCCATAAAAATAAATTTGTCTTGTAGACAGAGGCAGAGCCCAGAGACCGAGAAACTGAGTCACACAGCTCTGTTAGAGACCCTGGATTAAAATGTGCTCAACGTCTACCTCATGCTTTCACTTCACAGGTTTATGGATCTATATTTATTTATTTGCTTATTTAAGCTACCTTGAGTTTGCTTTTGGTTTCTTTTAGAAAGAGGCTTTTACTGATGGATAGACTTCTTACATGAAGAAGGTAGGAAATGGATGAGGTCACTGGCAGAAGTTTTCACCAGGATCTTGGGGAACATGGTATTATGGATGCAGAAAGAGGTATTTTGTGTTTAGATGAGCCACAGACTTGAAGAATTGGTTAGGGCTTCCAGCAAAGTTAGCAGTGACATTTTATGTCCAGCTATACCATTAGGAAGAACAGCCATCAATCACTGGCATGTCACATGGGCATGCTCAGCTAATGGAATAAAGAGGTTTGGAAGTGGAGTTTGACCTCTAGGGGCCTGACTTGAGGTATTTCTCCCTTGGAGTCTGAAGGGTAAGTCCAATGACAAATATTTGATATTTCACCACAAGCAAATACTAGAAATTCCTAGAAGATGAAGTCCTTACAGATACTGGAATTTCTGTATCAAGATTTGGGAATGCTTCTAGTGATTATGATTTTAGGTACAATTTTAAGTATAACTTTAGACTACTTATATAGAGAAAGAAATTGAAATTAGTAGAGGTCATTCTAAAGAGAAGGAAATACAGTAAAATCTTGACATGTTCATAAGACTGAAAATATCAGACAGACAAGACAAGGTGAAAATTTTGGAGGAGGTTGTGAGAAATAAGGCTGGCTAATTATAAGAAGGATGTGTTATGGAGCATTTTGTCAGAGAAGTTTAAGTCAGATTTAGTATTAAGTAGGGGATGAGAGAGGGGTTCTTATATCACCACATGGTATGAATTTAGCATCACCTATTTAACTTGGCTTATAATATAAATACAATCACACTTCTTATGTTCTAGTTAGCTGTTTGAGTTTTCAAGATTCCTTCTATAAGTTCCTGTTTCCTTTTTTACAATGTCCTGCTACACTCGTACCCCAGCCCTACACTGAACTGTTGAAGAACCAAAGGGCTTACTCAGTGCAAAGGACGGTTAGTTCTTCTTCCAAAAACCACACACGGAGAGAGGACTGTAAAGTCAGACTGTCATCTCACTCAGATGATGCTCCTGTCCTCCTCCAGAAGTGCCCGTGCAGGTCCAGATACCTGCATGGGATGGATTGGTGACCAGTTTTCAGATTCAAGGATATAGACCTTAGGTAAATATTTATGTCCACAGACATTATTTCCAAAAACAGGACACCATATACCACAGGGGCAGGTTGAACTCCTGCTGCCTCACAGGGAAGCTAGAGCACAAGAATGTTCTAAAGTAAACTCAAAATTCCACAAGTTCTGCTTCCCAGCCCCTGATCATGGAGTACATTTTTGCTGCCCTGCTGCAAATTGGCTACAAGTTGAACAATACCAAGTGTCCTTGGGGATGTGAATAAACTGCAAGTTTTATGAAATGCTTGTAAGAGTACAAATTGCTACGCCCATCTTGAAAAACAATTTCACGTTTAGCAAAGTTCAAGATGTGACTGTGCTTGTACTCCATAATTCTGCTTCCTAAGTATAAGCTCAAGGTGAACTTGTTCATGGCAGTATTGATGAAAGAAGGGGAAATGATCAAAATGCTCAGCAATGAAGAGTGACTACATAAATTATGATCTGGTCTTCAAGTTCAGTGAAAATGAACAAGAACTATACATGTCAACATGGATAAATCTCAAACACAATGTTAACCAACAGCAGAAGCAAGTCATAGCAGAACACATGCAATTTGAGGCCATATCATTTCAAAAAATATAAAAAACTAAAAATCTAAGCAATATATAGCTAAAGACTATGTACATGTGTGGAAAATCAATAGAGTAACATAAGTATTGATAAAAACAAAACTTCAGGATCCAGTTTAGCTCCAGAGAGGATGGGGAGAGCTATGCTCAGGGTTAGGCATGTGGGCATTTCGAAGATACTTGCTTCATATAATACAACACAGCGTTTGTTTTATTCCTCTTTAAACCATACATATACACTATATGTTTTTTGCACACTTATCTGCATCCAAACACATATAGGATTTCATAATTAAAATTTAAAAATTCTTGATCATTTAAGTGGGCTGTGTAGTTCTCCAAGTGCAAGTCCAGTCAGAAGATCTTCTTGGCTCCCTCTTGACTCTCTGACTTGCAAAACTCTACAGAGGTGAAGAATCATTAGCATAAGAATCTCTTTCTGAGATTTTCTTTCTGAGATTTTCTTTCTGAGAATGGAAGGGCCAAAATAGCAACTCCTCCCTAGCTGTTCTCTGCAAAGAAGCACAGATCATTGAGATCATGAGACACTGGGAGAGCCTCCTTACACAAAAGCCTTCCTGTAGACAATGACCATTCAAGTCTTCTCCCAGTTTTCCTCAGGTCTCTCCCTTCCAGATGCCCATGGCTCAAGAGTGTCCACCTGTGTACTCATCTATTCCGCATTTGTTCAACATTTGTTGACTTCATGCTTCTTTTCTTTTTCTCTCTTTCTTCACCTCTTTTCCAATGTTTATTTTTTTACCTTCATTCTCTACTTGCCAAATTTTTAAAGCACATAGTAATAAAGAAAAAGTGGGGTGAGAAAAAGACAAAAAGAAAAGGATACTTCCCAAAATACTGTTCTAAGTATACTCATTGTGTCCTCTTAGGTATTTGAAAGGGATAGGTACTCAATAAGTATAACAAATGTAAAAAAAAAAAAGCAAGTTTTGTTTTGCATCAGGACTTTATAGGGTCTTTAAAACTCTAAGAGGAGGATTTAGTACACTATTTATTTTCAAATTTGACAAAAAAGTTCTTCTTTTCCACATATCTTTCTTGAATAATATTATGTTTGGTGGAGAAATTATGAGAAATCCTGAGTTTGAATTCTGACCAATAATGTTTTCATAGTAAAATGAAAAGTTACCTATTATAGTTTTTCTACGTGAAATAGTAGCACTAAAATATTTAAGCTGAGTTTTCCTACTTTCTACAGTGGATTCTTTGCTGATATGTATACAGCAAATTCTCCAAGGTGAATACTGCAGTTTAGTGAATGTTTTCTCAACATAATTACTTTAACAAAATGAAACTTACCTCATGTTTTCTCACCCAATACTGAATGAGTGTCTGCTCTGTATTAGGTACTATCTTAGTGCTGGGAACACAATAGTGAAAAGTATAGATATAATTACTGTCCTCATGGAGCTTATAGATAAGAAAAATAAATTATTAGAAAGTAATTCCTCCTCTATTAAGTACACCTAATAGTAAAATAAGGAATAAAATTTTAAAGCAAATTTAAGGTGGTTTTTAGCCCCAATTTTTTTTCATACTCTTATAACTCTATTCAAGTAATAACCTGAATTAGTTACCTAGATCCCATTATTGGAAAAAAAAAAAAAAGTAAAAACTATTGCACAGGGAAGAAAAAATCATCATATGAGGGGAAAAAAAAGAACATGAAGTTTTTTGCAAATATAAGTCAAATCAATTGTGGAGTCAAATTACCAATGTCACTGAGAATATAAGATTTAACATAATGGATAAAAATAATGATGGAAAAATACTATAATCACATCTGAGATAGAAATAATGATCTCACAGAATAATAAGTGTTAAAAAATTTAAAAAATACTTATAAGAATGATAACAAAATGAATTACTCAGGGATGAATTATTAAGAAAGATTCTTGAGAAATTTGGTAAACCCTCTAATATATTTCGAAAATACCTCTTTAAGATGGAAGCTGAAGTCAGAGAAGAGAGGTTAGGCAGTAGGGAGAAAGGAGCCTTTGAGCCAAGAAGTGCAGGCACCTCCAGAGGCTTCAAAAGGGAAGGAAATAGATTCCCTACTAGAGCCTCCAGGTGACATGCAGTCCCACAGACCCATTTTAGACTTCTAACTCCAAAATTGTAGAATGTGTGTATAGCTGTAAGTCACTAATTTGGTAATAATTTGCTGCAGCAAGAGGAAACCAGTGCAGTTTTATTTCAATTTTTTTCTGTCTTCTGCTCTGCTGAAAATGCAAAAAAACAAACAAACAAAACAACAACAACAACAACAACAAAAACACATAGCTTTCCCCTTTCCAGATCCCTACTAGGAGGAGCTTGGCAAGGAACAAAGAAGTGGGTTTTCTTTTCTGTTCCTTTCATGGATCAGTTCAAATGTCTTTCCTCCACGACCTCTTACACCCATCCCCTGGCCTCTTAATATCACTGTGCTTTTATTTGCAGAGGCCGTAGGACAGTTCTGAAGGTGCCGTTAGTGAAATTAATAACCCTGCTGGGAAAACAGAGATAAACTAGAACTTTCCTGGGGCAGATGGTCACCCTACGTATATTCCCACCACGGTGCTCATCACAGTTTGCTTTTGAATTATGATTGAGCACTTAGCTGTCGGCCCCTCCCATCTCTTTTCTCCTTCCGCCAAAGATAGGGCGCAAGTTTTCCTCTTCATCTCTTTTCTCCACAGTATAGTTAACATCATCATTGCCATCAGTGTCCTGATTGTTATAATCCCTAAAGCTCTAATCGTACTTACTACGTGTTGGGCAGATTGTCCACAACACGTATAATAATAACTCAATCCTTGCAACAACGATGGAGGATGGAACTTACGTTATCTTCAGTTGATAGAGAAGTTATTGAGGCTAAGTAATGTGCTCGAGATCACACGACGGAAGGTGGTAGAACCAGAATTCTGTTCCAGAGAGTTTGGTTTCTTAATCACTATTGCCTCTCCAAGAAGAACTTTTCACTGACACAGTGTGCACAGTCATTTGAAAAGTAAAGGCTGCACAGGTATACAGCTCTAATTGTACATGTTCATGGTAAAAAGCATTTGGGAAACAAATAATAATTTGTGTTGTGGGGCACCTAGGTGGTTCAGTCGGTTAAGTGTCTGTCTCTTAGTTTCAGCTTAGGTCATGATCTCACAGTTTATGGGATCGAGCCCGATGTTGAGGTCTATGCTGACAGCTCAGTGCCTGCTTAGGATTCTCTCCTCCTTTCTCTGCCCTTCCCCTGCTTGCGCTCTCTTAAAATAAACATTAAAAAAATATGTGTTCTATTTAAAACTCTACGGTAAATTAAAACAGATATCCACGCAAAATGTTGTCCCTGGTGTTTTAAGAAAATTAAAATAATTAGAATTGACTTGGGGAAATAAGAGTCAATAGAATGAACAGATGCATTTTTATTTTCCAGTTTTGTTAAGATCTATTCATGACATACAGCACTGTGTAAGTAAGTGTACAACATAATGATTTGACTTAAATATGTTGTGAAATGATTAACACAGTAAGTTTAGCTAACATCCATCATTTCATTTTTTTTAATTAAAACGTTTTTGTGTGTGTGTGTGTGATGAGAAGTCTTGTGATGAGGAGGATCACTCTCCCTTAACAACTGTCAAATATACCAGACAGAAGTGTCAACTACATTCATGATGTTGCACATCATTTCCCAGTATTTATTTATAACTGGAAGTTGAACCCTTTGGCCACATACACCAATTCTCCTCCCCCCGCCACTCATCTCTAGTAACCACAAGTCTGATCCTCTTTTTCAAGGAGTTTGGTTGGTTGTTTTTATCCCTCCCCCTTTTTTTTTAGATTCTACATCTAACTGAGATCATCTGGTATTTGCTTCTCTGTCTAACTTATATCACTAATCATAATCTCAAGATTATATCACAAATTGCAGGATTTCTTTCTTTTTTATGGCCAAATAATATCTCTCTGTGCATGTGCGTGCGTGTGCACATCTCCACATGTGCACCACATTGTCTTTATCCATTTGTCCATCAGTGGCTACTTAAGATTGCTTCCATGTCTTGATCATTGTAAATAATACTACTATGAACATTGGGTGCAGAGTTTCTTTCACATAGCATTTTCATTTCCCTCCTATATATTTCCAGAAGTGGAATCGCGGAATCATATGGTAGTTCAATACTTAATTATTGAGGAAAACCCCATACTGTTTTTCATAGTGTTTGTAAAAAAGTACAGTCCCACCAACAGTGCACAAAGTTTACCTTTTTGCAACATCCTTACCAGTATTTATCTCTTCTTCTTGATGGTAGTCATTTCAACTTGTGTAAGAGAATTTCACATTGTCGTATTAATTTGCCTTTTCTTTATGATTAGTAATGTTGAACACCTTTCCTCCTCCATGTTACCTATTCATATCTTCTTTGGAAAGATGTCTATTAAGGTCCTTTGCCCATTTGTTGAGTTATTTGGGTTTTGTTGTTGTTGAGTTGACTGAGTTCTTGATACATTTTGAATATTACATCTTTATAAGTTATATGGTCTGCAAATATGTTTTCCCATTATGTAGTGTGTAATTTCATTTTGTTGATGGACTTTTTTGCTTTGCAGCAACTTTTTAGTTTTTTTGTAGTCCCACTTGTTAATTTTTTTTTATTTTGTTGTGTTTTAGGTGTCATACTTGAAAAAAATCACAGCTAAGACTGATATCAAGGAGTTTACTGCCTATGTTGTTTTTCTAAAAGTTTTATGGTCTCATGTCTTATATTTAAGTCTTCAATCCATTTTAGTTAATTTCTGTGAGTAGTTTAAGCTATGTTGTCTAGTTTCTTCTTTTACATATGAATATTAACATTCCTAACACCATTTATTGATAAAACTGTCTTTTTTTATGGAGTATTCTTGGTTCCCTTTTCAAATATTAGTTGTCTTTATATGCATGTGTTTATTTCTAGGCTCCCTGTTCTGTTCCTCAGATCTGTATGTCTGTTGTTAGGCCAGTACATATCATTTTGATGACTGTAGCTTTAAATATAGCTTGATATAGTGAAGTGTGATGCGTCTTGCTTTATTCTTCTTATTAGGATTACTTTGGCTATTTGGGGTCTTGAGGATTACAGAAAAATTTTAGGTTTGTTTTTTCTACCTCTGTAAAAAAAATGCCATTGGAATCTTAAGACAGATTGCTTTAAATCTATTGATGGCTTTGGGCAATATGAACATTTCAACAATATCCATTTGACCCATGAACAAAAAACACCTTTACATTTATTTGTGTCTTCTTTGATTTCCTTCATCAATGTCTTAGAGTTTTCAGTATAGTGAACTTTTTCCCTGTGGTTAACTTTTAGGCATTTTATTGTTCTTGATGCTAGTATAAATGGGATGATTTTCTTTTCTTTTCAAATAATTTGTTAGTATATAAATTTGCTACCATTTTTGCTCATTAATTTTGTATCCTACAACTTTATAGAACTTATTGATTAAATCTAACAGTTTTTTAGTGCAGTATATAGGATTATATAAAATCATGTCATCAGCAAATAAAGACACTTTTACTTCTTCCTTTTCAAGTCTGATGCCTCTTTCTTCTTTTTCTTGCCTAGTTGCCCTCACTAGGATTTTCAGTACTATGTTGAATGAGAGTAGAAAGTGCGTATTCCTGCTTTGTTCCTAATCTTAGAAAAAGCTTTCAGCATTTGACCATTAAATATTATGTTAGCTGTGGGCTTCACATGTATGGTTTTCATTATGTTGAGGTACATTTCTTTTATACCTAATTTGCTAGAAGTTTCTAACCTGAATGGATGTTGAATTTTATCAAATACCCTTTCTGCATCTGAAATAATCATATGATTCTTTTATTCTATTAATGGGGTACCACATTGATTGATGTGTGTATTTTGAACAATCCTTGCATCCCAAGGATATATCTCACCTGATTGTGGTGAATAATTCTTCAAATGTGCTACTGACAGGTTTGCTGGTATTTTGCTGATAATTTTTGCATCTGTGTTCATCAGGGATGCTGAACTGTAGTGTGTGTTTTCTTCCTAGTGCTACTGACTTAGCATTGCCAGTATTTCACTGATAATTTTTGCATCTGTGTTCATCAGGGATAGTGGACTGTATTGTATTTTATTTCCTAATGGTGTCATTTTCTGGCTTTATATCAGGATAGGACTAACATCATAAAATGACTTTGGGAATATTACCTTCTCTTTGATTTTCTGGAAGAGTTTGAGAATGATTGCTGTTGATTCTTCCTTAAATGTTTGTAAAATTCACTAGGGAAGCCATCTACTCCCTGGCTTTTTTTAGTTGACATATTTTTTATTACTGGTTCAATATACTTACTAGTAATTGTTCTGTATGGGTTTTCTACTTCTTCCTGTTCAGTCTTGGTACATAGTGTGCTTCTAGGAATTTGTCCATCTTTCTAGGTTGTTTAGTTTGTTGACATATGGTTGTTCATAAAAATCCTCTATGACTCTTTGATTTCCTATGATATAATTAGTGTGTCCTCATTATCTTTTATATTTTGGTGATTTGAGCCTTTTTTCTCTTTGGTTAGTTTAGCAAAAGTTTGCCAATTTTATCTTTTAAAAAGAACTAAATCCAACTTTTGTTAATATTATAGATTTAGGTTGTCTATTTGAGATCCTTCTTGACTCTTGTCCCCCCCACTGGTTTTTTTTTCAATTATTAATAGTTCATTGTCAAACTGGTTTCCATATAACACCCAGTGCTCTTCCCCACAAGTGTTCTCCTCCATTACCACACCTCCCTTCCCCTCCCCATCCCCCTTCAACCCTTGGTTAGCTTTCAGTATTCAACAGTCTCTCAGGTTTTACATCCCTTTCTCTCTCTAACTCTCTTTCTCCCTTCCCCTCCCCATGGTCCTCCATTAGGTCTCTCCTGTTCTCCTGTTAGACCTATGAAACATATGGTTTCTGTCCTCCTCTGCCTGACTTATTTCGCTTACATGACACCCTCCAGGTCCATCCACTTTGCTATAAATGGTCAGATTTCATTCTTTCTCATTGCCATGTAATACTCCAGTGTATATATATACCACATCTTCTTGATCCACTCATCAGGTGATGGACAGTTTAGGCTCTTTCCATGATTTGGCTATTGTTGACAGTGATGCTATGAACTTTGAGGCACATGTGCCCCTATGCATCAGCACTTCTGTATCCCGTGGATAAATCCCTAACAGTGCTAATGCTGGGTCATAAGGGAGTTCTATGGATAGTTTTTTGAGGAACCTCCACACTGTTTTCCAGAGTGGCTGTACCAGTTTACATTCCTACCAACAGTGTAGGAGGGTGCCCGTTTCTCCACATCCTTGCCAGCATCTAAAGTCTCTTGATTTGTTCATTTTAGCCACTCTGACTGGTGTAGGGTGGTATCTCAGTGTGGTTTTTATTTGTATTTCCCCGATGATGAGTGGTGATGAGCATCATTTCATGTGCCTGTTGGCCATCTGGATGTCCTCTTTAGAGAAGTGTTTCTGCCCATTTCTTCACTTGATTATTTGTTTTGTGGGTGTGAAATTTGGTGAGTTCCTTGTAGATATTGGATACTAGCCCTTTATCTGATATGTCATTTGCAACTATCTTTTCCCATTCCGTCAGTTGCCTGTTAGTTTCCTTGATTGTTTCCTTTGCCCTGCAGAAGCTTTTGATGTTGATGAGGTCCCAATAGTTCATTTTTGCTTTCATTTCCCTTGCCTTAGGGGATGTGTTGAGTAGGAAATTGCTGCAGTTGAGGTCAAAGAGGCTGTTTCCTACTTTCTCCTCGAGGGTTTTGATGGTTTCCTGTCTCACATTCAGGTCCTTCAGTCATTTTGAGTTTAGTTTTGTGTATGGTGTAAGAAAATGGTCTAGTTTCATTCTTCTGCATGTTGCTGTCCAGTTCTCCCAGCACCACCTGCTAAAGAGGCAGTCTTTTTTCCATTAGATACTCTTTCCTGCTTTGTCAAAAATTAATTGGCTGTACATTTGTGGGCCCAGTTCTGGGCTCTCTATTCTATTCCATTGGACTATGTGTCTGTTTTTGTGCCAATATGATACTATCTTGATGATGACAGCTTTGTAGTAGAGGCTAACGTCTGAGATTAGGATGCCTCCCGTTTGGTTTTCTTCTTCAATATAACTTTGGCTATTTGGGGTTTTTGGTGGTTCCATATGAATTTGAGGGTAGCTTGTTCTAGCTTTGAGAAGAATACTGGTACAATTTTGATGGATTGCATTGAATGTGTAGATTGCTTTAGGCAGTAATGACATTTACACAATGTTTATTCTTCCAGTTCGTGAGCATGGAATGTTTTTTCCATTTCTTTGTATCTTTTTCAATGTCTTTCATAAGTTTTCTATATTTTTCATCGTATAGGTCTTTTACATCCTTGGTTAGGTTTACTCCTAGGTATTTGATGGTTTTTCGTGCAATCGTGAATGGGATCAGTTTCTTGATTTCTCTTTCCACTAATTCATTATTAATGTATAGGAATGCAATTGATTTCTGTACATTGATTTTGTATCCTGCAACTTTACTGAATTCATTGATCAGTTCCAGAAGGCTTTTGGTGGAGTTGATAAAGTTTTCCATGTAGAGTATCACGTCATCTGCGAAAAGTGAAAGTTTGACTTCTTCTTTGCCAATTCTGATGCCTTTTGTTGTCTGATTGCTGATGCCAGGACTTCCAGCACTATGTTAAACAACAGTGGTGAGAGTAGACACCCCTGTCGTGTTCCTGATCTCAGAGGGAAAGTTCTCAGTTGTTC